>NW_016107525.1:3754319-3762070 GCF_001604975.1 Cebus imitator
GAGAACCGCGGCTCCGGGGCGCCGACAAAGCAGCCGCGCGGGGCAAAGCAGCGGCGCCGGCCAGCACAGCCGCGCTGGCGACCGTGGAGCACCTCCGCCCAGGAATTTCCTAGTCTGTGGGCAATAAAAACGCGGTGTCCACTCACCCTCTGCGCTTTCACTGGGAGCTGCAATCCTGAGCTGTTCCTAAACGGCCATCTTCTGATTTATGTTTTCTTATTGTCTATGGCATTTATCTAAATCCTAATATTCATTACATCATTTATTATGCTATCTTTGGGTTTAGATTATTATTCATTTCCTAGTTTCTAGGGGTGTAAATTATGTTATAGCTAAAGATATTTTTTTTCACTGTAGGGATTTACAACTGTACTTTCTCTTTGAGAACTGCTTTGGCCACATCTTATTAGTTGTAATATGCTTTGTCTTTATTTTTAATCATCTCAAAGTATTTTCCAATTTTTTTGTAATTTTTTTTTCATGGAAACACTGATTGCTTAAAAGTATCTGGTTTAATTTACACACAGGTTACTTTTTCTTCTTTTCTTAATTTCTAGTTTTATTCCCTTATGTCTAGAGAAAATACTTTGTAAGATTTCAATCATTTGAACTACTTAAAACTCTTTTTTTTTTCTTAATACATGCTTTATTCTGGAGAATGTTGCATGTGTAGTTGAGAAGAACATGTATTTTGCTTTCGTTGGGGAAAGTGTCCTATATGTGTCCATTGGGTCTAATAGATTAACAGAGTTGTGCAAGTCCTCTATTTTTTTTATTGATCTCTCTATTTCTACCCATTATTGATTGGAGTATTAAAGTCTATAACTATTTTTGTAGAACTTCCTATGCCTTTATATCTTTTAATGTTTATTTTGTATATTTTGGGGCTCTGTAACAAGATAAGCATACAAATGTTATCTAATTTTTATGAATTGATGCTTTTATCAATATATAACATTCTATTTTGACTTTTATTATTATTTTGCACTTCATATATATTTTGTCAGTTATTAATATCACTATCCCAGGTTTCTATTGATTACTAAATATGCATAGGATATCTATTTTCATATGCTTAGTTACAACCCATTATTATCTTCATGTCTATCATGATTCTCTAGTAGAGAATATATAGATAGATCATGTTTGTTTCTATTTACATTTTTGTCAATCTCTGCATCTGATTAATGAGTTTAATTCATTTACATTAAAGTGATTACTGATTGATTCTTGATCTTTTGATGAAGATAAAGTGTAAAGTGATTACTGGTAAGAGATAATTTATTTGTGCCATTTTGAAATTCATTTTCTTCATGCTATATATCATTTTTACCATAACCCATTCTTTACAGCCTCCTTTTTGTATTTAATTTATTATTCAAAGTAATTCCTTTTGATTCCCTATTTCTTTTTCAGTATATTTTAAAGTTATTTTCTTAGTGGTTACCTTGGGGAGTATAGCTATTTCTTTTCCTCTAGGGCTTTATTTTGAGCTTATTGAGCATATTTAAGGGAGTTGATTTAAATCATTTGTCTAGTAAGTCTAATGTATATGACTTGTCAGAAAAAAATTGTTTTGTTTTGTAATTTTCCTTTTTTTTTCTTTTTTATCTCTTATTATTTGACTAGCCAATACTTTCTTGTTTCTTTGCATGTCTAGTAAACTTTGATTAAGAATTAGTTACTTTGAATATTATAATTTAGCTGCTCTGGAGATCATATTCTCCATATTTCCCAGGGTTTTTTTTTTTTACATACTGTGCAATGTAGTTGTTTATTTGTTTTGTGACTTTCTAAACTACGTTTTGTAGAGATTTTTTCTCTCTCACATGATCTTTGAAAGCTTTGCTGCTACAGTTTAGTGAGCAGCTCGTCGTTAAAAGAATTTTCTTAAACATACGGAACATTCCAAATTAAGAGGAAATAAAAGCACATACTTTCCTGGTGTTTGCAGATTGGCTTTGTGATGTGGCAATTCTTTGATGCTTAGCTAGACCATTTTCAGCTCTACTTTAACCTTCACTTTTCTTATCAAGTCTAAACATAAACCAGATGTTAAAGCTTATAGTCTTCTTTGGTCTATTCTGAGCATGTTTTTTGCTGTGGGCATGTATGTAACTTCGTAGATTTTCTGGTATTTGTGAGAGCTTTTAAAAGTTCTTATTCAATAAAGTATTTTACTCCCCAGTTTTTACTCAGGCTGTCAGCATACTTTTGTTTGTTTTTGCCACAATCATTAATTTTGGCCTCAGGTATCACAGCTTTCGTATTTGCCATTCAATGTTTTAGAAGAATGTTCTCCACACAGCTGCTTCTCCACGGTGTTAAAGTTTGACATACTTAATAATTTTTTTTAAGCTTAACTTTTAAGTTTAGTAGTACATGTGCACATTTGTTACATAGTTAAACTTGTGTTATGGGAGTTTGTTGCACATATGACTTCATCAACTAGGTATTAAGCTTTGTACTTGTTAGTTATTTTACCAGATTCTTCCCCTCCTCCTACCTTCCACCCTTGAATATGCTCTAGTATGTTTTGTTCCCCTCCATGTGTCCACACGTTATCATTTAGCTCCCACTTATAAGTGACAATGTGTGGTATTTGGATTTCTTCCCCTGAATTCGTTTGTTAAGGATAATGGCCTCCAGCTCCATCCATGGTGCTGCAAACAACGTCATCCCATGTCTTATGACAGCATAGTATTCCATGATGTATACGTATGAAATTTTCTTTATGTAGTCTACCATTAATGGACATTTAGGTTGGTTCTATGTCTTGGCTGTTGTGAACAGTGCTGCAATACATATAAGTGTGAATGTGCTTTTGTGATAGAATGATTTATACTTTTTTGGGTATGTACCCAATGGTAAGATTACTGGGTAAAATGGTATTTCCATTTATAGGTCTTTAAAAAAGTGCCACACTGTCTTCCAAAATGGTAGAAATAATTTACACTCCTGACAACAGTGTATAAGCATTCTCTTTTCTCCAAAACCTCACCAACACCTATTGTTTTTGTCATTTTAATAACAGCTATCAGATTAGTGTGAGATGGTATCTTATTGTGGTTTTTAATTTGTGTTTCTCTAGTGAGCAGTGATGTTGAGCTTTTTTTAATGTTTGTTGGCTGCATGTATGCCTTCTTTGGAGAATTATCTGTTCATGTTCTTTGCACACTTTTTAATTTTTTTTATTCTTGTAAATTTGTTTGTTTATTTTTTTCAAATTTATTTTAAGCTCTGTGATACATGTGATGAATGTGCAGGTTGGTATACATGTGCCATTGTGGTTTGCTGCACCTATCAACCTGTCATCTAGGTTTTAAGCCCCACATGTATTAGGTATTTGTTCAAATCCTCTCCCTTCCCTCACTTTCCCCACGCCAAAACAGGTACAAGTGTGTAATGTTCCCTTCCCTTTGTCCATGTGTTCTCATTGTTCAACTCCCACTTCTGAGTGAGAACATGTGGTGTTTGGTTTTCTGTTACTGTGTTAGTTTGCTGAGGAAGATAGTCTCCAGCTTCATCCATGTCCCTGCAAAGGACATGAACTCATTGATTTTTTATGGCTGCATACTATTCCATGGTGTATATGTGCCACATTTTCTTTATCCAGTCTATCATTGATGGGCATTTGGGTTAGTTCCAAGTCTTTGCTATTGTAAATAGTGCTGCAATAAACATACGTGTGCATGTGTCTCTTTTTAAATTATACTTTAAGTTCTGGGGTACCTTTGCAGATTGTGCAGGATTGTTACATAGGTATACAGACGTCATGGTGGTTTGCTGCATCTATGTCCCCATAATCAACATTAGGTATTTCTCCTATGTGCATTGTGGCATGTGTCTTTATAGTAGAATGGTTTATAATCCTTTGGATATATACCCAGTAATAGGTTTGCTGGATCAAACGGTATTTCTAGATCTAGATCCTTGTGGAGTTGCCACATTGTATTCCACAATGGTTGAACTAATTTACACTCCCACCGACAGTGTAAAAGTGTTCCTATTTCTCGGCATCCTCACCAGCATCTGTTGTTTCCAGACTTTTTAATGATCGCCATTCTAACTGGCATGAGATGGTATCTCACTGTGGTTTTGATTTGCATTTCTCTAATGACCAGTGATGATGAGTGTTTTTTCATATGTTTGTGGGATGCATAAATGTCTTCTTTTGAGAAGTCTCTGTTCATATCCATTGCCCACTTTTTCATGGAGTTTTTTTTTTGTTTGTTTTTCTTGTAAATTTGTTTAAGTTTCTTATAGATTCTGGATATTAGGCCTTTGCCAGATGGATAAATTAAAAAAACAATTCTCCCATTTGGTAGGTTGCCTATTCACTCTAATGGTAACTTCTTTTGCTGAGTAGAAACTCTTCAGTTTAATTAGATCTGATTTGTCAATTTTTGGCTTTTGTTGCCATTTCTTTTTGTGTTTCAGTTATGAAGTCTTTGCTCATGCCTATGTCCTCAATGGTATTGCCTAGGTTTTCTAGTGTTTGTATGGTTTTAGGTTTTACGTTTAAGTATTTAATCCATCTCAAGTTAATTTTTGTATAAGGCGTAAGGAAGGAGTCCAGTTTAAGTTTTCTGCACATGGCTAGCCCGTTTTTCTAGATCCATTCATTAAATAGGGAATCCTTTCCCCATTGCTTGTTTCTGTCAGGTTTGCCAAAGAACAGATGGTTGTAGATGTGTGATGTTATTTGTGAGGCCTCTGTTCTGTTCTATTCTTCTATACCTCTGTTTTGGTACGAATATCATGCTGTTTTGGTTACTTCTTGTAGTATAGTTTGAAGTCAGGTAGTGTGATGCCTCCAGCTTTGTTTTGTTTTTTTCTTAGGATTATCTGGGCTATACGAGCTCTTTTTTGGTTCTATATAAAATTTAAAGCAGTTTTTTTCTAATTCTGTGAAGAAAGTCAATGGTAGCCCGATGGGAATAGCATTAAATCTACAAACACTTTGGGCAGTGTGGCCATTTTCATGATATTGATTCTGTCTATCTATTGAGCATGTGTTTGTTTCTTCTAGATGCTAGATATCAGATCTTTATTTCAGTGCATATTTCAAAAAAAATTCTCCCATTTTATAAATTGTCTGCTTACTCTGTGGACAGTTTCTTTTGCCTTTCAGATACTCTTTAATTCAATTATATTTCATTTGTAAAATTTTGCTTTTGTGGTAATTGCTTTTGGCATCTTTGTCAATAAATTTTTTCTCCTTCTGTGTTCAGAATGGTATTCCCTAGGTTTTCCTCTAGAGATTTTATACTTTTGGGTTTTATATTTAAGTCTTCCATTTATCTTGTGTTAGTTTTTTTATATAATGTAAAGAAGGGGTTTAGTTTCAAACTTCTGCATTTGGGTAGCCAGTTATTCCAGCATCATTTATTGAACAGGGTTTACTTTTTTTGTTGGTGTTTGTGTCAGCTTGGGCAAAAATCAGATAATTGTATCTATGCGGACTTGTTTCTCAGGTCTTTATTCTGTTCCAATGGTGTATGTGTCTGTTTTTATACCAGCACCATGCTGTTTTGGTTACTGTACTCCTGCATTATAGCTTGATTTCAGGTGAAATTATGCCTCCAGTTTTCACCTATTTGCTTAGGATTGCCTGGGTATTAGGGCATTTTTTGGTTCCATATGAATTTTAAAATATTTTCATAGTTCTGTGAAGTATGTCATTAGTAGTTTAACAAGAAGGTCATTGAATCCATAAATTGTGTTGGGTAGTATGGCCATTTTAATGATGCTGGTTCTTCTTATCCATTAGTATGAAATGCTTTTCCATATGTTTGTTTTATCTCTCATTTCTTTGAGAAGTGTTTTATAGTTTTCCTTGTAGAGATCTTTCCCTCTTTGGTTAGCTGTATTCCTAGCTATTTTAATTTTATTGTGGCAATTGTGAATAAGATTGCATTTCTGTTTTGGCTTCTGGGTCATCTGTTTTTGGTTTATAGGAGTGCTAGTAATTTCTGTACATTGATTTTTTTTTATCCTGAGATGTAGCTGAACTTCTTCATGAGCTTAAGCTACTTTTGGGCTGAGACTATAAAGTTTTTAGATATAAGATAATGTTTTCCACAAATGGAGATAGTTACATTTATTTATTATGTTTACTTACTTTTTTATTATTGTATTTATTTACTGTTCTCTTTCCTAATTGCTCTGCACGCAATGCCCAAAACTATGCTGAATATGAGTCATGGGCGAGGACATCTTTGTCTTGTGCCTGATTTCAAACAGAATATTTTTATATTTTACCCATTCAGTATGATATTGGCTGTGGGTTTGTCATATATGGCTCTTATCATTTTTAAGTATTTTTTTCGATACCTACTTTATTGAGAGTTTTTTAAATGAAGGGATTTTCGATTAAATCAAAAGCCTTTTCTGTATCTATTGAGATAATCCTGTGGTTTTTGTATTTAATTCTGCTAATGTGATGAATTACACATATGTATTCATGTATGTTGAACCAAACTTGCATTAAAGGAATAAAGCCTACTTGATCATGGTGGATCAGCTTTTTGATGTGTTGTTGGTTTTGGTTTGCCAGTATTTTGTTGAGTATTTTTTTCACTGATGTTCATCAAAGATACTGGCCCGCAGTTATGTTGTTGTGTCTCTGCCAGTTTTTTTCTTTTCTTGGGGGGTAAGGGAGATGATACTGGTTTCATAGATTGAATTAGGGAGAAATCCCTCCTCCTCAACTTTATTAAAATGTTTTCAACATAAATGGTACCAGAGTTGCTGTACAATTGGTAAAATTATCTGTGGATCTGTCTGGTCCTTTTTTTGTTTGTTTGTTTGTTTTTGTTGTTGTTGGTAGGCAATTTCAGGATTCATTATTGGTCCATTCAAGAATTTGGTTTCTTCCTTCCTAGTTCAGTCTTGGGAGGGTGTATGTGTCCAGAAACTTATCCATTTCTTCTACATTTTGTAGGTTATGTGCATAGAGGTGTTCCTAACATTCCCCAATGTTTATTTTATTTGTATTTCTGTGGGGTCAGTGGTAATATATTATTTGTCATATCTAATTGTGTTTATTTAGATCATCTCTCTTTTATTTTTTATTCCTCTAGCTATTGGTCTATGTATCATATTAATTAAAAAAAAAAAACAGATTCATGAATTGTTGATTTGCATGGTTTGTTATGTCTCAATATCCTCCATTTTAGCTCTGGTTTTTGATTTGGAAATTTAGTGCAGTAAATTTTACTTTTAATACTTCCTTAGCTGTGCCTCAGATATTCTGGTGTGATATATCTTTGTTCTCATTACTTTTAAATAACCTGTTGATTTCTGTCTTAATTTCATTATTTACTCAAAAGACATTCAGGAGGGATTAATCCAAGATGGCCGTTTAGGAACAGATCAGGATTGCAGCTCCCAGTGAAAGCACAGAGGGTGAGTGGACGCCGCATTTTTATTGCCCGCAGACTAGGAAATTCCCAGGTGGAGGAGCTCCACGGGTCGCCAGCACGGCTATTTCGGCCAGCACCGCTGTGCCGGCCGGCGCCGCTGCTTTGCCCCGCATGGCTGCTTTGTCGGTGCCCTGGGGCAGCAGTTCTCTGTACAAAATACACCGGTCTGGGTGCCCTTTTGGCTGGCATTGGAGCCATGGGAAGCCACCCATTTGTCTGTTTAAAAAGCAGACTGAGCAGGGAACCAAGACAGTAGATTCCAGGGCAGAAAAAGCGCCACGAATCTCAGTGCCGCTGTTTAAGCCAGCACAGTGAGTGGTCACA
>NW_016107525.1:3768000-3777222 GCF_001604975.1 Cebus imitator
GAGATGCCAGATGTAGGTGATGGGGAGGAAGGCAGCAAATCACACTGCCATGTGTGTACCTATGCAACAATGTTGCATGTTCTTCACATGTACCCTGAAACCTAAAATGTAATTAAATAAATGGGAAAAAAGAAAAAAAAAAATGCCAGCACCAAGCACATTGTGAAGGCCCAAAAACAAAAAAGACATTCAGAAGCAGTTTATTCAACTTCTTTGTAGTTGCATGGTTTTGATTGAATTTCTTAACCTTCATTTCTAATTTGATTGTGCTGTGGTCCAAGAGATTGGTTTTTATAACTTCAGTTCTTTTGCATTTTCTGAGGAGTGAGTGTTTTAGTTCTATGTGACTCATTTTAGAATATGTGCCATGAAAAGAATGTATATTCTGTTGTTTTGGGATGGAGAGTTCTGTTGGCATCTATCAGGTCCATTTGATGCAGTTCTAAGTTTAGGTTATGAATATATTTGTTAATTTTCTATCTTGATGATCCATTTAATATTGTCATTGGAGTGGAAAATTCTTCCCCTTTTGTTGCGTGGGAGTCTAAGTGTCTTTGATGATTTCTAGAAACTTGCTTTATTACCCTGGATACTCCTGCATTGAGTACATATATTTTTAGAATAGTTAGATCTTCTTGTTTAATGGAATGTTTTACCATTATGTAATGCCTTTCTTTGTCTTTTTCGATCTTCATTGTTTTGTTTTCTCTTTTGTCTGATATTATGATTGCAACTCCTGCTTTTTTTCTTGTTGTCATTGTTGTTGTTTGCTTAGTAGATTTTTCTCTATCTTTTTATTTTTAGGCTATGTTTGTCATTGTATGTGAGATGGTCCTCCTGAAGACAGTATACAAAAGGGTTTTGGTTCTTTATTCTGCTTGCTGCTTTGTGCCTTTTAATTTGGGTATTCAGTCCATTTTACATTTATGGTTACTATTGATAGGTGTGGAATTTGAACCTGTCATTATTTTACCTAATTATTTTGCATACTTGTTTATGTAGTTGCTTTATAGTGCCCTGATCTGTGTACTTCAGTGTGTTTTCACAGTAGCTGATAATGCTCTTTCCTTTTCACATTTAGTGCTTCCTTCAGGAGATCTTGTACAGTAAGTCTGGTGGTAACAAATTCTCTCAGCATTTCCTTCTCTGAAAAGGATTCTATTTCTTCTTCACTTATTAAGTGTAATTTAACCACATATAAAATGCTATGTTGGAATTTAATTTTTTTAAGCATGTTAAATATTGGCCCCCAATTTCCTCTGGCTTGTAGGATTTTTGCTAAGAGGTCCACTAATAGTCTGATTGGCTTCCTTTTGTAGGTGACCTGACCTTTCTTTCTAACTAGATTTCACATTTTTCCTTTCACTTTAACATTGGAGAATCTGATGATTATGTATCTTGGGAATAATCTTCTTGTGAGTATCTCACTGTTACTCTCTACATTTCCTGAGTTTGAATTTTTCCCTTGCTAGCTAGGTTGGGAACTTTCTCATGGAAGATACATTAAAATATATTTTGCAAATTGGTTCCATTACTCTCATCTCTTCAGAGACACCAATGAGCCATATATTTGTTTTCTTTTAATAATTTATGTTTCTCAAAGCTTTTTTTTTCTATATTGCCTCTTTTGTCAACTAGCTCCTGCATCATTTTATTATAATTCTTAGCTTTCTTGGATTAGATTTCAACTTTTTTCTGTAGCTCAACAGTCTTCATTTGTAGCCATAGACTTAATTTTATTTCTGTCATTTTAGCCATTTCAGCCCAGTTAAGAACACTTACTGGATAGCCTATGTGGTCATTTGAAAGAAAGAAGACACTCCTGATGTTTGAGGTGTCAGAGTTCTTGTCCTGGTTTTTTCTCATCTTTGTGGCCTTATGTTTCTTCAATATTTAAAGTTGCTGACCTTTGGATGTTTGTATTTGATGAACATGAGAGGTTGATTTTGGTGTAAGGTAGTTTATTAGTCTGTTCTCACGCTGCTAATAAAGATATAACCAAGACTGGGTAATTTATAAAGAAAAGAGGTTTAATTGACTCACTGTTCAGCTTGTCTGGGGAGGCTTCAGGAAACTTTCAATGATGGCAGAAAGAAAAGCAAACATGTCTGTCTTCACATGGGGTTAGCAAAGAGAAGTGCCAAGCAAGAGGGGGAAAACCCTCTTATAAAATCATCAGATCTCATGAGAACTCACTCACTATCACAAGAACAGCAGCATGGAGGTAACCACTGCCATGATTTAAACATCCTCCACTGGGTCCCTCCCATGAAACATGGGGATTATTAGACCTACAATTCAAGATGAGATTTGAGTGGGGACACAGCCAAACCATATCAGGTGAATTCAGGCAACTGACTTAATTTCTGGAAGATTTTAGGTGGCTAACTTTCAGCTCCCGCTCCTGGACTGTATGCTTTAACTGTGAGGTACTTATGTTGGGCCCCAAGTGTGTTCTTTCTAGGTGCCACCAGTCAACTGGTCACTACACATTGATGGGTGGTGCTGGTCAAAGTGTTTCACAGTGTGATGACAGTGAAATTTGTCATTGTTTATTTATGCCAGCAGAAGTAATAGCAGCAGCATGATGGGAACACTCATCAGCTGTGGCAGGGTGCTAGTGGGTGGCACGGTGCCTGCCTCCCTGTGGGCCTTCAGCACGGTGGCAGAAGCAATACAGCTCATGGAGTGGAGACCCCCTGCTGGCAACTGTGTGCACTCTCATACTGGTGGTGGTGGTGTTGACTCGGGAATGGGACACTGGTGGGAGCAGGTCTGCCTCCCTTTTCTGTGTGACACAAGCAGGAGTAGTCACTCAGGGTAAGAGACAATCCAGTGTTCTCTGCACCTTGTTTTACTCCCATGGAAGGGTTGGTTCAAGGGCTGGGCATGGGTCAGGGTGAGGCTGACTGGCTCTGTGCTCACCAATAACATTTGGTGGAGGAAGATGCACAGACTACATTTGCACTTAATATGGTTTAGCTGTACTTCCACCCAAATCTCATCTTGAATTTTAGCTCCCATAATCTCCACATGTCATGGAAAGGACCCAATGAAAAGTAATTGAATAACGGGGGTGGATCTTTCCTTTTCTGTTTTCATGATAGTGAATAAGTCTCACAAGATCTGATGGTTTTATAAGGGAGAGTTCCCATGCACATGTTCTTTTTGCTGTAGCCACACGAGACATGATTTTGTGCCTCATTCACCTTCACCATGATTGTGGGGTCTCCCTAGTCATTGTGGAACTGTAAGTGAATTGAACCTTTTTCCTTCATGAATTACCCAGCCTTGGGTATGCATTTATTAGCAGCATGAGGAACAGACTAATACACCACTGCAGCAGTGGCAGGGTGGGTTGCAGGTACACTCATGCACTGTCATGACAAGAAAGGCAAAACCTGCCTGAGCACACACACATCAGCAAAGCAACATGGGGTGCTGCTGTGGGCCAGGGGGAAGCTACAGTTTTGGGAGAATACCTGTGGGCTGGTGTGTATCCATAGAGGGGCTATACTACAGGCACTCCTGCACCAAACTTTCTGGGCTCTACATCAGATAACTTCTTGGCCCTACCACTCCTCTAAGCAGCTTTTCTTTCCAACTCAAGTGTTTCTAGGGTCAAAGGATGTCCCCTTGCTAAGGTTTCAGAGGCCTGTGGTGAGAATAGGTAGCTTCTTGCCACTTTAACTCACCCATACTTCCAGAGTTGTTGGGAGTTGGGAACGGGTCCAGGTTCATAGTAGCCTTGTGTAGAATTTTCATCATTCTCCTTCTTTAGCTTAACTTCTGTGTCTTCCCTTTATATACTGTCAGTGCTGTTATAAGCAAATGCTTGTTCTTCAGTGCCAAAGAGAAGAACCAGCACTCAAAGAACTTTCCTCAGCAAGGTGATTTTACTTCCAAGAGTGCTTTTTAGAAGTCTGAATGCCGTGAGAACGCATCAAACAAAGAAAGGCAGAAGTTTTTTTTTTCCCCTGAAGCATTGGGTCCTGACTGCTGTGTCCTATTTCCATTGGCTGGAGCTGTGCCACACAATGTAGACTGATCTCAATTGGCTAAAAACTTACAGCTTTCCTAAATAGGGAAACACGTGATGGAGAACAAAGAAAGTAAGGGGGTTGTTTATGGGAAACTAGGAGAATAATAACATTTTCAAATAAGGAAGAGGCATAGGCTGTAAGCCAGGAAATGCCTGGGCATGTTCAGACATGTCCAAGCAGGGTATAGGCCAGAACAAATAACTTGGTTAAAATATAAGGACATAGAATGTACTTATTCCATTACTATACTTGATAGGTACATAGGGCTTAACAAAGATCTATTAGCAAAAAGCAAGGAAACTTGAAGGAGGTTAGTTCTTTTTTTAGGAAACTATTATTTCTGACACTATTTATTCTTTAACAGAAAGGGAAACTTAGAGAGGAACTTCTTACTTTTCACAGGATCTTTCCTCTGAAGATCTGCTAGGAGCGCACTAGTCATTTCAGTCTCCCAGTGGCAGCTGTTTCATCTGGCTGGATCTAGTTGGCAATTTTTGTTTTTTTTCAAAAGTTTTGATTTAAATAAAACAAAACAATGCCTCCTTTGTCAGTCCTTCAGGCATTCTCAGACAGGTCAAAAGAGACAAACACAATTATTTGGGAACAAGACATGCTTTGCTTTTTCTGGAAATAGTTATCCAAACTAAGAATGTGTTCTGCTGTCTCTAAGACCAACATCATGCTGGAGTGAGGTGTTGAACAAGGATAAGGTAAACCTCACACTAATCTCCAACTGTTATCGGATTTTCTGTGATTTGGTGTTGCTGTGAAGGTATTTTGCAGACGTAATTAAAGCCATTAATCAGTTGACCTTAACTAAAATAAATTATCCTGAATATTCTGGGTAGACTGAATCAATCAATTTAAAGGCCTTACAAGCAAGACTAAGAATGTGTGTTGTTCAGCCATCAATCTCAGCTAAATTTTGACTGCATAAAATAGGCTTTGGAGTGTGTCTTTGAAGTCTGGTTTGCTCATTATCCTCCTTTTCTTATGACTTGTCCAACAGAACATGGACTCTTAGCTAGTCCCCATAATACATAAGTCAATTCCTTGCATTAAATCTCTCTTTCAGTAGGTAGGTAGATAGATGTATATATAAATGTTAATAATAGCTTATTGATTCCGCTTCCCTTGTTGAATCTTTACCAATAATGATTTTGATACTGGAGTTGTGTTGTTGCTCTAATAAATATCTGAAAATATAAAAATGGCTTTGGAATTGGTTAGCAAGCAGAGACTGGAAGAATTTTGAGGTAATTGTAATATAAAAACTCTGGATTGTTTTGAACACACTGTTAGCAAAAATATAGACTTACAGGACACTACCAGTGATGGGTCAGAAGACAATGAAGATTGGAAACTTGAGAAGGCCTTCATTGTACCTTGACAAAAAAAAATTAGAAAAGAAAATGTTTTCTGTAGCTACGTGGAAAACAGAATTTGTAATAAATAGAGCTTGTCATGTAATTTATACTTCCAAGTAACTTGTTAAAAGTATGGCCTGCTTAATTCTTGCTTTTGATAGTAATGCGGAGGAGAGAGACACATTAAGGTGAAAATTGCTAGACAAACGTAAACAAGGACCCAATGATTTGAGAAATTCTGAGCCTAGCCACAAGGAAATTATACTAAAATTAATAAATTCTCAGGTGGGAAAGTGTACCCTACAGACAAGGCTGAGAGTGACTCTACAAAAATTTGCTGACATCTCAAATATTAGAACATCACTTTATTCAATCATGCAAAAGGCTCCTTGAAGGCATTAAGAGTGTGCCTCACTGATTCTCCCAACTAAATCAGAGGGCATCTAAGAAGATAAAGTGTGTTGTTGTTCAGCCATCAATCTCAGCAGAAACCAAACGTAAAAAGGGTTTGTCTCACAAAAATTTATGTAGGAGCTTTTTGCTTAAGAGTGAATGTTTATGACATACATGGGAGACCCACAATGTTCCTAATAATTTTATATCAGCAGATACACTGCTAACTTTGATTGAATAGTACAGAGAAACTAAAAAATAAGAAAATGCTGTCAGATCCCAAAAATGCAACTGAAAGGAAACAATTTGAAGAGACTACTCAGCTAAAAGTATACACTACTTTTCATTATGAAAATAGTTGACTTGCAGGGTCTACAAATACAGACTATCACTCCAAGGCCTTGAGCCTAAAGGTATCTGCACAGTTAAATTTCAAAATAATTTTGGACCAGAGATCTTATTTTACTTTATATTTTCCCCATTTAAGCTTTGAATCAGAATATCTATAACTATTATCTTATTTCTGTCCCATCTTTACATTTTAAGGCTGATAACTTTTTTTCTTTAGTTTTACAAGTTCACAGATGGAGAGTAAGGGTGCCCCAGGATAAATTATTACTTAATATGGATTATTTAGATGATCGTTTTGGACTTTTGAGCTGATAACATTTAGATAAGATTTTGGACTTTGAGTTGATACTGTAATGACATCAGATATTTGGGGAACTTAGGATCTTATAAGTGTATTTTTTAATCAATTTTTTTATTTCCATAGGTTATTGGGGAACAGGTGGTGTTTGGTTAGACAAGTAAGTTCTTTAGTGGTGATCTGTGAGATTTTGGTGCACCCATCACCAGAGCAGTATACACTACACCCAATTTGTGGTCTTTTATATTTTGGAATTGGAGAAGTTTTGTATCTTTTTGGGTCATAGAAAATAGTGTGATAGACTGAAATAACTCCCAAAGACTTTCATACTCTAAACTTTGGAACTTCTGAATATGTTATGTTACATGGCAAAAGGAACTTATGTTCTTTAAGATTGCAGACCATAAAATAGTTTGTCTGATTATCTAGATTATCTAGGTGTTTCTAATCAAATCACATAAACTCTAAAAATACAGAAATTTGTATGGATAAGGGGAAATCATAGATACAAGTGTAAGAGAGATTTGACCCCCTGTTGCTGAAGAGACCCACAAGGAATGTGGAAAAATCAGTGTGAGCAGGTCTTAGGAGTAAAGACTGGCCCATAGCTGCTAAACAGCAACTAAACAGGGACCTATGTCTTTTAACCACCAGGAACTAAAATCTGCCAACAGACTTAATAATCTTGAAACCTAATTTTTCCCAAGTCTTTCAGAAAGGAATACAGATATTAGCATTGTTATTTTAGCACTGTTAAACTCTGAACCAGGGCCACATGTATGCCCAGCCCGACTTTTGATATACATAAACTTTAAGACAATAAGTTGTTTTATTTTAAGCCAGTGCTTTTCAGGTAATTTTATGGCATCTACCAAAAAAAAAAAAAAAAAAAAAATGAATGCTATGTTTGGTAGACCATCACTTCTGAAAGTGTGATCTGAAGAGCCTTTGGTGTCCCTGACCTTTGAGGTCTTCAATGTGAAAACTCTTTTTATGTATAATACTAAGGCGTTGTTTTTACTTTATACTGGGTTGACATTTGCTCTGATGGTGAAAAAGTAGTAGTTATGTATAGCTGTTTGTGCCTTAGGCAGTGACACCAAAATGTATGTGTATTCACAGAAGAAGAAGAACACTAGTTTCACTTAAGAATCTCCTGGTGTTATAAACATTATTCATTTTGTTAAAACTTGACTCACAAACTCATAAATTTTTAATATTCAGTGTGATAATTTTGGAAGTTTGAAGAAAATCTCTATTATTAAATATTTAAATTAGATATGTGCCTTGAGGAAAAACAATTGGTATTGTAAAGCCAGCATTTATAATTTATTTAAAATTTCCTTCTGGAGTAAAGGGACTTGTAAATGTTAGCATTAAAGACACCTACAAGTATCAATTAAATGTATATAAATGAAAATGAAATTTGTACATTCATGCATTAAAAAAAATTTCTTCTTGAATTGATTTGCAGAGAGATTTTTGCTCTAATTAATCAGTTTTTAACACAATCAAATTCTGTTTAAACCAATTGTGTTTTTAGACATTAGAAGGCAGAGAAGTAAATGGTACTTCTGTCATTTGATCATCTTTTTCTTTTAGGTCCATAATGTAAAGCTTGTATTTTGGAATGGAGGTTATAGCATACCCTACTCTGAGAACACAGTGCAGGATAGAGCAGTAAGATTTTTATAAAAAATATTGACTTAAAGGCAGTTTGTTGTGTTTGAAGCCTTCAGTGTTTTAAGAGAAAATAAACGTTGAAATAATGAATTACCATTTTTAATTTAATTTCTTTAAATTAAAAAAAAATTTTTTTTGAGGGTACAGAGTAAGTGTATTTATTTTGCGTGTCCCATAGCTCTATAATGTAATTTGAAGTTAAGTAATGTGATTCCTCCTGCTTCGTTCTTTTTGCTTAGGATAGCTATAGCTATTCTGGGTCTTTTGTGGTACCGTATGAATATTAGGATTTTTTTCTATTCCTGTGAAGAATGTCATTGTTGTTTTGATAGAGACTGCATTGACTCTGTAGATTTCTTTGGCTAGTATGAACATTTTAATAATATTAATTCTTTCAATACATAAACATGGAATATATTTCCATTTTTTGGTGTCCTCTTCAATTTCTTTTATAAGTGTTTTATAGTTTTTAATAAAGAGTTATTTCACTTTTTCATTGTTAATTTCTGGGTGTTTAATTTTATGTGTGGCTATTGTAAATGGGGTTACTTCTTTTATTTTGTTTTTAAATTGTTTGCCGTTGACATATAGAAATCCTACTGATTTTTGTCTGTTGATTTTTGATTCTGCAACTTTACTAAATTTATTTACCATTTCCATTATTTTTATTTAGTCCTTAGGTTTCCTTAAAGATAATATTATATCATCTGCAACAAGAATAATTTTTTTCTTTCTTTCCAATTTCTTTTTCTTCTCTGATTGCTCCAACTGGGATTTCTTATACTCTGTTGCATAACAGTCTTGAATTTAAGTATACTTGTTGTGTTCCAGATCTTAGAAGAAAGTCTTTCAGTTATTTCCTGTTCTGTATGATTTTAGCTTTTGGTCTGTTGTATATAGCTTTTATTATATTAAGGTATGATCCTTCTATACCCAGTATTTTTAGGGTTTTTATTACAATGGGATGAGTTTTATTAAATGCCTTTTAAGCATCAGTTAAAATAATCATGTATTTTTTCCTTAATTATGTTGATATGATGTATCACATTAATTGATTGGTGTATGTGGAACCATTCTTGTATTCCTA
>NW_016107525.1:3777326-3796912 GCF_001604975.1 Cebus imitator
CAACCTCCACCTCCCGGGTTCAAGCAATTCTCCTGCCTCAGCCTCCTGAGTAACTGGGACTACTGGCATGCACCACCACTTCAAGCTAATTTTTGTACTTTTAGTAGAGACGGGGTTTCACCATGTTGGCCAGGACCGTCTCGATCTCTGGTCCTCGTGATCCACCCACCTTGGCCTCCCAAAGTGCTGGGATTACAGGTGTGAGCCACTGCACCTGGCCTAAATTTTTTAATATATTGTTGAATTCGGTTTACTAGTATTTTGTTGAAGAATTTTGGATCTCTATTCATTAGAGACGTTGGCCTATAGGTTTATTTTTATTTTTTGATGTGTCTTTGTCTGGCTTTGATATCAGCGTTATACCAGCCTTATAGAATGAGTTTAGAAGTATTCCCTCCTTCTCTATTTTTCAGTATAATTTGAGGAGAATTTATATTAGTTATTCTTTAAAAATCTTGCAGACTTTAGCAGTGAATTTATCAGGTTCTCAGTGTTCCATTTCTGGATGACTTCTAATTTAGCTTAAATCTTGTTACTGGTCTGTTCATGTTTTGGATTTCTTATTTGTTCAATCTTTGTAGGTTGTATATGCCTAGAAGTTTGTATCTTTCTTTTAGATTTTCCAATTTATTGACATATAGTTGCTCATAGTATCCACTGATAATCATTTTAATTTCTATAGTATCAATTGTAATGTTTCCTTTTTTATTTCTTAATAATTTATTTGGATCTTCTCTCTTTATTTCCTAATTAGCCTGGCTAAAGGTTTGTTACTTTTAACTTTTTAAAAAACAATTTTGTTAAGTAATCTTTGTACTATTTTTTCCAAATTTATGAATTTCTACTCTGGCATTTATTATTTCTTTTCTTCTACTAATTTTGGGTTTGGTTTGCTTTTGCTTTTCTAGCTCATTATGACTCATCATTAGATTGCAGTTTCTTTCTCTCTTTTGATGTAGGCACTTGTAGCTTTACACTTTTTTCTTTATACTACTTTGCCTGTATTTCATAGGTTTTTGTATGTTGTGTTTCCATTATCATTTGTTTCAAAACATATTTCAATTTTCTTCTTAACTTCTTCATCATTCAGAAGCGTATCGCAGTTTTTTTCATGTGTTTGTATACTTTTCAAAATTCCTCTTGTTATTGATTTCTGGTTGTTTTTCTATTGTGATCAGAGAAGACACTTAATATTATTTTTATTTTTTGAATGTTTTAAGACCTAAAACATGGTCTATCCTTCAGAATTATCTATGTGCTGAAGATGTAAATTATGTGGCCATTGGATAACATGTTCTATAAATATTTATTAGATTCACTTGTTCTGTAGTGCAGATTAAGTCTGGTGTTTGTTGATTTTCTCTCTTGAACATGTGTTCGATGCTGACAAGGGGGTGTTGAAATCTTTAGTTATTATTGTATTAGGGTATATCTTTCTCTTTAATAATAATTGCCTTGTATAACTGCCTGCTTAAGTATTGAGTACATATATATTTATAATTTTTATATATTCTTGCTGAATTGACCCCTTTACCATTATATAGTTACCATAGTCTTTTTTAACTTTTGAAGTCTATTTTGTCTAAGTATAGCTACTTTTTGTTTTTCACTTCATTTGTCATAGATTTTATTTTTCTGTATCTTTATTTTCAGTCTATATGTGTTTTTATAGTGAAGTCTGTAGCTAGTAGGTAACAGATCAATGGTTCTTGTTTTATTATCCATTCAGCCAATGCATTTCTTTTGATCGGTGAGTTCATCTAGTTACATTCATTGATATTATTGGTAAGTTAGGACTTACTCTTGCCACATTGTTATTTGTTTTATGATTGCTTTGTAATGTTCTCTTTCTTTTTTTGTCTTTAATTTAGTGAAGGTGAGTTTTCTCCGGTGAAACAATTCAGTTTCTTGCTTTTTATGTTTTATGCAACCATTGTATATTTTTATTGTTTGAGTGTACCATGAGGCTTGCAAATACTATCTTATAGCTTATTATGTGAGTTGATAACAACTTAATATTGTTTGCATGAAAAAACAAAGAACAAAGAACTAAAAATCTAATAAAGACCGTTTGCCTTAACTTTATCTCCTTGCTTTTTAATCTTTTTTTTTTCTTATAACTGATTGTATTGGCTATGTCTTGAAAAGTTGATGGAGTTATTATTTTTGTTTGGTTCAAAGTTTAGTCTTTCCACTTCAGTTAAGAGCAGTTTACACATACTTATAGTGTATAATATTCTGTGTTTTCCTGTATACTTATCATTGCCAGTGAGTTTTATACCTTCAGATTATTTTTCTTGCTTATGAATGTCTTGTTTTCTGATCAAAGTACTACCTTAAGCATTTGTTTTAAGACAGATCTGATGTTGATATACTCTCTCAGCTGTTGATTGGGAAAGTCTGCATTTCCTCTTCATATTTTAAGTGCATATACATATATATATATAGAATATATATATATAGAATATATATATATAGAATATATATAGAATATATATATATAGAATATATATAGAATATATATATATAGAATATATATAGAATATATATAGAATATATATAGAATATATATATAGAATATATATATATAATATATATATAGAATATATATAGAATATATATATAGAATATATATAGAATATATATATATATAGAATATATATATATATATATATATAGGAGATATATATATATGGGATTTATATATTTACTAGATATACTATCCTAGAGTTGAATGTTTTTCCTTGAACGTTTAAAATATATCACACCACTCTCTACTGACATCTAAGGGTTCCACTGAAAAGTCTTCTTCCAGATGTATTGAAGCTGCATTGTATAGTCTTTGTTTCTTTCCTTGTGCTGCTTTTGGGATTCTTTCTTTATCTTTAATTCTGGGAGACTGACTATTAAATATTTGGAAGTAGTCTTCTTTTGGTTAAATCTGCTTGATATTCTATAACCTTCTGGTGCTTGAATATTTATATCTGTCTCTAGGTTTAGAAAATTCTGTGTTATTATGCCTTTGAATAAGCTTTCTACCCCTATCTTCTTCTCTACCTCCTTTTTTGGGCCAATAACTGTTAGATTTGCCTATTTGAGGCTATTTTTTAGATGATGTAGGCATGATGATTTTTGTTTTTGTTTTTTTTTAATCTTTCATCTTCTCTAACTGTGTATTCAAATACCCTGTTTTCAAGCTTGCTAACTTTTTATTCTACTTAATCAGTACTTCTATCAAAACTTTTAAATGCATTCTTCAGTCCATCAATTGTATTTATCAGCCACAGTTTCTACTTAATTCTTTATAATTATTGCAATTTATTTGTTAAATTTATCTCGCAGAATTATTAAGTCCTTCTCTCTCTATTATTCTATTTTTTCTTTTTTAATTTTCTAAAAGCAGCTATTTTGAATTCTCTGTCTAAAAGGTCACATATCTGTGTTTCTCCAAGATTGATTCCTGTTGCTTTATTCTGTACATTTGAGGATGTAATGTTTTTCTGGATTGTCTTGATATTCGTACCTGTTTGTCTGTGTCTGGGCATTGAAAATTTAGGTATTTATTGCATTATTCACTATCTTTTTTTTTTTTTTTAACTTGTTCTTCTTGTGAATGCATTCAGATATTTGAAAAGACTTAAGTGTGTGCTCTAAGGTGTATCTTATTTAGGGGACATTCCAAGCTTAGTAATGCTGTGATTGTTTTATACTCAGAGGTACTGCCTTTTTGGTCTTGGTTGAGATCCTGAATAATTCTCTGCATTACCAAGAAGATATTCTTGTTTTCTTCCCTTATTTTATCCCAAACCAACTGAGCCTCTCAATCTGTTCCAAGCCATCTAAAGCTGGCAGTAATGTAAAACAAGCACCCTGTTGCCATCACTACTAGGACTTTCTCACTTCTGGCCTAGGGTGTGTCTAGAAATGTTGTCCCAGAGTTATGTCCTAGAATGGGGGCCTCATGACTCTGATCCATACCCTAGTCCACTGTGGCTGAGCTCGTATCCAAGGTGCAAGACAAAGTCCTCCACACTCATTTTTTTCTCTCTCTTTATGCATATGTATATATGGGAGTCATGAGCTATGCAGCCTGAGGTTAGAAAAGAGTTGATGCCAGCATTCCCTTAGCTGCTCTGTTATCCCAGTAGATTACTTTTCCATTCAGTTCTCTGGCTCTGGTCCAAGTTCACCACAGTACTCAACTAGAATTTGTAGCCTTTTAGGACTCCACTGCCTTTAAAGTTTATTTTGAGTTGCACAGTACTTTAGTCCATGGTGGCAAGGCTTGCAGGAACTTAAGTTTTGACTGCTGGGATTGGTGATTCTTCTCTGTCTGAAGCTGGTTTAAATGTTCCTCTGTGGGTGGGCATTATCTTAGTTTGGTTTGGTTTTACTTTCCGCTATAACATGGTAGCACTGAATTGAATGACTCACAATTGTTAACTCTTCCTCTCCCCAGAGCACAGGAACGCATTTAACAACACACCATCACTGCTGGGAGATGAGAGTCGAGTGGCATTGGTGATTCAAGACTGTTTTTCATACCTGCTCACTGCCTTTTTCAATGATATAAAAGTAGAATCATGTACTGTGAGTGCTCACGTGATTTTTGGTTATTATAAAGGTGCTCATTTTGTATAGATAGTTGTTAAATTGCCAGAGAGATAATTCATGGAGCATTCTAGTTCATCATCTTGCATTCTATTTCATTATCCTTAAGAATAAGATTTCACTTGTTGCTGGGCTTAAGTTTCTAAGACTTTTTTGAATAACCCTATTTCATTCTTGAGTGCAAAGAATGAAATTCTATGCGAGCCCAAATGTACATAAATACATAAGTATTAACATGTATGCATATATGTATGTGTTATTCACAGAAAAGTTGAATTTCACAAATGTAGTAAAATTTGCATTTTAAATATATGTTTTACAGAGATAACTGTTGAATTTAATTTTTATTTGTCTAAGTAAGAGCATTTAAAAGTATTAAAGGTTATGTATCTTTTATTGTGGTATCTCTATTTTGGCCCCAAAATAAAGTAGGGTATATTAACTTTCCTGTCAAATTTAGCTGCAAGCTTTTGGTAGTCCTTTTTAAAATGTACTGCTATATTATCTGAATCAGTTTTGAATGTTTTTGAAGTTCCTTTGGATATTACTAGGGAAATGTGATATAGGTGTGAAATTATGGTATTTACTATGCTTAGTGTTTTATAGATTCACATTAGGCAAATATTCTCATCAGTTCAAGGAGCGTAGCATAATCGAGGATAGAAGAAATAAATTAGCATACTCTAATATACTTGAAGGCAGAATTAAGTTTCTGGTTTTAATTAAAACAACAATTAATACCCAATAGAAATTTTATGCTACATAATTTGACTGGCTGGTTTAATTATTTAGGAAATTATATGTTTTATTTACACAAAGACTAACTTCACTTAAATAATAAAATATTCTGTGTTTTCTAAAAGGCTTATTTTCTGCTCTTTGTTTTTGTCCTCTAGACTGAAAAGACATGAAGCTGAATCGTCTTCACATATGCATATTTTTTTCTCTCCTATTCTATGTCTAATTTTCCTAAGAGGGCAGTGCTGTACTCCATAGTGGAAAAAACTCAGAGTTTTGTGTTCAAAAATTATGAGTGTGAATTCTGCTCTCATTCATTTATTTATTCAGTTAGTATTAATTGAGACAGAGTGTGGAAACAGTGGAGAGCAAAAGCTCTCTTGCCTATGAGATGTAGATTTCCATGCCACATTTGTTACATGGGTAGGGAAGACACTGTCAGAATGAACACCTATGAGGGGCAGAAAACAAAAAGACTGGGAAGAGGAAGCTAAACTACATCAAATGTTAGCAATGACCTCAGCAGGTCCTTCTGGATACTCTAGAATGAAGAAGAAAGTTATGTCACCTTGAGGAAATGATTCTGGACATTTACATACCTGCATCTGACAGTTATTGAATGTTGTTTACTTGAGGAAAGGAGGTATGGTCTAAAGGTAAGGGCTCCAGTACCAATGTTTTTAAGCAGCTGGAAAACTAAGTACCTAAGTTTGGAAAGAAAGCTGGGTAAGCTCAACAAAGAATCCATGACTATACATTGTATATGCTTTATTAGTGGCCATGCAAGTGTACTCTAAGACCAGATAGGAGACTTATTTAACAGAAATAGAAGAGAGTTAGTGAAGTTTCTTTAAACAAAGTAACATCCAAAATTTAACCCGAAGAATGAATAATTTGGAAGACTAATATTGGGAGCTATGTAGGTAACTTCAAATACAAATAGTCAAGGCAAAAGAGAACATTAATGAGTGTTTAGAAAACTGAAATAAAAGTGTGTAGATTTAGATTTTGGAGAAGAGCCTTGAGAGATGAGGGCAAAGAAGTCAATGGACTAGGTACATCTTCTCTACCATGATTATTCTAAGGATTGAGTGAGATAATATAAGGTGTAAGTATAAGAATAGTACCTGGCAGGTGGTAGGCACCTTTCCATGTAGGAGGGTACAAGGCAGCCTTTAGCCTTAAACAAATAAGTGATAGTTCAGACAGTTGCAATTTTAGTGTACATTAGGGAGGCTTCATACCAAATATATATATATTTTCTCCTTAATGATAGGAATGTTAACATTTTTTAATATTGTACATCAAAATTTATGTTTCTCAAGAGAATTAAAAAAATTGCAGTATGTTGAGGTAACTTGTTTCATGTGGGTAAAAATAAGAAGGAATACTAAATGTAGAGAGGAATGTGGCAGAAAAAGAGACAGCAACATTATAGATTTTGCCTATTTTAAAACTGGACACTCTGTCAGCCCTGGAAATATATAACTTTAACAATACGTTTTCTGTATTTATATAAGTAAAAAGGTCCTTTTTGTTTTTGTTTATTAGCTGATTGGGAATAAAAACTGTCATCTCACTCTGGGTGGAATATAGTGAGATGAGTCCAGTGCTTTTGAGCTGGTGGTAGTCTAAGCTGAGAAGACTTATTTAGAGAGCTATTTGGCAGTGTGTATAAGGATTCAAATATTGTTTGTACTTTTTGACTTATAATTGACATATAGTAATTGAAGCTTAGTAAATAATGAGTAATGGCCATCCATGTTTATGTACAGGAATATTAACCACAATGCTATTTATAAGGAAAAGATTGAAAATAAAAGGCTAATGGTGAATGGTAGTAAAATAGTTATGTACATTTAGGTATGTCCACACAGAAGACTACTGGCTAACATTTAAATTTCAGCTTTATGAAAAACACATTAGTCCTTCAATATCTGTGATGGATTGGTTCCAGGATCCTTCATGGATACCAAAATCCACAGATGCTCAAGTCTCGTATATAAAATGGCATATTATTTACATCTCATTTATGCATATCCTCTCATATACTTCAAATTATCTCTAGGTTGTTTATAACACCTAATACAATGTAAATTTTAGGTAAAGAGTGGTTATATTTGTTTTTAAAGTGTTATTGTCTGTTTTTGTATTATTGTTTATATATATATTTCCAAACATTTTAAATTTATGTTTGATTGAATCTATGGAACTCATGGATACAGAGGGGCAACTGTATTTATTACACAGTCAAATTTGTGTTTTGTAAAATAAAAAAAAGTGTCTAAGGCTTTGTAGACAATGCTCATATTTTTTAACACACCTACACCCACACATACATACAGGTTGGAAAACATAGGCCAAAATTTTAATAATGATATTTCTGGGTGTGGAAATATGCATGTTATAACATTTTTCTATTTCACTTACAAGTATTTTTCAATTATTTTGTAATGCATCTGCGATATGATTTGGCTCTGTGTCCCCACTCAAATCTGATCTTGAATTGTATTCCTATAATGTCCACATGCTGGGGGAGGAACCCGGTGGGAGATAATTTCAATCATGGGGGCAGTTAACCCCAAACTGTTCTCATAGTAGTGAATAAGTCTCACAAGATCTAATGGTTTTATCAGGGGTTTCTACTTTTGCATCTTTCTCATTTTCTCTTGGTGCCACCATGTAAGAAGTGCCTTTCACCTCTGACCATTATTCTGAGGCCTCCCGATCTATGTGGAACTGTAAGTCCAATTAAACCTCATTTTCTTTCCAGTCTCTGGTTCGCCTTTATCAGCAGTGTGGAACAAACTAATACTATAAATTGGTACCAGTAGAGTGTGGCATTGTTGAAAAGATACATGAAAACGTTGAAGTGACTTTGGAACTGGAAATCAAGCAGAGGTTCAAACAGTTTGGAGGGCTCAGAAGAAGACAGGGAAACGTGAGGAAGTTTGGAACCTCTCAGAGACTTATTGAATGGCTTCGACAATAATGTTGTTAATGATATGAACAATTAGGTCCAGGCTGAGGTGGTCTCTGAGGGAGATGAGGAACTTGGGGACTAGAGCAAAGGTGACTCTTGTTATGTTTTAACAAAGAGATTGGTGGTATTTTGCCCCTGCCCTAGAGATTTGTGGAACTTTGAACTTGAGAGAGATGATTTAGGGTATCTTGTGGAAAAAAATTCTAAGCAGCAAAGCATTCAAAAGGTAATTTAGGTGCTGTCAAAAGCATTTCGTTTTAAAGGGAAACAGCATAAAACTTCAGAAAATGCAGTAGAAGAGAAAGATCCATTTCTTGCAGAGAAATTCAAACTGGCTACAGAACTTTTCATAACAAGAAATGAAATATTAATCCACAAGACAATCAAAAAAATGTCTCCAGGGCATGTCATAGGTCTTCATGTCAGCACCTTACATCACAGACCTGGAAGCTTAGGTGGAAAAAATGGTTTTGTGGGCCAGACCCAGTGTCCCCGTGCTGTGTGCAGCCTATAGACTTGGTGTCCTGTGTCCCTGATGCTCCACCTGTTGCTAAAAGAGGCCAAGGTACAGCTTGGCCCGTGGCTTCAGAGGGTGCAAGCCCCAAACCTTGGCAACTTCCATGTGGTGTTGGGTCCGCAGGTGCACAGAAATCAAGAATTAAGGTTCGGGAACCTCCTCCTAGATTTCAGAAGATGTATGGAAACACCTGGATGCCCAGGTAAAAGTTTGCTACAGTGTTGGGGCCCTCACAGAGATCCTCTGCTAGTACAATATGGAAGAGAATTGTGGGGTTGGAGCCCACATACAGAGTCCCTACTGGGGTACCACCTAGTGGAGTTGTGAGAAGAAGACCACCATCCTTCAAACTCAGAGTGGTAGATCCACTCACAGCTTGCATTGTGCACCTGGAAAAGCCACAGACAATGCCAGCCTGTGAAAGCATCCAGAAGAGAGGCTATACCCTGCAAAGTCACAGGGGTGTAGCTTTTTAAGACTATGGGAACCTACCTCTTGCATCAGCGTGACCTGGATCTGAGACTTGGAGCAAAGAAGATCATTTTGGAGCTTTAGTATTTGAGTGCCCTGCTGGATTTTGGCCAATTTCTATCATTTGGAATGGTTGCATTTACCCAATACCCTTATCCCCATTGTATCTAGGAAGTCACTAGCTTGCTTTCGATTTTATAGGCTCATAGGTGGAAGGGACTCCTTGTCTCAAATGAGACTTTGGACTGTGGACTTTTGTGATAATGTTCAAATGACTTAAGACTTTGGAGGACTGTTGAGAAGGCACAGTTGGTTTTCAAATGTGAGGACATGAGATTTTGAGGGGCCAGGGGCAGAATAATATGGTTTGGCTGTGTCCCCACCCACAACTCATCTTGAGTGGTACTCCCATAATTTCCACAGATTGTGGGAGGAACCCAGTGGGAGATCATTTGAATCATGGGGCCGATTTCCCCTATACTGTTCTCATGGTAGTGAGTAAGTCTCACAAGATCTGACAGTTTTATCAGAGGTTTCTTTCCGCTTTTGCAGCGTTCTCACTTTCTCTTGCTGCTGCCATGTAAGAAGTGCCGTTTGCTGCCCATCATGATTCTGAGGCCTCCCCAGCCATGTGGAACTGTAAGTTTAATTAAACCTCTTTTTCTTTTCAGACTCAGGTATGCCTTTATCAGCAGTATGAAAATGGACTAAGACACCCTGCAATATTTTACAATCACAAATTTTTTAACTTTTAGAAATAACACTTTATTCAGTAAAATATTGGCCGAGTTTGTTTTTACCCAGACTTTGAAGTAGTTTTTAAATGGCTATGGCCAAAGGAAAGAAATCATCCTCTGAATGATAATATTTCCCACTTTCTTGTTTTTTAAAGAAATTAAATATTGCTTAAGATGTATTTTGACCTCCTTTAGTGAAAGAGGTGTGAATCTTAAAATATCATTTTGGCAACATTGAATATTCTGTCAATTTACATGCATACAATATTCTCTAAATTGTGTTTTTGTGACTATACCTTTCTGCTTGGAAACAAAATCATTTTACATTTGTAATAATAAAAAAGAAACTATAAGCAAATGAACGTACTGTCTTCCCTGCATAAATAGACTGCAAACTTTGCAATATCCAGCCTGGAAAGCTTGAAGTAAAGGCATGATATAATGAAAATCTATAAAATCAGAATATCACATTGTTGGATACTCTTTGTAGCCTAAACCATACTATTATATGAAAAAAATCAAAAGAAAAATGATATATCAGAAGGTAATACATACTGAGTCTATCAAAAAACATAATAGTTTACAAAGGTATTTAAATAAATTCATGGATATTTGATTTGTATTACCATTATGGGAAGCTGATTATATTTAAAGCATATTTTCTTGACAGAAATTGTATTTGTATCTTGTTTTATATTCATAAATCATTGTCTAATTTACCAAGATTGTGGTTTAAGCTTTGTAGGCATGAGGATTGTGCCCTTCTCACTAATTTGTCTATCCACTGAAGTGTCTACTACATTGTATAGATATTGGAAACTCAATTAATATATTGGATTGTATTAAACAATCATTTTTTCTAAGAAAACAGCCATTAAGCATAATAATTAAATGGTTAGACTATTGGTAGCACAAAGAGAGTTAGTTTAGTAAAGACAGAAATTCTGATATTTGAAATCAAGAATTCCCACTAGCAAGTAAGTGTAAAGTTATATACCACTTGTACACAAGAAAATATAAGATTGAAAAGCATAAAGAAAATATACCTCTTTCCTCAATGATTAATATATAATGCAGACCTATATAAACATTTGTAGTAATACTTTTTGATGAACAGAATTAAAGATCTCTACCACTTATATTTTAGATTCTTAAGACCATTGGAATACATATACACAGTAAAGACATATGTATTTACAATGTAATGTTGAGTTAAATTAAGTGTGCTAAAGGCACATTTCTTTCACACTGTTTGTAAAAATTGCACAGGAATGCCCAGATCCTGAGTACACTAAGAGCAATTGAAATAATTTGCTCAAATATAAGTGTTTTATAGTGATTTACTTTTTAGATGTCAGTGAATGGAAGATAGTTTATTAATACTATCTACATTTCTAGACACACTTTATTAAAGAGTAGGGTGCTAGAAGTCCTCTAAAATTCAAAGTACAATCAGAATAGCAACATGCACACTTGCCTCAGGAACTAGTATGTCCTCTGTGCACATGTATTTATGATCTAGTCAGAAAGCTAAGGAATAAAAAAAAACTAATAACTAAGTGTTTATTAGAGCGTATGAAGAATAATAGAGAGGATGGGTTACATACCTCCAGAGGTTGGAGAGAGACAGCGAGAGACAGAGAAAGAGAGAACACATCAATGAAGTCATAGACCACTGCTTATAAAATCAAATTTTAAAGACATTTATTTGGGAAATACCTCAACTGAAAAGAACCAATTTTGCTTTCATGCCAGTAAATCTTATTGTCCCCAACTGTAGTAGGAGAAAATAGGTTGTCAGAAACCCGCCGAGACTTTTCTGCTAAAGATTTTCAGCATAGTCAGAAGAAATGCAAGGATTCACAAAAAAGAAAATCATCATCCTTCTTGTCATGTAGTCCCAGGAGTTTGTACATTATAAATCTGGAGCTGTGAAGTCCACAGAAGCAGGACTTGTCTGGATCTGGGAAGAACAATGTAACATCTCTCTGATAATAATGTTTATTATAATCCTCATCACCATCATGATCCTGATGATTACATTTGGGCAGTGCTTTATCATTTACAGAGCATTTGAATATGTATTGTCTTTTTTCTTCACAACATATCTACAAGTTAATTAGGGAAAAAAAACTGGCCCTGCTTCAGAAATAATTAAACAGGGACTCAGAGGGAGTCAATTTTTCACCTAAGGTCACAAAGGAATGGAACCTTTGTCTTCCAAATTTTAATTCAGCATTCTTTCCATTGAGATGTGGGTGTAAACAGGGAGGTAAATAGTACTCTTCAACATAAAGACTTTCCTTGATTACAAAGGTTAAAATCTTATGTCACATTTGATTCACAATGACTTGAATCTAGTTCTAGAGTTAGGTAAATGAGGCTGGATTACTGCACCACTGACATAGTAGAATTACCTTGACAAGTAAATGAGTTTACTTCTCTGAACTTCATTTTCTCTATTTTTTAAATATAAACAATCCACTTCTTGCAGTGTGATTGTGAAGGTAAAAGGAGACAAAACATGTGAAGGTGCAATGAACATCTGAAGTAGCCAATAAATATTTGTTCTAATTTCTTTTCTCAGAGAGAGGTGAGTTAGAAAACTCAGGCACTAGTCATTAAAGTCTGGATGGGTTTAGCAAATCTAGAGATTAGGTTCAGAGGTTAGGGAATCTGAGATATAAGCACTAAGAAACAGAAAGCACTAATATAAACTCTGTCCTAGGTGATAGGGTTTTGAGCTCTGTTCTCTTTTACATGCCCTGCTATATGTGGGGGCATAAATATGCTTAAAACAAGAGAGAAAGTTAAAATACTGCAGATTCGGCTGGGCGTGGTGGCTCACGCCTGCAATCCAAGCACTTTACAGGCAAAGGCGGGCGGATCACCTGAGGTCGGGAGTTCAAGACCAGCCTGACCAACATGGTGAAACCCCGTCTTCAAAAAAAAAAAAAAAAAAAACACTGCAGATTCATACAGCCCTGGTCCATGCAGGAAAAATTATGCAGGCTCTTCCTTCGCTCTTCCACAGTTTTGCCACAAATAGTCAATAAGTAGATATCCAGTAGCAGCCAACCATATAGGGTATTGCAACTTCATAGATAACACCTTAGGAGTCAAAATTGTTTTTTTATTGCCCATCTATGTTTGGTGCTCCATTGCATTTGGTAATGAGAGTTAAATTTAAGAAATTGCATTGTTGCATACAGGTCAAACATTTCTTTTAGAGTAAGTGACTAAAAGGCAATGAGAATATATAGCCTGATTGCTTTATATGTAGTAGGGCAAAGACAGCTCTTGATTAAAAGATTATTGTGCTTTTATTTTTTGTCATGGCCATAGTCCTTAAGACCTTTATCATAGTGCTAGATTTTGCAATGAAGTTCTTATACAAATATTTATGTTAGTTATTGGTTATGTGTGGATACACTGAGGCTATTTTGGGGGCAAGTCCTATTAATTTTTTGTTATGCCGAATGTTTAATCTTGGAATTTACTGTGAAAGTACAAAGGCCAAAGTTATTAGCACAAACTGAAAGGCAGAGAGTATGGATGACTCTTTTTTTTTACAAGTTTATTTATAAAAAGCCAGCTTTGGTATCATGCAGCATAATAAATTGCTTCTAAGCAAGGCTTCCACCGTCTATCTTATTTATCTTTAGCAAAGCAGTGTCATAAGTCATATGCAGATTTAACAAAACCATGAAAAATTATTTAGTGCATGTGGTGTTAACAAAATGTGTGAAAATAATAATAGAGTGTCACAGAGAACATCACCAAGTACATTTTGTTTTGGTTTTCAAATTTTGACTTCTTGTTGACTTCTAGCTGCTTTTAGTGTTTATATCTCTTTCGAAAAGTCGCTTATTACATAGAGTTCAAATAGAAGGAAAAATAAGATTTTTTGTTTCTTAGGAATGAAAGTGGGCTATATACCACGTATACTTGTGTTTAATAAAGTATTTTTTGTTGGAAGTGGAACAGAAGGACAAAACAAGTATGAATTAAATTTATTTAGTGATGTCATTTATTCTGTAGTACAACTGCTACATTTTACTAAATTCAACAGTTCTACATCTGGAAGGGCCAAGTCGACTGCCCAACCCACTCCTTGAAAAGTTCAAGGGCTATACAAATTGGGGAATACTCAACTGCACCGAATGTTCATAAATTTGCAAGATGTCAGTTTCATGCTGTAATTCCCTCTTAGGAAAACGTAATACACATTACCATATTGGAGGTTCTGAAAAGCCCTGCAGTGCAAACATCAGTTAAAGCTTTTCGTGAAAGCAGAGGGAGCAGTGCGGGAGAGGGGTTGGACCCAGGGCTGAGGCAGGCCCCTCCTCCCCCGCTCCCTCCCGCCTCACTGGATCAAGCTCAGGGCAGCAGCGGTGGCGGTTGCGGGGGTGGGGGGCGGCGGGTGGGGGGCGGGGGTGCCGGCGCAGAGACGATGCTGTTTCCAGTTACAACACAGAGAACACAACACACACAACCGCCACAGAAGCACTATGGCATCACTTCTATCAGCTTAGCAGCCCTCAAGGAGACTGACTGCATACTTACACAGAAACTCATTGAGACACTGAAACCCTTCGGGGTTTTTGAAGAGGAAGAGTAACTGCAGCGCAGGATTTTAATTTGGGGAAAACTAAATAACCTGGTAAAAGAGTGGATATGAGAAATCAGTGAAAGCAAGAATCTTCCACAATCTGTAATTGAAAATGTAGGAGGAAAAATTTTTACATTTGGATCTTACAGGTTAGGCGTACATACAAAAGGTGCTGATATTGATGCGTTGTGTGTTGCACCAAGACATGTTGATCGAAGTGACTTTTTCACCTCATTCTATGATAAGTTGAAATTACAGGAAGAAGTAAAAGATTTAAGAGCTGTTGAAGAGGCATTCTTACCAGTTATTAAACTCTGTTTTGTTGGGATAGAGATTGATATTTTGTTTGCAAGATTAGCACTGCAGACAATTCCAGAAGATTTGGACCTACAAGATGACAGTCTGCTTAAAAATTTAGATGTAAGATGTATAAGAAGCCTTAACGGTTGCAGGGTAACCCATGAAATTTTACATCTAGTACCAAACATTGACAACTTCAGGTTAACTCTGAGAGCTATCAAACTATGGGCCAAATGCCACAACATCTATTCCAATATATTAGGTTTCCTCGGTGGTGTTTCCTGGACTATGCTAGTAGCAAGAACTTGCCAGCTTTATCCAAATGCAATAGCATCAACACTTGTACATAAATTTTTCTTGGTATTTTCTAAATGAGAATGGCCAAATCCCATGCTATTGAAACAGCCTGAAGAATGCAATCTTAATTTGCCTGTATGAGACCCAAGGGTAAACCCCAGTGATAGGTACCATCTTATGCCTATAATTACACCAGCATACCCGCAACAGAACTCCACGTAGAATGTGTTCGTTTCAACACGGATGGTCATGGTTGAAGAGTTTAAGCAAGGTCTTGCTATCACAGATGGAATTTTGCTGAGTAAGGCAGAGTGGTCCAAACTTTTTGAAGCTCCAAACTTTTTTCAAAAGTACAAGCATTATATTGTGCTTCTAGCAAGTGCACCAATAGAAAAACAACGCCTAGAATGGGTGGGCTTGGTGGAATAAAAAATCCGAATCCTAGTTGGAAGCTTGGAGAAGAATGAATTTATTACCCTGGCTCATGTGAATCCCCAGTCATTTCCAGGACCCAAAGAAAATCCTGATAAGGAAGAATTTCGCACAATGTTGGTGATTGCGTTAGTGTTTAAAAAAACAGAAAACTCTGAAAACCTCAGTGTTGATCTCACCTATGATATTCAGTCTTTCACAGATACAGTTTATAGGCAAGCAATAAACAGTAAGATGTTTGAGGTGGATATGAAAATTGCTGCAATGCATGTAAAAAGCAAGCAACTCCATCAACTACTACCTAATCATGTGCTTCAGAAAAACAAAAAGCATTCAACAGAAGGTGTCAAATTGACAGCTCTCAATGACAGCAGCCTTGACTTGTCTATGGACAGTGATAACAGCATGTCTGTGCCTTCACCTACTCGGTGCTACGAAGACCAGTCCATTGAACAGCTCTGGCAGCTCTCAGGGCAGAAACAGTCCTGCTCCAGCTGTAACAGCAGCATCTGTGACCAACATACAGGCTACTGAAGTTTCTGTGCCACTAGTAAATTCCAGTGAAAGCTCAGGGGGTACATCGAGTGAAAGCATCCCTCAAACTGCCACACAACCAGCAATTTCTCCACCACCAAAGCCTACGGTCTCCAGAGTTGTTTCTTCAACACGTCTGGTAAACCCACCACCTAGATCTTCAGGAAATGCAGCAACAAAAATACCTACTCCTATAGTAGGAGTCAAGAGGACATCCTCACCTCATAAAGAAGAGAGTCCCAAGAACACCAAAACCGAAGAGGACGAAACAAGTGAAGATGCTAACTGTCTTGCTTCGAGTGGACATGCTAAAACAGAAGCAAGGGAACAACTTGATACAGAGACAAGTACAACTCAATCAGAAACCATTCAGACAGCAGCTTCTGTGTTGGCCTCTCAGAAAACATCCAGTACAGACCTTTCTGATATCCCTGCTCTCCCTGCAAATCCTATTCCTCTTATCAAGAATTCAGTAAAACTGAGATTGAATCGGTAAAAACAACCTCAGGGGTCCATAAACAATATCTGCCAACTCAACCTGTTCTCTTCAAATGCTAAAAAAGGAGAATGGAGGGTACAAGACAAGACATGACTGAAATGGATTTGGGTTTTTTTGGTGACCTCCCTTACTGGGCTAATCAGCACTTGATCGGAAGTCCAGGTTACTATGTGAAGCCAGGAGTGCTATTATTACTATGTTAGCAACAGTTGCATTAACTATTTCAAAAATTACTGCCTTTAAAAAAACTTCAAGCTATATTTGTATCCATAATTGACATCTGGATTGGGTTTATGTTTGATGCAATGTTTGGAAAATTTGCAATACAAACTGGCATAAAAATTACTTATTCTGGAAAAAAAAAAACTTTTAATCAAAATGTTTCAGGAGTACATGTGCAGCTTTGTTATACAGGTAAACTTGTGTCATGGGGGATTGTTATACAGATAATTTTGTCACCCAGGTGTTAAGTCTAGAACCAAATAGTTATTCATCCTGATCCTCTCTCTCCTTCTACCCTACACCTTCTGATAGACCCCAGTGTGTGTCGTTCCCCTCTATGTGTTCATGTTATCTCATTGTTTATCTCCCACTTATAAGTGAGAACATGCAGTATTTAGTTTTCTTTTCCTGGGTTAGTTTTCTAAGGATAATGGCCTCCACCTCCAACCATGGTGCTGCAAAGGACATAATTTTGTTCTTTCTATAGCTGCATAGTATTCCAGGGTACATATGTACCACATTTTCTTTATTCAGTTTACCATTGATGAGCATTTAGCTTGATTCTATGTCCATGATGTTGTGAATAGTGCTACAATGAACATATGTGTGCATATGCCTTTAGGATAGAATGATACATTTTCCTTTAAGTATATACTCAGTAATGGGATTGCTGGGATGAATGTATTTCTGTTTTTAGGTCTTTGAGGAATTGCCACACTGTCTTCCATAATGGTTTAATTAATTTTCACTTCCACCAATAGTGTGTATACATTCCTCTTCCTCTGCAACCTTACCAGCATCTGTTATTTTCTGACTTTTTAATTATAGCAAATGTAACTGGTGTGAGATGGTATCTCACTGTGGTTTTTATTTCTTTTTATCTTATAACCAGTGATGTTATTTTTTTTTTTATCATTGTTTGCCATGTATATGTTTTCATTTGGAAAGCATCTGCTCATGTCCTTTGCCCACTTTTTAATGGGTTTTTGTTTGTTTGTTTTGTAAATTTATTTAAATTCCTTATAGATTGTAGATATTAGACCTTTGTTAGATGTATAGTTTGTGATTTTTATTTTCCATTCTGTGGGTTGGTCTTTTCACTTTGTTGATAGTTTCCTTTGCTGTCCAGAAAGTCTTTAGTTTCATTAGATTCCATTTGTCAATTTTTTTTTTTTTTTATGATTGCTTTTGGCATCTTCATCATGAAATCTTTGCCTATTCCTATGCCCAGAATGGTATTGCCTAGGTTGTCTTCCAGGAATTTTGTGTGTGTGTGTGTGTGTGTGGNTTTGAGACCAAGTCTCGCTCTGTCACCCAGGCTGCAGTGCAGTGGCACAATATCGGCTCACTGCAACTTCCACCTCCCGGGTTCAAGTGATTCTTCTGCCTCAGCCTCCCGAGTAGCTGCTATTACAGGCATGTACCACCATGCCCAGCTAATTTTGTATTTTTAGTAGAGACAGGGTTTCTCCATGTTGGTGAGGCTGTTCTTGAACTCCTGACTTCAGGTGATCCACCCACCTCGGCATCCCAAAGTGCTGGGATTACAGGCATGAGCCACCGTGCCTGGCCAGCATTTTTCAAAAGAAACCAAATAATAACAGGTCTATGAAAAACATAAAATGCCCAGCATTACTAATCATCAGAGAAATTCAAATTTAAACTATAATGATATATCAACTCACATCTATTTGAAAGGCTATTATCAAAAAGTCAGGAGATAAACAAATATTGCCAAGGATGTGAAGAAAAGAGAACCCTCATGCACTCTTGGTGGGAATATAGAATGGTATAGCCATTGTGAAAAACGGTATGGAGGTACACCCCAAATTAAAAATATAACTACCATATGACCCAGCAATTACTCTTCTAAGTCTATAATCTAAATAAAATGAAGGCATTATGTCAAAGAGATAAGTGCACTCACATATTTATTACAGCATTATTCACAATAGTTATGATATTGAATCAACATTTGTCCATCAATAAGTGAATGAATAAAGAAAATTTGGTATGTGTACACAATAGAATGCTATTTACTCTTAAGAAAAAATGAAATTCTGTCATTTGTGACCCTGGAAGAACCCTGAGAACATTATACTAAGGGAAATATACCAGGCATAGAAAGACAAATATTGCATGATCTCATTTATATGTCGAATCTCAGGAAGTCCAACTCATAGAAGCAGAGGATAAAATGGTGGTTATGAGGAACTTCTGGGAAAGGGGAGGACTTGGGAGATATTGGTCAAAGAATGCAAATTTCAGTCCAATAGCAGGAATAAGTTCGGACCATTTTGGTCCATTGTACAACAGGGTAACTATAGGTTATAGTATATTTTATAATTGTAAATTACTATCAGAGTAGATTTTAAATGTTTTCACTTCAAAAAAGTACAAATGTGTGAGGGGGTGAAGGGTATGTTAATTAACTTGATTTAAGCATTACACAATTTAAATAAATACCAAATCATCATGTTGGATACCACAAATATATAAAATTTTTATTTGTTGGCCGGGCGCGGTGGCTCAAGCCTGTAATCCCAGCACTTTGGGAGGCCGAGGCGGGTGGATCACGAGGTCAAGAGATCGAGACCATCCTGGTCAACACGGTGAAACCCCGTCTCTACTAA
>NW_016107526.1:0-49086 GCF_001604975.1 Cebus imitator
ACACACACACACACACACACACACACGCTATGTCCTCTTCTTACACAAAAATGTAAAGGGAGGGATCATATGGTTTTACAGATTTTTGCCCCTTGTTTCTTTTTGTTTGTTTGTTTAACTTAATACCTACCACAGAAGCCTTTCCAAGACAGAGTACATAACTCATTTTTACAAACTGGATATTCCTCCATTGCACTGAATTCCAAATTTTACTTAACCATTGCCCTCATAATAGCCATTCTGGTTTTTGTCATTATTGCCGTAGTTTGGTTTTGTACTATCCATCACACTCAATTCTCCTGTAAAAATCCTCAGATATATGTACAAGTATTTCTATAAGAATCATTCCTAGAAATACAATTGCCAGGTCATATATGTATGTACTTTTTAAAAATATTTTCATAGCTGTTCCAAATTGAGAAGAACAATTTCCTAAATAAAATGTAAACCCTTGTTAGGATTGCTGTCAACATGAAAAAGGTGACTGACAAAAATGTTATATTTCAAAGCCAGAACATTGATGAAAATCTCTTTGTTTTAAAGAATGATGGTTGTCTTATTTTAAATAAAATTCTTTTAAAATTCATAAGGCATATACTATTAAGATATACCATGAGGCAAGCCACATTTTGTAAATGAAAGCGTAGAAGATCAGTCAAAGAAAGACATAGGAACCAGTTTCAAAGTCTGTTGCTCAATATTGGTGTCTGTTCAAACGTTAGTATTGTTAGCCTCATATTTCTCTGCAGTGGTTTTCAGTTACTCTAAAAGGTTGTTTAAGCATCTGACCGATTTGAATCAGATTTTCTGAGACTGTGGCTTCGGCAACTGAGTTTTAGAATGTTTTCAGGTGATTCTGAAGTCCAATGATGTTGAGAACAACAGCTACAGAGCTTGCTAATTTTGTAATTAACCTGAAATTTTAGCAAAAAGAGTAATGCAACCATTCAGTGGCATTGCAATAATAAATGAACACCTAAAAAGAAGTTATAAGTGTAGAATTTTCTGAATTTTAAATTGATTAAATTTACAAAAAGAAATGCAACTTTTAATATTTTTTACTTTGTTGAATTAATCATGTGAAACAGTTGTTCATGACTAGGAGTGTTTGAAACAGGGAGATGTATGGCTCTAGAGAATCCAAATAATAGAATAAGTTGGAATATGAAAGAAATTATAGAAGGACAACAGATGGAGCCAGGCAGGGTTAATACATATAGTGTAAACAAAGTAGAAGTTTTTGAAGCCCAAAGTCATGGAAAAAGTCTAGAAAGCCAGAGCTTTCCTAGCTTCAGTTTTTAGGAATACATTGGCACTGCCCAATAAGAGGCAGATAACAAGCCTCAGTAAATTATTATTATTATTATTATGGTGATAGTGAAACCACATCATAAGTGATGAAAAAATAATAAGAGAAGAGATTATCAGCACAGGAGGAGGTCAGGCCAGCAGCCAGCACCAGTTCATGTCAAAGCCAGCCACGATTCATAAAGTCATAAAAGGTAATTGTGGAATAGGGACTTGGGAAAGACAATTACAGAATTAAAACCCAGGCCCTCTCTTGCATAGGGTATGGATAGATGAGGTGTCCTTTACCTTTTTCTGCCACTAGAATCTTCGTGTCAAATGAAAAGTCAGCTACTTTACACCCACAAAGTCTTCATGTCAATGTGTGCAGTATAATTATATTTGTAACAGTTAATGAACACTCAATATTTCAAGTCAGTTTGACGATAGCCTGCCACTGTCTCTCACAATTCCTAGGTGATTCAATGTTTAGTACTGTTTTCTGATTTTCTGATAATACTATGTCCCACACTTCCACCCCTTTTGTTAAGACTAGGGTATGGGTATGATGCTTAGAAAACTCATTCCATTAAAAATCCAAAGATGCAGTCAATCACATTAAAAGAGTAGAACAGCATCTGGAATCCTAAAACTAGAAAATAACATTCAAGACAAGAAAGTAGATGATAACCCTCTGGGTTTCAGAATCCTTGCTGCTGCATCAGGTCCAGATCCCAGTGCTTACAAGAAGGGACAATGAGGAGCTTATCAAAGCCATTCAATTGAATTTGAAGAATTAGCCCATAACCTGACAAATGATTCTGTGTGATAGTAAATAAAATAACATAAAATAGTAACATCGGCAGGGCACGGTGTCACACACCTGTAATCCTGGCACTTTGGGAGGCCAAGGTGGGCAGATGTTTTGAGGCGACGAGTTCGAGACCAGCCTAGCCAACAGGGCAAAGCCCTGTCTCTACTTAAAAAAAAAAAATACAAAAATTAACCAGGCATGGTGGTGTGCACCTGTAGTCTCAGCTCCTTAAGAGGCTGAGGCAGGAGAATCGCTTGAACCCGGGAGTCAGAGGTTGCAATGAGCCGAGATCACACCACTGTACTCTGGCCTAGGTGACAGAGCAAGACTCTGTCTCAAAAAAAAGTAACATTCAATATCCATCTATGACTTTCCAAGAACACCAAGACAGTGGTAGAAGCCCCTGACTAGGAGATAGAACACTGCTGCTTAAATTTCCTTCAAGCACATGTGTTGTGTATTAGCCTTGACATCAGAGCATCAACATAGTTATTTGAATGGTGAAATCATACTTATTGGTTTCCCTGGGGTGTTGTTAAAATCGCATGGGCTTTTCTGCCCATTGCAAAACAAAATTCAGATTCACTATTTTTTTAATTAATATATATTAAATCACTTTGCTATCATCTCAGAAGCAAAATAAGAACAGGGCAAGAATGTGATGATGCTGCCACAAAAAGGCTGGGGATTCCTGAGTCAGGAACAGTAAGCTCATATTTCAGAGAGCACGAAGGTTAGACTTCTTCAATGGAGAAAGCTGCCTAGAAGGATGTGTGCAGAAAGAAGTGCACAGAGAGTAAAGCCACACAGGGACCTGCTTTGGGGAAAGAAACAAGGTGACTTGCAGAAGGAAGAAAAGTAACATGGAAGAAGCAGAGAGCTTTAAAGGTAAACACAAAGGTGATTCTGACGCATAAAAGCAGGCGGGAGCCCACAGCACACATGTAGTAAAAATCTGTTAGAACATTTACGAAGAAAACAGAGAAAAGAAAACAAGGCAGGGAAATACCACATGGCATACATGCTAGACAATTTAGCTATGCTATTTTAGTCTTGATTTTTCATTGTTAATTCAAGGCACTTCAGCTTCATCGTGGTGAGACCTAAAGAGAAATTAAACTGACATTTGGATAAAAAATGTTAACAAACATGCACACAGAGATGGTTTCTGTCCCCTTGCCAGTGCTCCATACTGGCTTCAGCCATGGGGCCACTATGCCTCTACAGGTGTTTGCAAAGAGTTGCTGGACTACTGCCCCATGAAGACAATAGATTTTGATTAGTTGTTTTCAGTTGTTTGTTTCTGTATTTTGACTAGCCATAAGGCTGATTTGTATATTTACCCACATTAAGATCTGGATTGAATTTCCCAACTCCATCCTCAGTCTTTCAGCATCTCAATATGCCCATGTGTGCTGGCCACCTTTCAGGTGAGAGTCTCTCTGGTAAGTACAGACCTTTCTGACTTTCAAGCCAGATTCTTGTTCAATTTTTTTGCAAGCTGAAAATGGTTATCGACTATGAGTTAGGGGGAAGAATGGGAAGAAGACAGGCTGCTCAGGATTCGCATTTTGCCCATCTCCCTCTAGTGTCAAATACCATACATTTACAAACGTGTTCTGTCTGTCTGGATGAGGAGGAAAAGAGCAGCTAAATATTACCAAGCTGGATTGATTAAGAGTAGCACAGAAGTAAACTGCAGGGCAGATGAGAACAGCTGGGCTGAACATAACGTACTTCCTCTCTCACCTTGTGCTGGTTGCCCTTCCCGGGTCCTTGTGTTTCGGGAATGGTGGGGTACCGCATATTGATCCCTGCTTGGTTGCTAGCACAGCCAGCCAGTTTTTAATGGGGAAAGACACAAGAGGGACTCACAACTATTTCAGCCTTTCCTCAAAGTGAATATCCTTTTTTTTTCTTTCCTTCTGCATTATCGTGCCATGGTACTTTAAACTTCTCCCATCATTAAGCCTTCTGAGTGAAATATTGAACTGATTAATGTGGCATTTTCCACTAAACTGTTTCAGGAAATGTTGCACCTTACCGGTGGGATGCTTTTGAATAATGTAATCTCCTTAGTATAATTAAAACTAAGTTCTGAAGTTACTACATTTTCTCCCTGGAGGCACTCATCAGAATGTCAAGTGTTCCTTCTAGTAGAACTGCAATCCCATAGTACAAACAAATATATTACCCACTGCTCCTCACTAGCAAGAGGCCCTTGCAGGATTTTTTTTGTCACTTCATTTCGAACCTGTGCAAGCAGCATAAGAAATATGATCACCAAAAGCCATTGGACCCTTGTACCCTGAGCAGTGTTCTATGCCAGCCGCCTGGTTTGCATTTACTAATATTTCTTTTGAATACTTGTGTTCAACAGATGAACCTTTTGTTGTTGTGTTGTTATTTACGCATAAAAAACAGCGTGGATCTAAAAGTCATTTGTTCTCCTAGAGCTTTCTATTTAGTTTAAAGGGGGAAAAAAAAAATCAGGAATGCAACGCCCTCTTCTGGCTGAGAAGCATTTAGATAACTATGCATACCTGAGCGGCGTTTTGACCTGGTTTTTGAAGACAGCTTGGTATATAGTGAGTGATAAACAAATAATCAGCATTATTATCAAAGTTTCAGCATTATTCTCCCTAGCGACAGGGCAAGCTCTGGCCTCAGAGGGCTGATCCCAGCTGCCCAGCTTTTAGGAGCTCTGGAGGAGTTAGGTGAGTGGACCATTCCCCAGGTAAGCAGAAAGGTGACAAGAAATCGTATCAAGAGTCCCATCCCTCTCTGGAACATTCAATCTAAGACAAGGGTAAGTTCATTCTAAAGGCTTAGGAGATTTGTTTTTGTGTAGATGTCAGAAAGAGCCTATATTCATTGCTAATTACTGGCTGTCTTTAGAAAAATCAGAAAGGGTACCAAAGGTCTCCAAATGGAAGCCCACTATTTTCTTATGAATGTAACCACCCTAATATTTTACCTTCCAGAGATCATATTAGAGTCTACCCTGGAACCTACATCTGCCTTTGAGGAGCCCTAACCCCAGATAAGGTGGCCCTGCCAGTCTCCATCTGGGAGGGAGATGGGAGGAAGTGACAAAGGAAAGTGCAGGCATTTGGAGACAGAAGGAGCCCAGCAGGACTTTGAAAGAAAAATATTCAGTGCTGGAACGTGCTTCTTATCAAATAATGTTTTCACTCTCTAGAAAACGTGCGTCTTTCCAGTCTGAAGGCCAGGCTGGCTGCCACTTCTCTCTGCCTGCCAACTAGTCATTAGCAAACAATGAGCAACCCAGCGACTACAAAAGAAAAAGGAAATAGGCATGCAGCAGCACAAGGTAATGACCGCTGAGTGTCTGGAGGATAAAGTATCCAAGTATCAGGCTGGAGGCTGCCCTCTTTATGAGGAGCTTCAGGATGAGGGAAAGGGGGAGGGCAGGAACATCTGAGGAATACAGTCACCGGCCACACGGCTGACTAGGGAGGAGCCTCGAGATGGGTACACTTGGGGAGGCTCGGGACACATTCATCCAGGGATGTGTTCAGCTGAGGGCGTGCATAGCTGTGGCAATGGCTGGCGCAGAATATTTCCTCTATCTAGCCCACAGTGAGAATGCTTGGAGGTGACTAATTCAAGAAAGTCATTTCCAGAACACCCAAGTTGAAGCTGTTTGAGTGACAAGTATCAGAAACTCTCTTTAACCTAACTTGAGAAAAAACAGGAATGGAAGGGCAGGAATTACACAGGGGCTGGGCTGCTTGCGTATCTGGAGTCAGGAACTGAAAAGCAGTTAAGAAACCAGCTCTTGCTGCCTGTCTCTCTCCCGTCCTCCAGTGCCGCATGGTTTCTTAACTCTCTCCTTGCAGTGTTCCACTTTTGTGTCCTCACTCCAGCATCTGCTTAATGTTTACATGGTCAAACATGGTGGCCACAGCCCAAGTTTAATTGTCCTCAGTTCAAATATGCCATAAAACTGAATAAACTATTCATTCCAATTCCAAATTTCCAAAAGAAACCATTTGCTCCACACTATTTAAGTTCCTCTGTTTTCTCAACAACCATGTGATATGGTTTGGCTGTGTCCCCGCCCAAATCTCATTTTGAATTGTAGCTCCTATAATTTCCACAGGTCATGGGAGGGACCAGGTGGAAGGTAATTGAATCATGGGGCTGGGTCTTTCCCTTGCTGTTCTCATGAAAGTTAATGCATCTCATAAGCTCTGATGGGTTTATAAAGCGGAGTTCTGCTGCACACACTTTCTTGCCTGCTGCCATGTAAGACATGACTTTGCTCCTCCTTGCCTTCCACCGTGATTGTGAGGCCTCCTCATGTGGAACTGTCAGTAAATAAAACCTTTTTACTTTATAAATTACCCAGTCTCTGGTATGTCTTTATTAGTGGCATGAGAACAGACTCATATACCATGATAAGGTAAATTCATGTGCTATGGCATGGCTATGGGGATTCATCCCTGTGCATGGGGAGACAGTTCTCAGAGAATGGGTTATGGACTGGGAAAAAGGCCCAATAATAAACACACTTACATTGACTCTCAACAATCTTAAAGCACAGCTGAAATGGTTTTATGAAATGGCAAATAATGGGAAATTTTTTGGAAAAAAATTATCAGAACATTTTCTGTTTCTGAAGACTTTCAAAGGTGGGGGGAGAGAAAATGGTACCAAATCATATTCTATATATAGTGGAAAAGATTTGGAAGCTAGAAGATGTGACAACTGCTCCTGGTTCCACCAAATTGGCTATGTGCAAGTTATATAACCTCTTATCATAATTTTCCCATTTACAAATAAGAAATAACAGTTGTTGCCCTGTGTCTGTCATAGGGCTGTGTAAGAGGGGATGTACTGTACTGCAGTACCTACAGAGGCATGGGGAACAAGCACAGTTTTGGTGTTTCATGGCTAATAATTGCAGGTCACATAGAGATTCCGGGTTACATTACTCCTGGATACAAGAAAGAAAAACAATGGAATTGTACCAATCACCATCAGCCTTACCCCCAGGACTCTGGAGGAATTCAGCTGTAAATTCTTAGCTAAAATCTGGCAGAGCTGGAACACTTGCTGAGGAAGCACTTACAATTAATAATAAAAATGATGCAGAGAATAATCTCAGTGGGTGAAATAAGGAAGCGCCCACTGTTGCCCACTCAGGCAGAAACGTGGCAGATCCAGGACTGGCTTGTTGGGCATGACCCTTTGTTCAGCAGAGTGATTCAGTGGGGTTTAAGAGATGCTTTACTAAATTAAGTCAAGGCTGAGTATGCCCCACCACCCACCAATGGATGTGGAGGGGCAGGGTGGCATCTGCCCAGCCCCTGGGAATTCAGGTGACCTGCTGGCTTGGTGTCCCCTTCCTCCCTCAACCTTCCTCATGTATCCTTTCTTGAAGTTGCACATTCAAAGAAGATGACCTTCCCAGCAAAAAGATCGTTCTTCTGGCAAGCATGTCTTCCCAAGTTTGTTGTGAAGATCTAATAAGGTAATGGATATAAAAATGCTTTAGAAACTGAACAAACTACACAAATATGTTATTATAATTATTATGATTAACAATGTCCTAAAAGGAAACCATTAAATCAGTCACACAAATTGGTACATGTACTCAGTACCTAAAAGTAATCAAGCAGGGAGCCTAAAAGCAATTTGATAATCTCCCTTTAAGTTCCTTTTCATTAAGCTTTTGCAAGTTTATGCATCTATAAAATCAGAAGATATATTTGGCTCCAGGCTACCACTTTCTTAGCTTAATGAAGGAATGTCTTCCTTGATTATTTCTTATCCCAAATCCTTGAAAAGGAAAACATATGTCCATCTTTGGGACACACACCATGCTATCTACCAACTCTTCCAGAGAAATGTCAAATCAGAGCTGGCTTCTGGTTTCTTCTTTGAGATTCCTTGCAGCCATGATGGGGAATGGAATCGTTGAGGAGGTGAGAGAAATAGGAGAGACATAAAGATAAGGACAGAGAGATATATAGAAAGAGACAGGAGCTGCTCAGTTTTCAATGGGCCATCTTAGCTACTCAACAGAGAGTAAATAAAGGAACAACAGTCATGCCTGCAGCTGAGTATGACTAGGGGTGCTGAAGTACAATTATATTTAAAAATAAATAGATAAGCAGCACCTAAGAATCACTTTTAGGTAGCAGTACAACCTGAGGTTCTAGGTCAAAGATAGCCATCTTTTTGTAGCAAACAGACTGAAATTCTAATTGGAGGACTGCTGCTGTACAGGACATAGAGTTTCTTCCAGTCAATTCACTTGGGGTAAATGTTGAAATTGGAGGAGTCTGCTGTAATTAATGTAGTAAGGTAGGTCCTTTAACAACCCACAAAAATTTATCTTTCATGAAATAAAAGATGAAAATGAATAGGGGAAAGCATAATTTGTTACTGCATATAAAGGGGATATAAAGACTAGAAAAATAAAAAGTGATCAGCACTCTGAGAAGAGATAATGTTTCAAGTTGCTAAGTGTAATTTGCAAGTTCAAAGCTCAAGCAATTGTTTCCCTTCGATTTCTTGCTTATAATTAGGCTATGCTTATCAATAGAGTTTTGTGTTTACCAGCAATTCCTAAAGTTATGGCCTTCCATTCAAGATCACTAGATACATAGTCATGGGCATTTTAGACCTTACATCCAAAAAATATAACACAAGATAAACAGGGATGACAAGTAAGGAGAAAAACAATCTGATCGAATTCGCTTTGAAAAATAAAAACTCCTGTAACTTACTATACTTTTAAATTAGGTTTTAAATATTAAGATCACTACTCTTTTCCTTATTTTCCTGATGGCATCTAAGAATAAAACTCTTAGCTCTCTCTCAAAGGAGTAGTGGGAAAATTATCGTGCTTGGAGTGAGAAGACCTGAGTTTAAGTTCTAGCTGTATCTAATTGTGGATGACTTAGGAAAGTCACATAATGCTTAAAAGTATATGAAATGTGAGTGATGGTACATCCCATACTTAATACTTCAAGGAGGGAATGTATAGAATAGATAAAAATATGTATTTTAAAGAGTATAAATTACGCAAATTCCCACACAGGTACTAAGCCAATTTTAAAGATTACAGAATCACAATTGGAAGGAAGCTTAATATTATCCCGTCCTAAAGTTTTTAAACCTTTTTAAGATGAAGATCTTGTCTTATTTCAGCTGCTACAACAAAGTACCATAGATGGCGTGGCTTATAAACAACAGAAATTTATTTCTGACAGTTCTGGAGCCTGGAAGTCTGAGACTAAGCTGTCAGCATGCTTGGATTCTGGTGAGGGCCCCTGTACAATTTGCAAACTGCTGTCTTCTCATTGTATCTTTAAGTAGCAGAAAGAGAGTGAGAGTGCTCTCAGGGGTTCGTTTTATAGGGCACTAATCCTATTCATGATGATACCATCCTCATGACCTATATACCTCCGAAAGCCCTACTCTAAATATCATCACATGAGGGGGTTAGGATTTCAACATAAAAATTTGGGAGGGACATAAACATTTCATCCATAATAGATCTTTTCTCCAAATTAAACCATATATAACAAATTAAAGCCAGAGCTGTTCTGTTAAAGCAAGGAAGGAGGAAGTACCATACCCCAGTTCAATTTATAACACAATGGGCCACATCCCTCATAGCCCGACCTCCACCACTGGGAGAGGAGAAGATGTAGCCTTAAGTATTAGTGCAAAATTTAAAACTCTCTGATCTATTACGACCGCCTTAAATTACAGTTGAGGAAACTGAGGTCAGAGTGGTTACAATCACTTCTATGAAATAAGTTTCTAAAACACCAATGAGTTTACACATGATTGGTATCTAGGGGAATTATGTCAGTAAAATATATAAGTCATATTAGTTTATACATGGTTTTACTTGGACAAGGAGAGCCAGAATATCAGGAGGAAATAAAAGAAAAAGCCCTCAGCTCAGCTGCTGTACAGGCAGAAGCCCTGTTAGCTGTTAAAAATGAATACATGAAAATAAGTACCTGCATGGCTATCAGATTGTGGCAGGATGTGCTTCCTCCTCTGCCCACCTTAATAGCAGCCCCGCCAGCTCACAGCTCCACTTCCATCTGTATCATCTCAGTGCCCCCAGTCAGCATGTCCACTCTATTGTTTCTGTACTTTATAAAATATTCCCTAAGCCCAGCACCATGGCTCAGGCCTATAATCCCAGCACTTTGGCAGGCTGAGGCAGACAGATCACTTGGGCCCAGGAGCTCAAGACCAGGCTGGGAACATGGCAAAACCCTGTCTCCATTAAAAATACAAAAATTTGCTGGGTGTGTTGACGCAGGCCTGTAGTCGGCAGGCTACTCGGGAGGCTGAGATGAGAGGATCCTTTGAGCCCAGGATGCAGAGGCTGCAGTGAACTGAGACAGCACCACTGTACTCCAGCCTGGATGACAGAGTGAGACCCTGTCTCCAAAAAGATAATAAATAAAATAAAATAAAATAAATTAAAATATCCCCCACTGCAACCTCTAAACATGCTGAATTCCTGAGTTTTGCCAAGAATCTTCAAAGGTACTATATTAGTCAGCACAGGCCACCATAACAAAATACAACAGGCTGGGGGCTTAAACAATTGAAATTAATTTTCTCACAGTTCTGGCAGCTGGAAGTGCAAAATCAAGGTGCCAGTAGGTTTGTGGTCTGATGAGGCCTCTCTTCCTGGCTTGCAGATGGCCCCCTTCTCTCTGTGTCCTCATATGATTTTTTCTCTGTGCCAACCTCTTGAGTGTTCCTCTTTTTTATAAGAACACGAGTCATATTATATTAAGACCTAAGGCCCCACCCTTATGACCTTATTTAACTTTAATTACTTCCTTAAATGCCCTGTCTCCAAATACAGCCACATTAAGGGTGAGGACTTTAACGTATGATAGGGGGTAGGAGGGACAATTCATTCCATAACATTATCAATTATATTTTTGTCAGTGTTCTCGTTAGTGTTGCATAGGTTTTAAGTGGTCTATCATTTACTCTATTTTTCCCTTAGGGTTGCAAAGATATTTTTTAAATGCCCAATGTTTTTAAATATATGGAGAAATGGTCGCTTTTTCTTACACTTCTGGTGATAGAATAAACCAAAATTGGCACAACCCTTATAAATGGAAACTTAATAATACATCTCAAAAGCCTTAAAATTTTGCATATCCCTTAACTCAAACATCTCATTTATCCCTAAGAAACATCAAATTGTAATTTCCAGAATATTTGCCATAATGTCAAAATTTGGAAAAATTGGAAGGACTCATCAGGAATGGTGACTCACACCTGTAATTCCAACATTTTGGGTGGCCAAGGCAGATCTCTTGAGCCCAGGAGTTCAAGACCAGCCTGAGCAACACGGTCTCTACAAAAAATACAAAATTTAGCCAGGCATGGTGGCACATACCTGTAGTCCCAGCTACTCAGAGAGGCTGAGGTGGGAGCATCCTTTGAGTTAGAGGTCAAGACTGCAGTGGGCTGTGATCACTGCCACTGAACTCCAGCCTGAGTGACAGAGCAAGACCCTGTCTCAAAAATAAATGAATAATAAATAATTTAAAAATTCGAAGTACTCTAGTGCTCGATTCGGCAGCACGTATACTAAAAAATTCGAAGTACTCTAAATGGTTAACGATGGGGGACTGGTATATCACATGACAAGATTCTATAAAGATATTAATGTAGAATATAGAACATGGAAACATGTTTAATATAGTAAGTGAATAAAAATTATGTAAAAGATAGCCCATATGACCTTGTTATTACTAAAATATTAAAAGTTATAAATAGAAGAAACATTTTTAAAAATTACCTCTAGGTGGGAAGATAAAGGCTGATATTTATTTTCTTTTTCTGTTTACTTTTATTTTTCACAATCAACAAGCATCAAATTTGTAAAAAGTGTTTGTGTGTGCAAGTGTGTGTGTGCATGTGTGTATGTGTGTGCATGTGCGAGTGCAAAGGGTTAAACCACAGGAATCTAAGCTGTAGGGGAATGGAAATCAGAACCTTAATCTAAAGTGATCAGATGCATTCATCACCCATTTCTTAGAATCCTCCGCATTATGTGAATTCCCCGAAGAATCTTTTCCTTCTTTCAGATGAGAAAGCAACAAAGAGATTGCTACAACAATAAAAATCTGTTTCTAGACAAAGAGTCTTTTGTTAACAGCCAATCCACTCTCCCTTCCCTGCCTCTTCACCTCTCCCCACCAAAAATAAAGGAAAAAAAGAACCGACAATACAGCTTAACAGTAACACTTGCCTAACAATATTTTCTACTGTTTTCCACAAATTCACAAGCTTGGGAGACTGAGGAACATCCCTAGGACTGTTCTGAATGGTGATTTTAAAAATCAGCATTGTTCTTGTCAAGTAAAGATAGCCTTTCCTTGGGAGACTCAAACAGTTCCTTCAGAGTAGTTCAGGTCTCTGAGGCAAATATGTATCTAGGCACTGTGTGGAGAGTATTTGCCAGTGAGAATATCAATGCCCAGGTACACACACAGTATGTGTTTTGCTGCAAATGTTTTCCCAGTAAACAATAATGGAGCCATCAAAAGAAAGGAACACTAATCTTAAATCAATTAAATTCAAACAAAAATGCTTCCTTTGGGTATAGTTGCCTTTTGGTAAGCACACTAATTTTGGAGACTTGCATTATTTACTCACAAATTGTTTTTGAAGTTTTCTGTGGCATTGAGAGGTTGAAGTCAATTGGTCCCTTCTACAGCTCCTTCCCAGGCCATGAATTACTGAGGGCAAAATTCAATGGGGTCATGATTGTTCATCATTTTCTCTAGTTGATACACATGTATACTCATTTACTGTTGTATAATAAAGCATTCTTACGTAATTTTCATTGACACAAAAGGGGATACCCAGGAAACCAGGAACAGGTGGTTCTGTGGGTTCCCCCTTCCAGTTCACATTAGAACCACTAGACAAAAGGAAATGTATCAAGATCAACTGCTGGCCAAGCTATGGGGCTGGACAGGAGAATGAACTCTGGACTCTGAGTGCTATCCAAAAGGAGGGATATTCAGCCTGACTTCATCAAAGATGTGACTCTGACCCTGAGCAGCCTCAGTCCCTAGAGCCACATGGGAAGGGAGGGATAGCAGAGCCTGAGTCCCTGGCAACTCAGCTCAGTCAAAGGGAGGATCTCTAGCCTGCAGAGGAGGGAAGTGTTAGATTACTTCCAAGAAAAGAAAAATCTCCCACAGGTGACAGCTATAACCTGGCACCTTAAACAAACAGATCCCAGTGGTACATGGATCTCTGCAAAAGGCTGTTCGTCTACCAACATCCAGTCACTTAACATCCAGTATCTTTGCTTTAGATTTGCTATCATTGTTTTTGTTGTTGACTGGGGTGAGTTACTGGACTGAAAGCAATTTGGATATTGTCTCCCTCCATGGGGTTCTACAGCCAAAAGAGATTAATGAAAAGCAGGAGTTTGGGGCAAGTGATTCCAACATAGCCTTTCTCGAAGCAATACAAATGACAAGGCTGTTACTTGGGGAAACGACAGGCCACTAGAGTGATTTCACTGTCTCTGATGGGGAAAGGTGGGTATAAACATTAAGCACAGTTCATGACATTGGGGAATGACTGATGATAGGATGTTACAGAGTCTTGTTTCCTCATAAGTATTTCCCAATATTTGTAGAAGCTGTGTTTTCATACAGCTTAGGAGGCATCAAAGCAACTTAGCAGTAGTCCTTGACATTGATGGAGTATTTTAAACCTTACCAAATATTTAAACACACATTATCACAAGTGTGCCTCAAATTTACACACTAGATAGGAGGGGCAAGTACTTCTATTTTACTGATAATAAGAGGTATAGAAAAGTAAAGGGGTTGCCCCAGTGTACCCAGCCAGGAATGTTACTTCCAATACACACCATGCCCACTCATAGAGTGGAAGGCAGGATAAATGTCCATTTATTTATTTTTAACTGACTAGTGACCACGTGTTATACCTTAGTTTCCTTTTCTATACAATGGCATTATTAATAATAATGCAACAAGTTCTTATTTAAAAGTAAGGGTTGCATGACTGAAACATATAAAGCCTATCAGGATAAATTAGAAGTTGTAGGTACTGCTTTAGTCTGTTTTGTAAAGATTCACATGAATACAACAAGAACAGCAATCACCAACTGAAAATTGACCCCCCCAATGCACACATACACACACTCAATTTTCAGCCACAGTCTTAATTTAAAGAGCTCCAACTTTAAGGGAAGAGAAATCTCATCTTAATCTTGGATTTATCTTTGTAAATATTTTTGTAAAACTTGGTAAAAATTATTCCAAATAATAATACTAACTTGCATTTGTGGATTGCATTAGCAATAATCATGTGCTTTTATTTTTTTAAACTTTTATTTCAGGTTCAGGGCTAAATGTGCAGGTTTGTTATACAGGTAAACTCAAATCATTGGGGTTTATTGTACAGATAATTTTATCACCCAAGTACTAAGCTTAGTACCCAATAGTTACTTCTGATCCTCGCCTTCTTCCCTCTCTCCACTCTCAGGTAGGTCTCAGTATCTGTTGTTCCCCACTTTGTGTCCATGTGTTCTCATCATTTAGCTCCCACTTATAAGTGAGAACATGCAATATTTTTTTATTCCTGCATTAATTTGCTAAGGATAATGGCCTCCACCTCCATACATGTTCCTGCAAAGAACATGATCTCATTTTTTTATGACAGCATAGTATTCCATGGTGTATATGTACACATTGTATTAGTCTGTTTCCACTCTGCTGATAAAGACATACCCAAGACTGGGAAATTTACAAAAGAAAGAGGTTTAATTGGACTCACAGTTCCATGTGCTTGGTGAGGTCTCACAATCATGGTGGAACGCAAGGAGGAGCAAGTCACATCTTACATGGATGGCAGCAAGCAAAGAGAGCATGTGCAGGGAAACTCCCCTTATAATACTGTCAGATCTCGTAAGACTTATTCACTATCATCAGACCAGCATGGGAAAGACCTGCCCCCATAATTCAATCATCTCCCACTGGGTACCTCCCACAATGTGTGGGAATTACGGGAGCTACAAGATGATATTTGGGTGGGGATATAGAGCCAAAACATATCATATATTATCTCTATCCCGTCTACCACTGATGGGCATTTAGGTTGATTCCATGTCTTGGCTACTGTGAATAGTGCTGCAATGAACATGTGCGTGCATGCGTCTTTATGACAGAACAGTTTATATTCTTTTGGGTATATATCCAGTAATGGAATTGCTGGGTTGAATGTTTTAATTCTTTGAGGAATTGCCACACTGCTTTCTACAATGGCTGAACTAATTTACACTCCCACCAACAGGGTATAAGCATTCCTTTTTTTCTGCAATCTCATCAGCATCTGTTACTTTTTTACTTTTTGCTAATAGCCATTCTGACTGGTGTGAGATGGTATATCACTGTGGTTTTGATTTGCATTTCTCTATTGATCAGTGATAATGAGGTTTTTATCACATGCTTCTTGGACAAATGTATGTCTTCTTTTGAAAAGTGCCTGTTCATGTCTTTCGCCCATTTTTAATGGGGTTGTTTGTTTTTTTCTTGTAAATTTGCTTTTATGTACATGATTTAACTTTATCCTAATCCTACCTTGAAGATAGGTAAAGATGAACATTCTTACTACCTCCCACTAGAGCCCTATTAGAAAAGTCAGCACACTAAGGCTAAGAGAGATAAGTATGGCACTTGGAACACACATTTTACTTGGGGTTGGCAAACTTGGGTGGGCAACTAGCAGGCCCACCACTTGCTGGTGTAAAGGTCTTGGAGCAAATTTCTGATTCTCTCAGAGCCTACAAGGAAAAATTCGTGAACTTACAAATGGGGCCAGTTGCGTACCTGCTGTCTCTCAGCCCTGCCCTTATCTATTTTGCTGCTGTATAGGTCTGGAGCTGGAAACCTACAACCCTTATTTCCCAGGCTCCCTGGCCTCTGACTTTCTATCAGTCTGCAATATCAGAGGGAGGAAGCAGAGGAGAAGATTTTCTTCTTTCTTTCCCTGGCTGCAGGTCTGGAGGTGGCTGCCTCCCTTCTGTGATTCTGACTCCTTCTGTGGGCTTCTCTCCATGGGTCCAGCCCAGCAGCAAGTGATGCTCCTGGATTCTAGCAACTTAACCTCTTCCCTTCTCTTCCCCATCCCTGGAAGTGAGATTGATTCCTAAAGTAACTAATTTTCTGGGTATGACCTCTTCTTTTTAATTGCTCTCCCAGTACCTAATCCTTCCATTTGCCCTTATAGCCCATCCAAAACATGTGTAACCAATTTCTTGCATTAAACTTCTACAGTATGAAATATCTAGAGTCAGCTCAGCTTTTTTAAATGCACCCTGATGAATACACAGAAGAACCTAACACAAGAACTGCCATGGAGTTAGTGTGTAAACATCAAAACAATTCCAAATAAAAAGTCTTGCCAGTGTTGTACTGAGAACCAAAAGTATAATTCACTCTCTCATTGCCCTACCATTACAGCTTTGTGATAGGTGTGATCACTGTGTGAGAATTGTCTTCAATCACAAAATGCTTCCAAATATCAAGAAGTTTAAGATTTTTTTAATGATGCATGTACCAATTTAATGTAATTTCCAAAATAAGGATGATAAAAATACTGACCTACCTCATAGAGCTGGTTGGAACAACTAATTAACTCTCATAAAAACACTTCAACCACCTAAAGTACCTCATAAAAGTTTATTATGAGTAGTAATACTAATAGTTAAACATATAATGATGGGCATCAAATGGGCACGCTCCACAAGCTGATGGTGTTTTAAATTCTCTTTACGATCTCACAGTTGTTTAGCAGTTCATATGTTGAAAGCTCTTCACAGCTGTAAATTAGTTAATCCCCATGACACTCAGTCCTGTGAGATAGGTCAGTATTATTTTCTATTTCTATGGCAACAAATTCTATGTAAATGCCTCATGATAAAAGGTGGAGATGAGAAACAGGAAGGGTTAAGTGACTTGTTCAAGGCCACACATCAAGTAGGTGGCAGGGTCGGCTTTAAAATGCAGAAGTGCTGACCCCAAAGGGCACTCAAGTTCACCTGGTCAACACAGAGAGGATTGTTGACATTCATTTGCTTTGAAAAGCAGTCAAACAGAAAATATTAATATAGTCTACATCTGGGAACAAAACATAAACAATTATAATTTGCAAGCATATAGTTAAGTTCATTGGTGAGAGGCAGTAGTAGGCAGGGTAGCATGAATTCTGAAGACATACTTCATATTCATATCCCAGCCAGCCTCTGACACATACTTGCTGTGCAATCTTGGGCAAGTTACTTCACTTCTCTGAACCTGTTTCAGATCCTAATAATAGTAAAATGAAGCTAATAACAGGATCATCCTTATGTGCTACTGGGAAGATTTAACATAAAGCACCTAGAGCAGGGCCAAGTAGATAATAAGCATTCAATAAATGTCAGCTGTTAGTAGATAGGTAGATCATATTACAGAAGAAATATTCATTGCTTTCCAACAGTGTATCAAGTACAGAGATGCTTAAGACACAATCCTTGTCCTCAAAGAGCTTTCAGTACAATAGAGTTGTGAAATGTGTAACTTACCACACCATATAAGGGGGATGAGTGACATGGGACTGTAAATATTAAAACAAGCCCACAAGTTTCCAAGGCAGATCATGTGACACCTCAATTCTCTGATAGGGTGAATTTAGTCTGCTCCTGCCTTCACCTGTCCCTAGGTTTCTATTTTCATTTAATTAATTTTATTTACAATTTTGTAATGAGAAAGAACACAATAATCACTAAAAGATTCCACCTGCTAGAGGGTATAGTGAGTGCTCAAAGGAAAGCAGTCATTGCTGGATGAAGTGTTTAGGCAAGAGATGGTGCTTGAATTTCATCTTAAAAGATAAGTTCGATTTTAAAACCCCAAGACAGCTGTGAGAAGGTGACTGTAGGGAGTGGATGGGTGGACAAAAATGATAGGATACCAGAGCTTGAGGAAGGAAGAATGGAATGATGTTTATTGAACATGTGCTATGAGCCAGCAACATATTAGCACCTTAAATTACCTAACAAAGGTCACATAACTGGTAAGTGGCTGATATGGTTTAGCTGTGTCCCCACTCAAATCTCATCTTGAATTGTAGCTCCCACAATTCCCACATGTTGTGGGAGGGAACTGGTGGGAGGTAATTGAATCATGGGGATGGGTCTTTCCCATGTTATTTTCATGATAGTTAATGAGCCTTACAAGATCGGATGGTTTTATAAAGGGGAGTTTACCCCACACAAGTTCTCTTATCTGCCACCATGTGAGACATGCCTTTCACTTCCTGCCATGATTGGGAGGCTTCCTCAGCCACATGGAACTGTGAGTCCATTAAACCTTTTACTTTTGTAAATTGCCCAAGCATGGATATGTCTTTATCAACAACATGAAAACAGACTAATCCAGTAAATTGGTACCAGCAGAGCGGGGCACTGCTGAAAAGATATCCAAAAATGTGGAAGCAACTTTGGAACTGAGTAATAGGCAAAGGTTGCAACAGTTTGGAGGGATCAGAAGGAGATAGGAAAATGTGGGAAAGTTTGGAATTCCCTAGAGACTGTTGAATGGCTAGGACCAAAATGCTCATAATGATATAAACAATGAAATCCAGGCTATGATGGTCTCAGATGGAGATGAGAAATTTGTTGGGAACTGGAGCAAAGGTGACTCTTGTAATGTTTAAGCAAAGAGACTGGCAGCATTTTGCCCCTGCCCTAGAGATTTGTAGAACTTTGAATTTGAGAGAGATGATTTAGGGTATCTGGTGGAAGAAATTTCTAAGCAGCAAAGCATTCAAGAGGTGACTTGGGTGCTGTTAAAGGCATTCCGTTTTAAAAGAGAAAGAGGATAAAAGTTCAGAAAATTTGCAGCCTGACAATGCTATAGAAAAGAAAATCCCATCTTCTGAGGAGAAATTCAAGCCAGCTGCAGAAATTTGCATAAGTAACATGGAGCCAAGTGTTAATTACCAAGACAATGGGAAAAATGTCTCCAGGGCATGTCAAAAACCTTTGTGCCAGCCCTCCCATCACAGGCCCAGAAGCCTAGAAGGAAAAAGTAGTTTCATGGGCTAGGTCCAGGGTCCCCCTGTTGTGTCCAGCCTAGAGACTTGGTGCCCTGCATTCCACCCACCCTTGCCATGGCTAAAAGGGGCCAAGGTACAGCTCAGGTCATTGCTTCAGAGAGCAGAAGCTGCAAGCCTTGGCAGCTTCCACCTGGTGTTGAGCCTATGGGTGCACAGAAGTCAAGAATTGAGGTTTGGGAACCTCTGCCTAGGTTTCAGAGGATGTATGGATACACCTGGATAGCCAGGCAGAAGTTTGCTGTAGGGGCAGCATCCTTATGGAGAACCTCTGCTAGGACAGTGCAGAAGGGAAATGAGGGGTGGGAGCCCCCACACAGAATCCCTACTAGGGTACCACCTAATGGAGCTGTGAGAAGAGGGCCACCATCCTCCAGATCCCAGAATGGTAGATCTACCTGCAGTTTGCACCGTACACCTGGAAAAGCTGCAGACACTCAACGCCAGCCTGTGAAAGAAGCCAGGAGGGAAACTATACCATGAAAAGCCACAGGGGTTATCAGGAGCTGCCCAAGACCATAAGAACCCACCTCTTGCATCAATGTGACCTGAATGTGAGACTTGATTTGATTGACCCACTGGATTTTGGACTTAAATGGGGTCTTTAGCCCCTTTGTTTTGGCCAGTTTCTTCTATTTGGAATGGGTGTATTTATCCAATGCCTGTACCCTCATTTTATCTAAGAAATAACTAACTTGCTTTTGATTTTACTGGCTCATAGGTGGAAGGTACTTGCCTTGTCTCAGAAGAGTATTTGGACTGTGGACTTTTGAATTAATGCTGAAATCAGTTAAGACTTTGGGGGACTGTTAGGAAGGCATGATTGGTTTCTAAATGTGAGGACATGAGATGTGGGAAGGGCAAGGGGTGGAATTATATGGTTTGGCTGTGTCCCCACCCAAATCTCATCTTGAATTGTAGCCCCCACAATTTCCACGTGTTGTGGGAGGGAACCAGTGGGAGGCAACTGAATCATGGAGGTTGGTCTTTCCCATGCTATTCTCATGATAGTGAATAAGTATCACAAGATCTGATGGTTTTATAAAGATCTGATGGTATTTTCTCCACACAAGTTCTCTTCTCTTGTCTGCTGCCATGTGAGACGTGACTTTCACCTTCTGCCATGATTGTGAGGCTTCCCCAGCCACATGGAACTGTGAGTCCATTAAACAAACCTCTTTCTTTTGTAAATTGCCTAGTCTCAGGTATGTCTTTATCAGCAACATGAAAACAGACTAATCCAGTGGCTCAGCTGAGACTCAAATCCATTTACCTATTGGAACTTTGAGGCCACAGAAAAAAACACTGACAACTTTTTAAGAGGGGAGAAAGTGGCATGAAGTGGAATTTTTGCAAGATTACTATGGGCATAGTATTTAGACAGGATTGAATAAACAGTCTGGGAAAAAGCAGATAAGGGAGTTTACAATATGTAAGAAGAGATGAAAGCTGGAATAAAATCAAGATATAAGACTGGAAGGGAAAGAATGGGTGGGGGAGCTGCTCAGTGATTCTCAGCTCTGGTTGTATGATAGAATCACCTGGAGATATTTTAAAAACTACTAATGCTTAAGTTCATTGACTATAATATACACCAGAGGTGGAAGGTAAACTTAACAAAAAAAAAAAAAAAAAAAACTAGATAGAGAAAGTCAAAAAAAAACCAGGGGACTAACAACATTGTTTTAAGAAACTAGGTCTCTGTTGCTCGGGCTGGAGTGCAGTGGCACAATCATAGCTCACTACAGCCTTGATCTTCTGGGCTCAAGTGATCTTCTCACCTCAGCCACTGAAGTGGCTGGAATTACAGGCATGTACCACCAAGTCCGGCAAACTTTTTATTTTTTGTAAAGATGGAGTCTTACTATGTTGCCTAGACTGGTCTCAAAGCCCTTGGGATCAAGTGGTCCCACCTTGGCAACCCAAAGTGCTGTGATTACAGGTGTGAGCCACTGTGCCCAACCCATTCTACTTTTTATATCTATGAATTTGACTACTTTAGATACCTCATATAAGTGGAATCGCACAGTATTTGTCTATTTATAACTGATTTATTTCACTTCACATAATGTCCTTAAAGTTCATCATGTTGTAGCTTTTTTTAAGGCTGCAGAGAATTCCATTGTGTGTGTGTGTGTGTGTGTGTGTGTGTATCACACATTTTGTTTATTGATTCAGACATTGATGGATATTTGGGTTGTTTCCACCTCTTGGCTATTTTTTAAAGTGCTTCTATGAACATTAATGTACAAATATGTGGTTAAGAACCTGCTTTCAATCCTTTTAGGTATATACCCAGAATTGGGATTGCTAGTTGTTCTATTTTCAATTTTTTGAGGAACCACCATACTGTTTTCCACAACAGTTGCATCATTTTACAATCCAGTCAACTATGCATAATGGTTGCAACTTCTCCATAGTCTCACCAACACTTGTTATTTTTCGCTCTTTTTTAAACTTCTCCATATTCTCACCAACTGAGAATATGCAACTTCTCCATATTCTCACCAACACTTGTTATTTTTTGCTCTTAGCCATTCTAATGAGTGTGACTAAGAACACTTTTTAAAGTTCTAAGTACAAAGATAATCTCTAAAACAAAAATATAAATCATCCTGAATACTAAAGTAATTTAAAAATCTGAAATGAATGAAAACAAACAGTGTAGGGAAACACAGCTAAGGTAACATAATAAACATAATAATAATGTCACAGAATCTTTAGGCTATCACTTTGCCAGCCAGAAACCTCTGTGGCTGGTGGTGCCTCTACCTGGGTTTTGCTTGTGCCCACTGGGCTCATTCTGCCCACTCAACCTGGCAGGCTGTGCTTGGCTCACACTACCAACCCAGATCCCACACCTGCCAAGGGGGAGCCAGGTGAGAAGCAGCAAGGGGTGTGGGAGCGAGTGAGCAAGCATGCGGTCTGGCCACTGTGCACAACCAGGCACCCTGGGTGCTGTGACAGGGTGGACAGCCTCAGGCACCATTATAGGTGCCGGTTCCGTGGAAGGCTGCAGCTGGACCAGATGTACCACACATGGTTTCTGCTGTAGGCACCCACATCTGGATGAGGGGAACTCAGTCCAACCTGGAAGCCTGAGATGCCAGAAACCACAGAGCCCCAAAGAGGGTGTCATAGCTCTGGCTCAGGGACATCCTAGGTCTGGGCTTCCTGAAGGGCCACAGCTGTTCTCTCCTTGTCATCCACAACATGGTGAGCAAGGGGGCGTGTTTCAGCCCTGTTTATGTTACAGCTCTTTAAGTCCTGCCATTCATCAGGTCACAAGTTCTTGTCCCACGTCCAGGAAGAATGAGGTATACAGGCAATTGGAGGGTAAGCAAGGCAGAGAGAAGCTTCATTGAGTGACAGAACAGCTCTCAGGAGACTCAAAGAGGGTAGTTCCTTTCTATAGGCAGGTCACCCTGATGAGTGTCCAGATCTCAGCAGAGAGGAAACCCACAGTGGGTAGCTCCTTTCCACAGGCAGGTCATCCAGAAGAGTTGAGGAGACCAGAAGTAGATAGCTCCTTCCCACAGCTGGTAGTCCAATGTCTATGTGAGGCTGCCTGAATCTGGGGTTTTTATGGGCTCAAAAGGGAGAAAGTGTATGCTTATTGGTCCATCAGTGGCACGGGTGGGCCCAGAAAAAGCACCATAAGTTCTCATTCCAGACACAGACTTCACCAAGAACTGGCAGCATCGCCCCCAGGCTTCAGGCCAGCCCTGGCTTGAAGGTAGGATTTCACCAGAGACCTACCTCTTTCCACCCAGGAACCTGTCTGTCCCCACCATCAACATGCCATCCACAGCACCAAGGCTGTTTGTGCCAAGGGGTGCCTGCAGGCCCTCACTGAGCTGCCCTCAGTCCCCACAACCCCACACTTTTTGGTGCCCAAAGTCTGGAGGGGGCCAAAGCAGTGTAGGTTGGATTGTGTGTCAGTGCTGCCCTGAGCATGCGCACACCTGGCGGGATTGCAACAGCACCCAGGCTCAGCTACAACTTTGCTCCAAAATTAGAGCAAGCACTGGGAAAGGGGGGGGGGGGGCGAGGGAGCAGGAGCAGACACTTCTGAGCCTGCAGGGATGGGGGGATTCCCAGACCCCCAAAAGCACAGGGACGCCTGAGTCCAGAGCCACAGCTGGGCAGCTGCAGCTGTGCCCAGGATCACAGGGTTCCCACCCTGCCAACTTTGTAGGGGGTGGGGATCCCATCTGTTCCTGGCCCTGGCCCCCTCTGGCTCCACAGAACACAGAGTCCTGGCCATGCCTCCCCTGCTGCAGCTGGCATCTTTGCAGCAGCTGCTCCAAATGATCCACCACTGCCATCAATAATAACACAAAATAATGTGGCAGAGTTAAAACTGACACATCAGCTTTGTCAATAAATATGTATAAACTTAACTCACTTGCTAAAAGATTTTCTGTTTGGCTCACAAACAAGACTCAACTATCTGCTTTATACCAGGAACACAATACAAAGTAATTTAGAAAGACTAAAGTAAAGGAATAGGCAAAGACTTTTCCAGGCAGATAGAAGCAATAAAAAAGCATGGATTGCAATCCCGATACCATCCCATATATCTCTGGTGGCAAAGCAAACTGTATTGTATCTATGTTAAATTCCTGATTTTTGCCATAGTTATGAAAGAGGATGTTCTCATTCTTAGGAAGTACACACTGAAGAATATTTAGGAGTAATAGATTCTCAAGGGGTTTCAAAAAATAGAGCATAATTGCAAATGATACAGTAAATGGTCCAGAAAGTAAACAATAAGGGTCTATGTGAGTTATTTGTATCTTGCTTGCAACTTTTCAGGAAGTTTGAATTTTTAACAAAACAAAAAATTTTTTAAAATAATAATGCCCAGATCTAACTTCCCAGAAATTCCAATTCTCTTAGCTTCAAAATGGAGCCAAGATCTATGGTATTTTTAAAGCTCTACAGGTGATTGTAATATGCATCAGGTTGAGAGTCACTGGACTAATCAGTCCATGAAACTTAGTTACTCATTGAATGTGTGTGGCACGAAAAGGAAGAAACCAAGGAAGACTGTGGAAGGCTAGAAAACGGCCCCCAAAGATATCTAGGTCCTTCTTCCTGAAGCCTGTGAATGTTATCCCATGGTAAAAGGGACTTCACAGCTATGACAGTTAAGGATCTTGTGATGGGGAAATTATCCCAGATTATCCAGGTCAGGTAGTGTCCTTATAAAAGGAAGGCAGAGGGAGATTCTGACCACAGAAGAGGAAGTAAGAGATGTGACAATGGAGGCAAGAGGTCGAAATGATGCAACCATGAGCCAAAGAATACCAGCACCTGCCAAAAACTAGAAGAATGCAGACACAGATTCTCTCCTGGAGGCTTTAGAAGAAACTAGCCCTTGACTTTACACCATAATTATAGCTCTGTAAGATTCACTTTCTGACTTTCGGCCTCTAGAGCAGAGAATAAATTTAAGTTGTTGAAAGTCACTAAGTGTACAGTAATGTGCTGCAGCAGCAATAGAAAACTAACACAGACTTAAATGTTTTAGAGGTAAAGAAGAAAAAGTGGTGTTCAAAAATACAGAGAATTGTCACTTTTGTTATTCAAGAGGGTAAGTTTTGTTTTATTCATTTTCCAAATCCCGGAAAAGAACAGGAAAATGGGCAATTGTCTTAGTCACTTAGGGATGCTCCAACAAAGTACCATAGACTGAGTGACTTATAAACACCAGAAATTTATTTGTCACAGCTCTGGAGGCTGGAAGTCCGAGATCAGAGTGCCATCATGATTGGGTTCTGATAAAGGCCTCTTCTGATTTGCAGATGATCTATTTCTCTTCATATCTTTACATGCAGGAAGAGAAGAAAGCTCTCTGAAGTCTCTTGTAAGAGCACCAATCCCACAGATGAGGGCTTCACCTGTGATATTGTGCTGGCCTAGAGCCAGAACCAGAGCAAAACTATTTTATAAAATACAAAACTGTTTTTAGATAAGTAGAAATGGCTGCCCCATTCTCCTCACAATAACTACTGTCCTTGGCCTCTGTAAATAGATCTGTTAGTTTGTTCTTCAAAACTATGTAAAGCTGCTTACCTTTTCTTATCAGTAACTGCTCTCTGTGGCCCTAATGTGACAGGCAAGCAGTCCTAACCCATGCCATCTTGGCTCCTGCGACTTGTAATAAGTAACTAAGGTCTGTGATTTCCACCTTAACCGGATAATGTGTAAACAAATGTTTATCTTGACTTCTGTAAACCACTTAAGTAACAAACGGAATGACAAAAGTCCCCATCCCTTGGAATGTCCGGGGACCCCCACCCTCATCTCTGCCCAGGAGGTAATTTACAGAATCCACTAGCCCTCGGAATGTCTGAAGCCTTTTCATCCTCATCCCCGCCTCTCACCCCCACTCCCAAGGTGGTTTTTCGGGTATAAAAAATCGTGGCACCCTCCTGTTGCCACCACAGGTTGGAGAGATGTGAGTCCTCTGTGGTCGCCGGCATAATAAATGACCCTGCAAATCTGGCATAATTTTGTCTTGTGATAACTTTCTACACTCGGTCAAATACAACACACCCTCATGACCTATGTCCCTCCCAAAGGCTTCAGTGTCTAGTACTATCACTTTGAGAGTTAGGATTTCAACATATGAAATTTGGTGGGAGGCACATTCAGTCTATTGCATTGGCAGATGAGAAATTTCAACAAATTTCTGGAATTTAGAAAGTATAAGATCCTGCTGATAGATAAAAGAGAAACATGAAACCAACAACCCAAAACATGTGATTAAGGGGGTTGCAGAGAAGGTGGAATCTGATCTGCCCAAGCAGCCTCTGTAGGGCTCCAAGCTCAGAGCAGGCATGTAAGACAGAGGGGAATGTTGGAAGTCAGGCTATCAGAAGGCTTCTTAGAATGTCTGTACACAAAACAGTTGTATTTGGGAGTGCCATCTCCCTTCCCTTTCCCCTCTTACTACAGGCAGCCTAGCTTTAATCCCCAACAAAAATCCAGCAAGGCTCCTATTAAAGGAAATTAAACAAACTATTGACTGGAAGAAGCAATGGCTCTGTGTTGGATGTTTTGCTCAAAAGTGTCTCTCTCATTCAGACTGGAGAAGGGGCTCCCAGCCGGTTCATTCCAGAGCCAAGGCTGACAGTGATGTATCCTAAGCATGGTCATCAGGAATAAGACTTTTCTCCATAGGGCAGAGGAAATCCATATTAGCTACTTAATCTTTTAAACATAAATAAGCAATATGAGTCCATTAAAACCAAGGAAGAAATGGCAACAGAAAGAACAATCAAAAGATGTTTGAGAAATTTGTGGTTCACTGTAAAGCATTCTATGACTTTAGGCAATTGTTGCAAAGTAAGGGAAGAGAAACCTTTTGACCTTGAAGCTACTACAATTCTATCTTGCGCAGCCCAGAGGACATTTCACTAGGCTATTACAGAAGAAAATACAATCCTAACATACAACTTGGCTTTGCAGTGAACAATATTCGCATAGGTATGATAATATAAATGCTGATTTTGGTTTTCAACCTATAGCAAAACTCATGAGAGTTAATTATGGTTTCAGGACAAATGTAAACGTTAACCATCTTGACAATGTAAAAGTTAGACAAGGCTGAGATGAGAATTAGAGTTTGCAGGGGAGGAGTGGGATAGAGTATGCAGTAAAGAGGATAAAATTAGAAATATAAATATGGTGCCTAACATCACAATGTTATCTAATAAAATCACTCAAAAATAACAATGTAAAGGTCAAATAATGCAAAGGTGGAAAGGTGGGATGTAATTTAAAAGAGTTAGGTCCTCATCTTTCATGACCCAGAGTCAACATACATTGTCAAAAAATTTTTTTAAGTCAAGAAATGGAAGTCAGGCCCGGCGCGATGGCTCACGCCTGTAATCCCAGCACTTTAGGAAGCCAAGGCAGGTGGGTGGATCACCTGAGGTCAGGAGTTCAAGACCAGCCTGGCCAACATGGTGAAACCCCATTTCTATTAAAAATACAAAAATTAGCCAGACACACTGGTGCACACCTGTAATCCTGCTACTCAGGAGGCTGAGGCAAGAGAAGCACTTGAACCTGGGACGCAAAGTTGCAGTGAGCCGAGATCGTACCACTGCACTCTAGCCTGGGGAACAGAGCGAGACTCCATCCTCAAAAAAAAAAAAGAAAGAAAGAAAGAAATGAAAGTCATTATTTAGACTTTTGGACGTAATCATTAGAAGGTTTGAGCATAAAAGAGGTTGCTTCTGGAGAATGGGATTGCAATGGAGAAAGAAGGATTGAAAGATTGTTTCTTTTCATTATAAATTCTTCTTTTCTCTGTGATTTTCTTTTTTTACCAAATGCACGTATTTCTCTAATAAACATAAGCTTTAAAAATGATAAAGTACTAGGCACATAGTAGATCTTCTAATATTGGCAGTCTAGAGTTATATTCCAGATGATTGTATCTTATATAACTTTGGGATCATTATTTAATGATTGATCATAGTAATAGACAATTATATGTGTAGACTCTGTAATTAATCACTGTATGCCTTGTTAATAAAGAAGGTATAGGAAAGAAAGAGGAGGTGGAAGGAGAAAAAATAGCAGAAGAGTTAAGATAGAAAGGTGTTGAGAAAATCAAGTTGCTGAGGTCAGATTTAGGGTGGAGCTGGTGAATCATCTAGGTGGAGATCCCGGTAGGTGGTAGAGATTTGGAGAGCAGTTAAAGCCCAAAGATAATGGTTTGAGGCCTCATTCATATAGACAGGAAACCCTTAAGGTGATGGCAGCCACATGCTCTGCTCTGGTCCCTTTTGACTCTTTCCCTGAAGAGGCCTCCTCCTGGTGCTCTGTAGCCCTGCCCTCCTTCCGCCTCCACACACACAAACACCAACTGTCTCTACAAGCGCTATCAATGTGCAAGGCCTTCCCAAGTCCCACCTGCTTGGAGCATTTTTAGCAATCCCAGTCCTTACCCATCTCCCCTTTGCTGTACTTTATGGGGCTCAACATTTCCACACTTGACCTCAGTTGGTACCATATGCTTTACCAGATGTCTGCGGGTCCCCTAGCACCTTCTCCCCAACTAGATCATGAACTTTTTTTAAAGGAAGATGCTCTGACATCTGTCTTTTGTCTCTCCTAGAGAACTGAGCATGGTGTTGGACTGCAAATAAGCAATTACACACTTCCAGTTGTAGCACAAAGTGAGGCATGAAGTTCTCATTTCAGCTGAAACAAGCTCTCCTCTACCTTGGAGCAAACTGTGATGCAAAGAACCTAGCACACTTCATTTGTCTGATGTATAATGCAGTAGTGACTGATGGGACCCCACATAAAGCCAGTCACCCTTTATTCTCGGAGGCAGGCAGTCCAGAGTGATGAGGGTTGGAGGTCTGAGGGAGAACAGGTAAAGTGTCCTGGCAGCCTCTTGTTCCAGCAGATACTACCTCTCCTGAAAAGCAGACACATCCAGATGGCAGGTGCAAGTTCACAGGTCAGAGACAGGCCGTCTACACAACATAGCCTCTGTCACTAAAAGAACAGGGCTCCTGTGGGAAGCACACATCCAGGACTCGACTGAACATTCCCTAGGGAGGCGAGGACAGTTTGCCATCGCCCACTGTCCATGCTTCCACCATTCCTCCCCCATACTCTCTAGACAGATGCTGCTGCCTGAAATATGAGTTCTTCCAATTATTTTAGCTTCTATGCCAAGGTCACTTTCTATTACTCATTTTAGCAGACTTCTTTCAAGCTTAGGTCAAGAACTCTGCTCTCAAAGGAAGCATGTCAACATTGCTTCCCCTTGTTACTCCTCACATTGTGGCAACCACTCACAACATGCATTTATCTGAAAAGCCCAGGCAACCAACATGCTCAGACAGGCTGAACAGAATACTCTACTGTGTTCAGGAGAATGAAGTTTTTGGCATGCCCTGTGGCACTGAAAATAACAATGGTCCTGCTATGAAGATATATTTGCCTTGAAATCTTTGTCCCTACAAGTGTACAGAAATACAGATTTGTACACACTCCTGACTTAACTGCCTTTTCTCCCTTGTTCATGAAAGAATTCTCAAAGGACAGGACACTCCTGGTGCGCCGAGTAAGAACAAATCTATCACTCACTCTTCCCCTGACTTCTTTCAATTTGACAGTGAAGTCTGAATCAAAGAGAACACTTCCATGGCAATAAAGAAAAAACCAAGAGTCAAGTAGCAGTGAATGATTAAATCACATGTTTTAACCATTCTTTCTTTTCCACAACACTTTTCCCTAGAGCACCCTTATAATTGTGCCGCAGCACCATTTATTATTTACAATTGCCTTATTTTCTTCTGAGGTCAGGCTTTGTTTAAAAGTCCATTCAAGGCTGGTTGTACTATAAGTAAGGGTCAGTTGCAACTTCCATGTAATCCACTATGTGTCAAATGTCTTTATGTTAAAAGCCCCCAAGCCAACATATCAGAAAATATATTCACCTAAATTCAAAGAAGCTGCAATATCTCTTAATAGAACTTTAATATCCACAAGGACACGTCAAAGAGAAAGAAAAGAGAGTCCCACAGTTTACTCTGCTGTCTGGTGTGTGTGGCACTTGTCTCTGGCACAAGAATATTTATGTATACTTTGTGGGAGTCTTGCTAATTGTAATTATGATTGCTTACTACAGTTTCCAAGGTAACAGTTGTCACTGCAATGCTTCACTGCCAACTCAATTTCCATTCTCCTGCTGATATAACCAATATTATGTGACATTTTAACTGAAAATATCTGTAAATGGGCGTCTGAGTGTGGCGTGTTTCTTTAAAAGGGAAGGAAAACAATTATTAGCTTTTCATTATTCATCTCAGTGGCATGTTTGATCAGTAATTACTTCAATTTTATATTTAGAAAGGAGCGGACCAGGGTCCCATGAGGTCTTGGAGGTTCTGGGTTCCTATCCTGCCTGTTCCGGTGGCTGCCTGGTGAGCTGAGATCTGTAGCCAGGAGCTTGACCAGAAACTGAGGCTCAGCAAAGAAGCCCCTCAGGAGTGTCCCTGCCCTGCTCCCTTCCTTTCCCAGGGTGCACTTCTCCCATATAAGACATGGGGACTGAAGGAGGAAAATGAAGCAGGTGCTCTCCACTGTGGCTGCCTTCTGTACCCCCCACTCCCACAAAGAACAGATTCATCCAGATAGCAGATCAGATCTCTCATGAGCAGGAGGTGTTACTGCAGGTTGTTCTGGTAATGACCAGATGAAGGAGCTTTTCCTCAGACTCACAGAGCCACCTCCGGTCAGAGACCCTGCAGGGATCCTACTTCTGGCCACTCTGAGATCATGTCCCACCATGGCAGGATTTGTACATCTGGTATAGGTAATACATACACATACTATACCTTCATTTAGTATGAATGTCCACACAATGCCAAGAGCTCAGATCACCTTTGGTAGGGTAAGACACTGGAGCCACAGCTCCCAGCCAGCCTCTTCCAGTTTCTAGTTTCTCCATAGGAATTTCTCAACCCTGCTTCCTGACAGGGTGAATTCCTCACCTACCACCTGGCCTCAACCTGGCTTCCAGATGCTACTAGCTGACTTTATCTATGTAGGATGCAGAGCAGCTGCCCACCTCTGGCAGTTGTGTGTGTTCTGACTCCTGGCCCCCACCCCAAGAACTCTCATGGTCACCTGCCCATCTTAAACTGTACCTTCCAATTCCTCAAAGACCTAGAACCTGAAATGCCATTTGACCCAGCAATCCCATTACTGGGTATATACCCAAAGGAATATAAATCTTTCTATTATAAAGATACATGCAAACGTATGTTCATTGCAGCACTATTCACAATAGCAAAGACACGAAATCAACCCAAATACCCATCAATGATAAACTGGATAAAGAAGATATGGTACATATGCACCATGGACTACTAGGAAGCCATAAAAAGGAATGAGATCATGTCTTTTATGCCCACCACCATGCCCAGCTAATTTTTGTATTTTTAGTAGAGACGGGATTGCACCATGTTAGCCAGACTTGTCTCAAACTCCTGACCTCAAGTGATCCACCCACCTTGGCCTCCCAAAGTGCTAGGATTACAGGTGTGAGCCACCATACCCTGTTGGGAGTATTTACAGTACAGCTACAGAGATTCCTTATGAAACTCAAAGGCAGAAGAGCAGATAGGGAGCCACAGGACACTCTGCCATGTCATGCCTCTGCCTCACTATGCACATCTACCTGATTCTTAGCCCAGGCAACAGGGAGGTGCAAGATATAAACCCCACATCTCCAATACTTTTATATTTCAGGACATGACATGCAGAGACTGGCTAACTCTCTCCAGGTTTCCCTCCAATTCCCAGCAGAGATAATTTTCTCCATCCCTGTTCCAATCAATAAACTAACAAGCAAGCAAAAAATATAGCTGCCAAGAGCCTGTGGTAGACAGACTCTAAGATGGCTCCTGCCTCCCGGTTTTCACATCCTTTTGTGACACCCTCCACCATGAATGTGGGCTGGACCTACTGACTCCCTTAAAATTAATAAAATAGAAGAGATAAGATGTTACTTCTAAGATTAGATTATTAAAAGTCTGTGGCTTTCCTCTGAGTCACATGCACTCTCTTGAATCATTTGCACTGGGGCCACTTTATCATGATATAGCCCTGTGCAAAGGCACACATGACAAGGGATCAAGGGCTACCAACAACCATGTAAGCAAGCTTGGCAGTGGATTTCCACTCCACCTCACCCCAGTTGAACCTTTAGATGAGACCACAGCCCCAGCCAAAAGCTTGACTACAACTTTATGAGAGTCTCTGAGCCAGAGACAACCAGCTAAGCCATGCCTAGATCCTGACTCAAAAACTTAGATAATAAATGTTTGTTATTTTAAGATTTAAAATAATTTTGTCATGCAGAGTAATTTTCCCCAAAGGTGAGTTATTAGTGGGCTAGGTGGACACTCTAAAGTATGTCTACTAAAAGTCTGTGACACATCTTCAAATATCTCTACCCCAAATCACTAAAAAAACCAGTTTTATACTTTAAAAACAAATTCCCTGGCCATATAGAAAGCTTAGCTGTCCAGAATAAAGAATTCCTTAAAGTTCTACACAACCACAGTCTTACCATACAAATTCTGAAATGCACATAGACACATTACACTTGTCATTTGGCAGCTTCTTCCTGGGCGAATTATCGAGGACGCTAACATTTCCTCCTTTACTTCCCTGCTGCTTCCTTTTCACTCTTTCACCATTTATTATCATTCCACTCAGACTGCTGGCAAAGGAGGATGCTGTGATACACAAACAGGTTTAGTTTGCTGCATAGCAAAAGCTCCAGCTGAAGGCTTCATACGGTTGCAAGTGGAAATAATTGCCCAAAAGATTTTTAGTGTTATATGTTGGTTTTGTTCTCCAAAATGTATTACATTTGCAATTATTATGGGTAATTAGAAATTCTATATTCAGGCTTTTAATTCCAACACTGGTCAAACCTGGAGCTTAAAGCTTTAGTGAACCAAGACCACGTCATTGCATTCCAGCCTGAGCAACAAGAGCAAGAACCCATCTCAAAAAAATCAAAAAAGAAAGAAGAAGAAAATAAAGAAATAGAGTACTATATACAGGATAAAGGACACAGAGAAAGAAAATACTTCTCAAATCTCACTACTTGAATGAATCTATTATTTTAAGCCTAAATAGTGTCCAATATAAAAAGAATGTAATTGTGTGCAGTAGCCATGACCCTTTAGGCCTGGGGTTAGTCAAAGGTACAGACATGAACAACACAAGAAAAGAGGAATGGATGTCTCCTTTCAGGCTCCAAAACTGGCATTCCAAGCAAGTGTTATCTAGGAGGAAGAAAAAACCTTTTCCTATTGTCATGGTTCACAACACTTTCCCAATTTCAACCTCCTCCCACCTGTCAACACCCAGTAGTATTACCAGAAGGAGTCTGTCATTACTCTCTTCCCCCTACACTGTGCACCTATCTGGCTTCTGGCCTCCTATCTGCTTGTGGTATCTTGGGATTCTTGCAACACTCTTGCCAGGAGCATTAACAGGGCCCCCATTGAGGGTGCATTAGAACACTATGCAAAGATTCCTGGTGGAAGGAATTTGAGGGGGCTAAAATCCAGCCCAGCCCCTGGGAGGAGCCACAATAAAAAAGGGGTGTCTATTGTAATTCATCTGCCAAGAGAAGTCATTTATTTTGCAGTTTGCGTAAAAGCACCTATATACCAGCAGTAGCCTTGAGCACTGCCAGATCTAAGCTTTGCTAGACATTTTTAGGCCAGTGCTTTCCACTGGGTCCTCCTCTTGTCCACCATCAATTGATATGACAAATAATTGAATAACAGGGATTCTATATACCAACTAGGGTGTAGCTGACCAGTTTTCCCTAAGACGATGAGGGAGTGCAAGTTATTTTCAGGCTGCTCCGCTTGCTATATAAGGAAATGCAAGATGTCAGAAGACTGCAATAGGAGGCTGAAAAAGCTTTGTTTCCAGACCCTAAGCCCAGAATGGCATCCTCAGTTGTGACTGATACCATCAACAAAGAGTACTTACTATACGAGTTGAATCAAATCACTTGTTCTATGAACTAAGATTTAGTTATCCTTGGGTGTAAGTGTACCAAGCCTGTACCAAGCTCCCCAGGTACAGGCTGATCTCACACAAAGCTCTCTTGTTACAACTCATTGACTAAGACCTAGTCAGCTACAGAAAAAAAAAATGTCTAAAAGATTTTAAGAAGGATTATTTCAAAGTTTGTAAAGGGAGAAATCATTTACTATCTCAATAGGCTTCAATGGTCAGGTCTTTTTGAAATCAACTCTAACATCATGCTGATGATAAATCTTTTTTTCAAAAAATGTCTTTTTGGCACAAACTGAGCGACCACTTCACGAACAATTGGGCACCCAAATAATTGGAAATATTTCAGAAAAGCAAATGAAGCAAAAGAGATCATGGAAAGCAGGAAATATATGGATGCAATTTTGAGCCTAAATGAACATGCAGCATCATATACAAAATAATCAGTGAGATGTGAAAACTGATGTGGATCCCTTTGATTTGAATCAACAGGGTGTGAAGGACTGTTATTATTAAAGAAAAACCTTGGTGCCAGCTCGCCCTTGTCCAGATCCAGAAATCTACAGTCCTAGCTCTCGAGGTGCCAAAGCCCAGGGCTAAGCTATGTCCCATCAGAAGGCTTGAAAGCAGTTTTCGGGCCAGCACCTTTTGGCTGACTAATGCTCAACAGCCTTCCTCTTGTCATTCTTTCTGAAAAATTTTCCTCCCCATTAGCAATGTCAAAAGTCCTTTGCAATATAGGGCATCTGATTTCAAGAAGAGAGGTGGCCTGTATTTTCAGACTAAGTCCAGTGAAACTGGAACATTATTGTATGGAATAGCTATACAGCCATTCTTTCCAGAAAACTACCCAAGGGCAAGAAAGAACAGTGTTCTTCCTACCCCAAAGAAAGACCCAAAAGCCATCTTTCTAGAGCCGCAGGGGCCCTGAAGATCTCCAGTGCTTTCCAAACTTTGTTCAGCCAAGTCCCAGAGTACTGAGAGAGCCTTAAGCACTGCCAGATCTAAGCTTTGCTAGACACTTTTAGGCCACTGCTTTCCACTGGGTCCTCCCCTCTTGTCCACCATCAATTGATCTGACAAATAATTGAATAACAGGGATCCTATATACCAACACCAACTAGGGTGTTGGTATATAGGATCCCTGTTATTCAATTATTTGTCAATGAAGAAAAGGGTGGCTTCATAGAGAGACGATAGAAAGCTTTATTTATTTATTTATTTATTTATTTTTTAAGACGGGGTTTCACCATGTTGGTCAGGCTTGTCTTGAACTCCTGACCTCAGGTGATCTGCCTGCCTTAGCCTCCAAAGTGCTTGGATTACAAGCGTGAGCCACCACGCCTGGCTGATGGAAAGCATTTTTAAACAAAGAATTACTTGAGGCTTTCTTCAAGGATACCTTAAAATTAACAGGAGAAAATTTGACAAAACTCTATAGTGTGGCAGGATTATATCTTGGAATCTTAATCTGTGTGTATGTTCTGTATTCCTTCTGCATTCTCCACAATACTCCAGGCCACGGTTCTTCTCTCTTCTAGCAAAACTGGTGCTAGCCTGAGAATGGGACTTTTAAAAGCCTAAGCACAAACATTTACTATGTAAAGACTGAATGGAATAAGGGGATGGGTGGAAGGGAGAGTAGTGTGCAGTGGATAAATTTAAGTTGAAAAAGGAGGAGCCACGTGCGGTGGCTCACACCTGTGACCCCAGCTCTTTGGGAGGCTGAGGCAAGTAGATCACTTGAGCCAAAGATTTTGAGACCAGTCTGGGCAACATGGCGAAATCCCATCTCCCCTAAAAGCAAAATTAGCTGGGCATGTTGGCACATGCTTATAGCTACACAGGAGGCTGAGGTGGGAGGATCACCTAAGCCGAGGAGGTCAAAGCTTCAGTGAGCTGTGATCATGCCACTGCACTCCAGCCTGGGAGTCAAGAGTGAGGCCCTGCCTCAAAACCTCAAAAAAAAAAGAAGAAGGAGGAGGAGGAGGAGGAGGAGGAGGAGGAGGAGGAGGAGGAAGAGGGGAAGGACTCCCAGAAGTCCTCAAAGTAGAAAAGAGAAAAAGGACTTTCCTCTAAAGACTGGAGAGAGGAGTGGAGGGACCTTAAGGCAAGCTTCTCCAGTAATTGAAAACAATCATCTTCCAGAATTGAAGGAGGAGGGGTTGGACATCAAGCATTCCACCAAGTCTCAACCACAAACGTATGATTGAAAATGAGAAGAGAAAACTTGCCCCTGACCAAGATGGCAACAGACTAGAACAGAAGCATTTGGGAAGTTTCCTCTGAGCCAACGTAGAGATGGACATGTTGCCCTTCTTCCAGCTAAGCCCACCTAGAAGAATGCATTGGAGATCCCTGTGCTGCACTATAAGAAATGGCAGAATGAGCCTGAGGTAAAAATACACATAGATAACTGACTGAGGAATTAACCCAATTTTTTTTTACCTTACAGTTCAAAGAACACAAGCAGATGAAGAAATTTTCTCTGTAATTGCTATTTATTTCCTATATTTACAATGAAATCCTATGCTGATTTTCAACATGCTTAATGATATTCATATTCTATCTGATGAATAAACTTCCAATGAAATGAGATATGTTTCTTAACAGAACGTGCTATTGACTGAAGAGCAATGCATGGGCATGTGAGATTAGCAGCAAATCTGTGACAAACAATCCTGTGGGAGCAATAAATTGCATCAAAGTCATTGCACAATCTGACTAGACCAGTAGACATTGTGTTCACCAAGAATGCCTTGATCCAAAGCACCTGGCTCTTGATCTTCTTGCTATATGCAATGAGCAGATAAAAATAGGCAGATACTTCCAGCCAACCAATATCCCAGGAGTGATTTGACCAGCAATCACTGAGAAGGCATTAATTATTGCTATTTCACCAAGAATTGCATGAAAATGCCCTGAACCTCCTCTTGGGCAGCATTGATGTAGCTCATACAACTGCAAAATCTGCAGATATACATACATATAAATCTCCAGATATTAATGAGTTTGAGTTCCTGAAATAAGAGAAATTGCTTAGACACCAAAACTGATGTGCTGTGCTAGGTTCCTACCACCCACCTCGATCCTCCACAGTTGAGAGACCCATTGTGAAAGACTCACTCATTAGCTGAGAGTTAGGTAGAAATCATTTTTATTTTTCTTCACAGTTTAAAATTTAAAATTTTTATGTTAAAACAGATTTATTATAAAATTTTTAATTCACATGAATTTCTGACATAAAAATATAAGAAATGTTCCAATTTTATTTGGGGATAAGGTTGGAATATGACTCTATACTTTCAGAGATGTCAATTCAATGTCCACACTATTAGGGGCACTTAACAGGGAAGATTGAGAAGTGCTTCCTTATCATAAGTGAAATAACTCAGCAACAGAAAAACAAATACCACATGTTCTCACAAGCAGGAGGTGGACAATGGGTACATGTGGACACAAAGATAGAAATAGTAGACACTGGGGACTCCAAAATCAGGGAGGGTAAGAGGGAAGATGAGGGTTGAAAAATTACCTATTAGGCACAATGTTCACTATTTGGGTTACTGGTTCACTAGAATCCCAGTCCTCACCATTACACAATATGTCCTGTAACAAACCTGCATATATACCCCCAAATCTAAAATTAAAAAAAGAAAAAAAAAGAACTAGCCTGGAGTCCATATATGGAGAAGCCTAGTAGGTATAAAACACTCAGTTTTCATAACTGTTCATGCCAGGAAAGGCAAGACAAACAATTAGAAGCCCTTATAATAGACACAGTTACCGAAACGTCATCACACAGAGTTATAGAAAAGACAATAATGTGGACAACACACATGTCCACACAATAGATCTCAACTTCCTTCAAACAACAAATGGACCCTGTTAGGAAAGAAAAAAAAAAAAAGTAGTCTGGAATTTATGCTATCTAAATCTGCTAAAAACAAAATATTCATTAGTCAAGATAATTTTTTTTTTTTTTTTGAGATAGAGTCTCACTCTATTGCCCAGGCTGGACTGCAATGGTATAATCTCAGCTCACTGCAACCTCCACCTCCCAGGTTCAAATGATTCTCCTGCCTCAGCCTCCTGAGAAGCTGGGATTACAGGTGTGCACCACCATGCCCAGCTAATTTTTGTACTTTAGTAGAGATGGGATTTCACTATGTTGGCCAGGCTGGTCTTGAACTATTGACCTCGTGATCCTCCCACCTCGGCCTCCCAAAGTGCTGGGATTACAGGCGTGAGCCACCACACCTGGCCAAGAGAATATTTTAACTGAACATGGTTTGGTTTGGTTTGGTTTGGTTTGGTTTGAGGCAAGTTCTCAGTCCATCACCCAGACTGAAGTGCAGTGGTCCAATCTCAGCTCACCATAACCTCCACCTCCTGGGTTCAAATAATTCTCCTGCCTCAGCTTCCAGAGTAGCTTGGATTACAGGCACGTATCACTACCACCCAGCTAATTTTTGTATTTTTAGGAAAGACAAGTTTTCACCATGTTGGCCAGTCTGGTCTTGAACTCCTAAGCTCAAATGATCCACCCGCCTTGGCCTCCCAAAATGATGGAATTACAGGCGTGAGCCACAGCGCCCAGACAACTGAACATGTCTTAGAAGATGGCAATATTAGCCTCATCTGTAGATCCTTAATCACTTAATCATCATACTTTCCTTACTTGTGTTATTTCTCTTGATGTGGTATCCTTTCCTGGCAGCGAAACACCGTGAAAAGATCATCCAATCCTTAGCTCAGCCAGCCGTAGCCTCGCCTTCTCCCTTCAGCTTCAGAATGAGTTCTGCAATCTTATCCTTTCATACACCACCCTCACCTACCCTTTTATAACTGGTATCTACCTCACTGCATCAGTTATGCATGTTATAATCAACCTCATATCTCAGTAGAAATTTTTTAAATAATGCAGAGAAAATTATTTTGAAATGAAATGAAAACTTTAGTAATTTGATTTGCAGGAAATGAAGAACAAAGTGTCACAACCTGAGTGCTTTTAAATAAGTCATAATTAATTAGGCATGCATCTATGTTTGGATGCTCAATTTATGACTAATTATACAGAAAATGTAATTGCATGCTGAAGTATTCAATCGTGCCTTCTCTCACTCTTATTTGAACCAGCCAGGGGTTGTGGTTTCTTGTTGTTGTTGTTGTTGTTGTTGTTGTTGTTAATGGTATGTGTCACTTATTGAAATTGTTAAAATGTTGTCAAGACACAAATATCACACGATCGCTCCTATAATGCAGTTGTTTCTGTTGAGAAAATTGCAGAAAGATCTAAAATTGTCTCCTAACTTATTCTTCAAAAAAATGTATGTACTTCTTTATTCTTTTGTCCTCTACCGAAATACACTTGCTAAGAAATCACATTAGGCATATTCTGCCAGCTTCGTTTCTCCTATGGATTTGCAATATAGACTTTTTATTTTCTTGGAAGAGTCATAAAGCTCAAAGGAATCATGAATGACCGTCACATTTATGTCATCCTAGACGGGCTTCTTTTTAATGATACTAAAGGGAATTTGTAACCTTTTCTCCATCTTAAGATGCCTAATAAAGTGACTATCAAGGAAGCAAAGGAAATAAAACCAAATTTAAAACTTCCTCTGAATGAGTCATGGGAATAATAGCATTTGTGAATATTTTCTCACAGAAGGGGAAAAAGAGAGAGAGAGAGAGCACACAGAGGCAAAAAACTGGAAAAGCCCTTATCATACTTAACAACATAACAACTACTCTATTGTGTTTTCCGGAAACTCCTACGGAAGGTTCACTACATACAGTTGCCTTTTCCTCTTTCTCCGTATAAGCCAAATAAATGTCAGAGCCCTCTGTGTCCCGGTCTCAGAGAGGTATCACCTAAAAGAGACACTGCCCCGCCACTGAAAGTAAAAGCCATTCCAGCCTCTGTATACCTTTGAAGAGCCGGTGGCCAGCATTAGCAGAACTCACCTATCCACAGCTCTCCCCTTCCAGGCTCAGGGAAGCCTATGCCTCCCAGGCCCCCACCATGAGGCCAGATGCAGGCAATGGGCTGCAAGCAAAAGTCTCTTTCTGGCAGAAGCTTGGAAGAATGGTTGTGAGGTCTCCATGCCCTATTCTCGCCTGCCATTCTTATGACAGTAGAGTCATGAAATCAAAGCAGCTGGGGCCACCAAGTCACTGCATGGAGGTCACCTGCACTGGAGAGTCACTCCAGACTCTGAGCAAGAAATGAAATTTTGTTGTTCTGAGTCTCAGAGATTTAGGAGTAGTTTGCTACTTGAAAGTGGCAGAACCTACCCTATCTTGACATATAAGCATTAGAGGAAATGCAACTCTTACTCTCTGCAGCACTTCAAGAACCCTCTGTTTGCTCCTCTCTAAATTTTCTCCCAGCCTACCTGCTTCAAAGCCTCTCCCTCTTTCAGCCTTCCCACTGAGCCCAGCAGTTAGGACTCTGGACCATTTCCCCCCCTTTTCTCCCTGCTCTCTAATCCAGCCTCCTGATTCCGCATCACAAAAGCCCAAAAGCTGGGATGACAAAAGTCAAACTGTTTAGTGGACTGAGGATAAGAATAAACTGACCTTTCAAGGGGGAAAAAAGTCCCTTTGGGATAGGCAAAGGGGGTGAAAGAAATGAAAACACTCACTTGCTGAAAAATGCTGTCCCCAACATATTTGGTTTTGGTCCAAAAACAAGTGTGGTAGAATTCACGCTTTAGTGACTTATTCTTCCCTGCCTGACCCATTGTAGTTACTAATACATCTTTTACTTTTGAATATCAGTGTTATTATTCTTTCACTTCCATTTGCCAGCACCATCAGAGGGACTCGCCATAGCCATCATCTATCTATGTGCATCAGCCTCTAGAGTTGCATAATGTACACCCTGCATCCTATGGGCACCACCCTCCATGACACTCGTAATATGGTATCAAAAGAGTCAGAAAAGCATAACTCACATAATAGCAATTAGCATAAAGTTTTAAGTAAGACAGCAAACTTTTAAGTAAGACTTTTATTCAATTGTTCAACAATGCTATTAATAAAATCCACAAATATTAGCACCAAATGTTACAAGCATTGTATTAGTAGATGGGGTGTGACAAGAGGATTTAAGACATGGTCTTGAACCTCAAAAAGATTGTCCCTACAAAGAGAGACAGGACACATTCATAAAAAGATATCATCAAAGGATAACATTGAATACAGGCAAAATAAATGGAATTTATAACATATTATGGTTAAGGTGGACTGAAGTGATCAAGGAAAACAATAGAAAAGGTGGGTATTGAACTAAACCCCAATAGATGTAGGCAAATCAGAAAAAAAGGAAAGAAACGAGAAGCCTGTCTTTACATGTCAGGGAGGAGCTGTGGTGTGTGCTGACAGGACTGAAAAAGAAGACTATTTGTTATTGTGTGGAACCAAACTACTTCCAAGGCCACTCAAAACAAACTGAAAGGGATGTTACTCTCATATTTCACAGGAATGTTTGATAATCACAGTCTCACACCTCAGAAAGAGCACTTCTTCATCTCCCTAATCAAAATCATCTAATCAACACTCATCTGAGTGAGGGTGTAAACAGTGCATTATGCAGATATGGTCCCTGCCCTCCAGGGGATTACAATCTAAATCATCAAACCTGGCTCCAACAAGCATATAGACATAATTAACATAGCTAAGAATGAAGAATGCATTTTCTACAAGCCTCACTGCCATCAGACAGAACAATTTGTAGTCATCACTGATCTGATCTGAATTCAAATTAGTGACCCAAAAGCTCCACTGTCTGGGTGTTATTTTCAATCTCCTTAGCTATCCAATCTCCAGAAGTTTCATTTTTCATTCTTACTGTGTAGCTATCATCAACTACCAAAGGGGAAGACTGCAATCCAGACACGCTAAAAATAGCATTCTTGCCTTCTGAAAGCCAGGCTCAGATTTATGACAGTTTTAAAATTTGGTTCTTCGTCTTAAAAGTTCAACATTCTTCAAGAACTGTGTGAAGTAATACCTACCTGGTCTTTAGAGCATGAAACACCATAACTTGATGCGGTGAGAGATCAGGCCTTTATGTAATCCATTTATGTTAGGGAGAGATGGCATTTTCTTTGCGTTGACAGGTTGACATGCCTTCGTGTGTTTCCCACTTAATCAGCAGAATCATTAAGCACTGAGGGTGTTGATGGTCTCAACAAAAAACATCTATTTCTGTAAAACCTATCACTATAAATAATTTAGCAAACATATCCCCCCCCAAAAAAACACCATAAAAAGAAAAAAATTTTTTTTGTACTTAAATCATAGACCACTCTGAAGTTGAGCCAAAGAGAGTCCAGGTTTAAAATGAGGGCAGGATGATGTCCAACAATAAATCATAAAGCTGACATGAAAAGCAGGTTACAGAAAAGTATAATTCAATTTCTGCTTCTGTGTGTGTGTGTGTGTGTGTGTGTGTGTGTGTGTGTGTGTGTGTGTTTACATGGATACTTCCATTAAAAAGCTCTGGGAGAATTCTATCAATATAAACTGTTAATATTATTAATCAGAGAGATGACTTGTGATGGAGGAACTTTCATTTCTCTGTATATTTGCAATAATCTTGTCTTATCAGAAAAAGGTATTTCCACTTAGGAAATAAATACATACATCTATACTATACATAGATACATAAATTTATACCGTGCAAATCAAGCTGAATTTTACATCTCCTTCTGACTAGCAGGATATCGTGATTTGGCTGTCAGGAATGGACTAGCATTAGCCTGGGAATCTATGCTGAGAACCTAATCTCATTCAGGAAAGTAGAAGCAATCAGCTAAGACTGGGGCTACAAGAAAACTAATCTGGTTATAGGATGTGTCTCCAGAAGGGTGACCAGCAGTCCACATTACAATAATAAGGGAGAACCAATACCCACAGGATCTTATTTGTGGCCGAGAATTTGGCACTAGCAGTCTTGGGACAATAGTGTACACTGGTTTCTAGATGTATAGGAGCATCTTGTTATGGGAATGAAAAGAAGAGTTGTTCTTCTGGGTGAAATAGGACCTCAGCTACCTGGGGAGTGAGGGAAGGCAAGGGTTGGCAGCAAGACCACCCCTGGACAAAAAGCTGATCTCAGGGCAGGTCTCTGATGTCAACAGAGTATTGGAGTAACAACCAGGAACCAGGGCAGAATCCTAGTCGGCCATAGGGTCAGGAGGTGCAAGGAGAAGCAAAGAGGCTGCAGTTAGGTAGGATGCCTTACTCCAAGGCCCACAGGGTCATTCCAGATTCTGTTCTGTTAATAGTGAGAAAATAGGTGCCTTTTTTAGCCCCCAGCATGGCTCCTATTGGTTCAGGGGCTGGGCTATAGGCTAAAAGTTTTTAGTATCTAAATTAGGGCACCACTAATTTAGACCAGGCACAATCAATACCAGCAATTCAGATAATGTTTCTCACAAAAGTAAGATAATGTTTCCTCTAATTCTCACCAGTTAAAATATAGATAAGTGTAGTCCCAAAAGGAGGTTTTCTGAAAACTTACATAGTATCTGATTACCAAAGCCAGGATTGCCTGTTCGGTAGCTATGAGCCTTTGAGGTCCTGAGTTAATGTAAAAGAAGATGAAGAGAAGTCTGTTTTACTAAATCTTCGAAGATTTTATTGATACCCTAATGTTCATCTGTAAATCAAAGCAAGTGTCATGTGGCCTTTCCAATCAGCTTCACCAAGAACATTCAGAATAAAGATTCTATATGAAAGAGGAAAATTGGCCAGGTACAATGGCTTACACCAGGAATTCCAGCAGCTTGGGAAGCCAAGGCAGGAGGATTGCTTGAGACCAGGAGTTTGAGACCAGCCTAGGCAACATGGCAAGACTCCATCTCTAAAAAATAATAATAATAATACAAAAATTAGCCAGGCATGATGATGCATGCCTGTGATCCCAGCTACTCGGGAAGCTAAGGTGGGAGAATGGATCACTTCAGTCCAGAGGCTTGAGGCTGCAGTGAGCTGTGTTCATGACACTGCACTCCAGCCTGGGTGGCAAAGCTAGACTCGGTCTCAAAAAAATAAAAAATTAAAAAATAAGAAAGAAAAGAAAAGAAAAAAGAAAGAGAAAAACAATCCATCCTCATCTGTGATCTTTCCCTTTTACTTGCTCATGTTTGCCCAGAATGTCCAGCTCCTTCCTACCTTCCCCCTAAAAACATTCAGTGTCTTAAGACATCAAGCATTTTAGTCTCTATCCTTTCCAGAATGAAGAGATCAAAGATATTTGCTAAAGGGTACAAAATTACAGCTAGATTTGAGGAATAAGTTCTAGTATTCTACAGCACTGTAGGATGACTAAACAAAAATATATAGATTCAATAACTAGAAAGAAGATATTGAATGTTCCCATCACAAAGAAATAATAAAAATTTGCAGTGATATACATGCTAATTATCCTAATCTGTTCACTATACATGGTATGTGTCAAAGCATCACTGTTTACCCCATGAATATGTACAATTGCTATTTGTCAAATTAACTAAACAATTTTTTGAATTAGACCAAAAATATAAATCCCATATATAAACCAGGGGAAAAGTAAAGGTAAAATATTCAGGGAGCCCGTATGAAGCTGTATTTCTTGGGTAGGGAAATGCTGGATGCTGCAGGGATAGCCCCAGCAGTGCTGAAGGGTCACTCATTTTTGGGGTTCTTCTCCAGGGCATTGCTGCCAAAGACAGGAGTTCAAAACGGCCCCAATTCCAGTGAAAAGTATTATCAACACAGCCTTGTTTCATTTAAAGGTTCTTAATTTCAAAATATTACATTTGTTTCAGTGATGCCCTGATTTTCATAATAGGTATTTCAAGCAGTGACACCGAAAATAGAAAAATGGGGCCAGGCGCATTGGCTCACGCCTATAATCCCAGCAGGATTTGGGAGGCTGAGGTGGGTGGATCACTTGAGGTCAGGAGTTCGAGACCTGACTGGCCAACATGGTGAAACCCTGTCTCTACTAAAAATACAAAAAATTAGCCAGGTGTGGTGGTGGGTGCCTGTAATCCCAGCTACTCAGGGGTCTAAGGCAGGAGAATTGCTTGAATCCGGGAGGCAGAGGTTGCAGTGAGCCAAGATCACCCCATTGCACTCCAGCCTGGGTGACAGAGTGAGACCCTGTCTCAAAAAAAAAAAAAAAGAAGAAGAAAACAGAAAAATGGCGTTTCTCTATCTCCCAATTCACAGGGGGATAAAAGTCATAAGTGAATAAGCTTTAAAATTTTTTTCCTTCTCAGTGTTTCTCAGATTTTTGGTACCTGTTGTCAGTGAAGGCTAGACGCATGGCAGACTGTTCTACAGGAGCTGGAGTCACAGAGAAGACATGATCCCTGTCAGAAATGTCAATCCATCCTGGGTGGAGAAGGAGTGGGTGAGAGGGGGGATTGTGTATGAGGGCCATGGGAGGACTAGGGGTCCAGGAAGAGGGAGGAGAAATACCCTGCCTTCTCCCTCCCACTCTGCCTGCCATCTCCTGCCTTGGCCTCCCACTGGCTGAACTCAACAGGAACCTAGGAAACCACAGCCTGCAGGGATCCACCTCCTGAGCACAGAGCAGGGAGGAGCAATAAATAGATCTAAAAGCAGAGAGACCAAGGACCACAGCTATAGCATGTGATTTAGGGAAAATTCACAGACTATGATATGTTGAAAACATTACTATTTCTGGATAGTATCCACTGTGCTCCCATAACATCCAGGTTTTTCTGTACCTGGAGAAATCTGAGCATGGCTGCTGGGTTTCTCAGCAGCCCAAGACAGAGAATGATGTATCACAGTGGTTTCAAACTGTGTCCCATAGACCCAGAGCTTCCATGGAGCTCTCCCTGGTATCTGCTCTGCAGGTGGAGTGGACTGTGTACATGGGGCTCCACCCTCCATCTCTGCTTCAGCCAGAGTGGTGTTGCTTTTTACCTTCTTTACATCACTGGATCTATGTCAGATTTTGTTGAACAAAGAGCTTCCAGTATAAACAAGTGGTATAAATTTCACTGGCACGTCAAGTTGCTATTAAGAATTGTCTCTATGATTGCAGTTCACTGTTGTCTATATTACTTATGATGTTGAGTTACTCTACCACATTTATAGACTACAAGTAAATACAGCTCACCCCAGCTTAAAGTGCACATATGTAGCTATGTTTGGAATTTCAAATACTTTTTTCCAAAATAATATCAAGGTAGTTAGAACCTCAGACCAGCCTACACAACCCCACTTAATCATAATGTACCTGAAATAAGATTCTATGCTAACAACAACTAAATTAGAAACGAGGTGCCACTTATAACAAAATTTCAACAGAAAAATGTATTCCAGGTTCCCATCTGAAATGCAGGAAACACATATTATCTTCTTATAGTAAGATCTTCTTCACACCCTAACTATATACCAGGGAAGGAAAGAGAGTGTCTTTGCCAGGTATGACCTACTGCTGGTGGTCACTGTGGAAAAATGAGGTTAACGATTTCCAGTCTCTGTGGAGGAGCAAGGCTAGGCCCAATGAAGATAAATGAGGGAAGGTTGAAAAAAAGTTTTCTTTTTCTTTTTTGAGGCAGTCTTACTCTGTTGCCCAGGCTGGAGGGCAGGGGTGCTGTCACTGCTCATTGTAGCCTTGATCTCCCTGGGCTCAGATGATCCTCCCACCTCAGCCTTCTGAGTATCTGGGACCACAGGCACATGCTACCATGCCTGGCTAATTTTTATTTTTTGTTTTTTGTTTTTAGTTTTTTGTTAGAGATGGGATTTTGCTTTGTTGCTCAGGCTGGTCTTGAACTCCTGGACTCAAGTAATTTGCCCACCTCAGCCTCCCAAAGTACTGAGATTACAGTCATGAGCCACTGTACCTGGCCCTTGATGGGTTTTTTAATTTGGAATTTTTTGGGGGGTTTTACTTTTTTGGGTTTCTTTCCAGCTTTACTGAAGTATGTTGACAAATAAAAAATTGTATATGTTTAAGATGTACGATGTAGGGTTTTAACATAGATATAGCTGTATACTTATTTAATGATTTCTACAATTAAGCTATCTATCATTTGACAGTTACCAGTATATGTGTATGTGGTAAGAACACTTAAGATCTACTCTCTTAGCAAATATCAACTATATAATAGATTAACTATAGTTAACATGCTGTACATGAGATATCTAGAAATTATTCATCTTATACTTGAAATTTTTCACCCTTTGACCAACATCTCACTGTTTCCCCCGCCATTCTGATAACCCCTGGCCATCACCATTTTGCTTTCTGTTACTCCAAGTTTAACTTTTTTCGATTCCACATATAAGTCATATTATGCAATATCTGTGTCTATTTATGTCTGACTTATTTCACTTAGCATGATGTCTTTCAAGTTCATCCACATTATCCCAAAGGGCAGGATTTTTTTTTAAAGCTGAATAATATGCCACTCTTAGAGGGGAGTAGACAGAAAGAGATCATAATTTCTTTACCCATGCATCCTTCAATGGACACTGATATGCTTTGGCTCAGTGTCACCACCCAAATCTCAAGGTGAATTATAATCCCTACATGTTGGAGGAGAAGCCTGGTGGGAGGTGATTGGCTCATGGGGGTGGATTTCCCCCTTGCTGTATTCACGATGGTGAGTAAGTTCTCACAAGATCTGATAGTTTAAAAGTGTGTGGCACATCTCCATTCTCTCACTCCCTCTCTCTTGCTCTGCCATAAGAAGTTCTTGCTTCCCCTTTGCCTTCCACCATGATAGTAAGTTTCTGAGGCCTTCCAGTTGTGCTTCCTGTTAAGACTGTGGAACTATGAGTCAATTAAAACTCTTTTCTTCATCAATTACCCAGTCTCAGGTAGTTCTTCATAGCAGTGTGAAATGGACTGATACAGACACATGTTATTTCCATATCTTGGGTACTATAATAATACTGCAATAAATGTGGTAAGGCAGGTATCTCTTCAAGATACTAATTTCATTTCCTTTGAATATATACCCAGAAGTAGGATTGCTAGATATATGGTAATTCCACTTTTAAATTTTTGAAGAACGTCTATACTGTTTTCCATAGTGGCTGTACCAACTTACATTCCTACCAACAGCATGCAAAGGTTCCCTTTTCCCCACATCCTCACCAACACTTGTTATCTCTTGGCCTTTTGATAATAGCTAACCTAACAGGTGTGAGGTGATATTTTATTGTGGTTTGAATTTGCATTTCCCTGATGTTGAGCACCTTTCCATGTAACTGTTGGTCATTTGTACGTCTTTTTTCAAAAAAATGTATATTGAAGTTTTTTGACTATTTCCTAGTTGGGTTGACAGTTTTTTGCTCTTGAGTTGTATGGTTTCCTGGTATTTTAGATACTATCCTTTCCCAAAAATACAATGTGATGATTAATTTGAGTTGCCAACTTCTTTCCATGTAACTGTTGGTCATTTGTACGTCTTTTTTCAAAAAAATGTATATTGAAGTCTTTTGACTATTTCCTAGTTGGGTTGGCAGTATTTTGCTCTTGAGTTGTATGGTTTCCTGGTATTTTAGATACTATCCTTTCCCAAAAATACGATGTGATGATTAATTTTAGTTGCCAACTTGACTAAATTAAATGATACCTAGATTGCTAATAAAGCATTATTTCTGTGTGTATCTGTGAGGGTGTTTCCAGAAAAGATTGACAGATGATTCAGTGGACTGAATGTGTAAGATCCACCTTCAGTGTGGACAGACACCACCCAATTATATGGAGACCTGGATACAACAAAAAAACAGAGGAAAGGTTAATTTTCCCGCTCTCTCCTGGAGCTGAGACACCCACCTTCTCTTGTCCTTGGACATCAGAACTCTAGGTTCTTCAGCCTTTGAACTTCATTACTTGCAAAGTGGTCTCCCATTCAGGTCTTCAGCCTTAATCTGAGAGTTACACCATCAGCTCCATGGCTCTGAGCCCTTCAGGCTTGGAGTGAGTCAAACAACCAGCCTGCCTGGTTCAGACAGCTTATCATGGAACTTAGCCTCCATAATCACAGGAGCCAATTACTCTAATAATTCCCCTCTCCTCTATCTATCTATCTATCTATCTATCTATCTACCTACCTACCTATCTATCTATATATCCTATTGGTTTTGCCCCTCTGGAGAACCCTGATTAATATATATAGTTTGCAAATATTTTCCCATTCCGTAGGTTGCTTTTTCTTTCCTTTTTT
>NW_016107526.1:49201-53672 GCF_001604975.1 Cebus imitator
AAAAAAACATTGCCAAAACCAAGATCTAGGAGCCTTGTTCCATATATTTTCTTCTATAATCTTTATGGTCTCAGGTCTTACATTTAAGTATTTAATCTATTTTGAGTTGATTTTTGTCTATGGTATAAGATAAGTGTCCAATTTCATTCTTTTGCATGTGGATATCCAGTTTTCCCAAAACCATTTACGATATAGTTTGGATTTGTGTCTCCTCTAAATCTCATGTTGAAATGTAATCCCCAATGTTTGAGGTAAGACCTTGTGGGAGGTGATTAAATCATGGGGAGCGAATCTTTCATGAATGGCTTGGGTCATCCCTTTGGTGATAAGTGAGCTCTCACTCTGCAGACACAGTCATTTAAAAGTATGTGGCACCTCCCCCACCCATTCTCTCTCTCTCTTGCACCTGCTTTTGCCATGTGATATGCTTGTTCCCCCTTGGCCTTCTGCCCTGATTGTAAGCTTCCTGAGGCCTCCCCAGAAGCAGATGCCAGCACTATGTACAGCCTGTAGAACTGTGAACCAATTAAACCTCTTTTATTATAAATTACCCAGTCTTGGGTATTTCTTTATAGCAAGAATGGCCTAATACAGAAAATAGGTACCAGGAGTGAGGTATGGCTACAAAGATTCCTAAAAATGTGAAAGCAACTTTGCAACTGGGTAACAGAAGTTGGAAGAGTTTGGAGGGCTCAGAAGAAGACAGGAAGATGAGAGAAGCTTTGCACCTTCTTAGAGACCGGTTAAATGGTTGTGGCCAAAATGCTGATAGTGATATGGACAGTGAAGTCTGATAAAGTCCCAGATGGAAATGAGGAACTTATAGGGAACTGAAGCAAAGATCACCTCTGTTATTCCTTAGCAGAAAACTTGGCTGTATTGTGTTTATGCCCTAGGGATCTGTGAAAGTTTGAACTAAACAGTGGTAATTTAGGGTATCTGGTGTAAGAAATTTCTAAATAGCAAAGCTTCAAGATGTGGCCTGGATTCTTCTAACAATCTCTGCTAAGATGCAGGAGCAAAGAAATGACTGAAAGTTGGAATTTATATTTAAAAGAGAAGCAGAGGGTAAAAGTTTGGAAAGTCTGCAGCTTGGACACATGGTAGAGAAAGAAAAAGGTTTTTTGGGATAGGAATTCAAGCAGGCTGTGGAACAATCACTTGCTAGAGATATTTGCATAACTAAAAAGGGGCCAACTGCTTATAGCCAAGGCAATGGAGAAAAGACCTCAAAGACATTTCAGAGTTGTTTGTGGCAGTCCCTTCCAACACAGGCTCAGAGGCTTAGGGGGAAATAATGGTTTCTTGGGTCAGGGCCAGGGCCCAACTACCCTGCATAGCCTTAGGACATTATTCCCTGAATTCAAGCTGTTCCAGCTCTATCTGTGTCTCAAAGGAGCGCAGGTACAGCTCAGGCTGTCCCTTCAGAGAATGCAAGTCATAAGCCTTGGTGGCTTCCATGTGCAGGTAAGCCTGTAGGAACACAGAGCACAAGAGTGAATAATGCTTGTCAGCCTCCTGCTAGTTTCAGATGCTGTATGAGAAAACCTGGCTGTCCAGGCAGAAGCCTGCTACAGGGACAGAGCCTCCAAAGAGAACCTCAACTAGGGCAGTGCAGAAGGAAAATGTGGGGTTGGAACCCCCACACAAGAGTCCTCACTGGGGCACTACCTAATGGAACTATGAGAAGGGAACTACCATCCTCTAGTCCCCAGAATGGTAGAGCCACAGGAAGCTTTCACCCTGTGCCTGGAAAAGCCACCAGTGCTCAGCAACCTGTAGGGGCAGACATGGAGGCTGAACCCTGCAAAGCCACAGAGGCAGAGCTGCCCAAGACCTCTGAGCAGCTCACTGGTGTGAGCCCATTCCTCACACCAGTGTGCCCTGGATGCACACCATGGAGTCAAAAGAGACGATTTTGAAGCTTTAGGATTTAAGGACTGTCCAGTTTTTCTTTTTGAAATGTAAATATTTACCCAAGCCTTTTAACCACCCCCCCCCCCACATTGAATCTTGGAAGTAACTTAGTTTGATTTTACAGGCTTATAGGTAAAAAAAAACTCATTTCCAGATGAGACTTGGGACTTTGGACTTTAAACTTCTGAGTGATACTAAAACAAGTTGAGACTTTGGGGGTCTATTGAGAAGAAATAATTGCATTTTGAAATGTGAGGAGAATATGAGATTTGAGGGACCAAGGTCAGAATGATACAGTTTGAATATATGTCCCCTCTAAATCTCATGTTGAAATATAATCCTCCGTGTTGGAGGTGGGCCCTGGTGGAAGGCGATTGGATTATGGGGTTGGTGGATCCCTTATAAATGGCTTGGACCATCCCCTTAATAATAAGTGAGTTCTTGCTCCGAGTTCATAGAGATCTGAACATTTAAAACTGTGTGGCACATCCTGCCCACCCACTCTTTCTCTCTTACTCCTGCTTTTGCCATGTGATATGCCTGTTCTCTCTTTGCCTTCCAACATGATTGTAAGCTTCCTGAGGGTGCTCCAGCAGAGGCTGGCATTATGCTTCCTGTATAGTCTGCAGAACTGTGAGCCAATTAAACCTCTTTTCTTATAAATTACCCGGTATCAGATATTTCTTTATAGCAATACAAGAATAGCCTAATATACATTTATCAATAATTCATGTATCCATTCATAAAGATTATCCTTTCCAATTGTGGATTCTTGGCACCCTTATCAAAGATTGAGCATTGGCAATTGATCCAAGATGGCTGTTTAGGAACAGCTCAGGATTGCAGCTCCCAGTGAAAGCACAGAGGGTGAGTGGACGCCGCATTTTTATTGCCCACAGACTAGGAAATTCCCAGGCGGAGGAGCCCCACCGGTTGCCAGAGCGGCTGTTTCAGCCAGCGCGGCTGTGTCCGCCTGCATGGCTGCTTTGCCCCGCGTGGCTGCATTGTCAGCACCCTGGCGCAGTGGTTCTCCGAACAAAATACACTGGTCTGGGTGCCCTTTTGGCTGGCAATTGGAGCCCCGGGAAGTCACCCATTCATCTGTTTAAAAGGGAGAATGAACAGGGAACCAGGACAGTAGATTCCAGGGCAAAAAAAGCACCACAAATCTCAGTGCCGCTGTTTAAGCCAGCGCAGTTAGTCACTGCACAGGAAAACACACAGATCCCAGCGACTCTTCAACAGGTGACTGGAACACCAACTTAAAAAAAAAAAAAAATAAGTCTCCGAGGCAGGGAGCCAGGCGATCAGGCTCGGCTGGTCCCACCCCTACAAAAGAACAGCAATCAGAAACTCTCTGGATTGAGAGTTTCACAGCAAGCACAGCTGAACCCGGATGGTCCAGCTATGTGGGGGAGGGGCGTCGGCCATTACCGAGGCACTGCACCACTATGTACGCCATTGCTGAGGCAGCCTGCCGTTGCCAAGGCAACCCGCCATTGCTGACGCAGCCCATCATTGCCAAGGCAGCCAGCCACTACAGAGAAAGTCCGCCATAAAAGAGGCGGGCCACCATTGCTGAGGCAATTCTAACTACATCCATATAAACAGGACTGCAGGGAAGTTCACTCGGCAGCTGGGCAGAGCCCACAGCAGCTCAGCAAAGCCTCTACAGGCAGACAGTGACTAGGCTGCCTCCTTGCTGGGCAGGGCAGCTCTGAAAGAAAAAAAAAGAAGGGAGCAGCACAATGGAAACTCATAAATAAAGCCCTAAATCCCTGGGACAGAGCACCTGGGAACAAAAAGTGGTTTATGGGCTCTGCTGCAGCAGACCAAAACGTACCTGCCCAGCAGCTCTGAATAAACAACAGAGCTCATAGCTCAGCATTTGAGCTCCTATAAAGAACAGGCCGTCTCCTCAAACAGCTCCCTGACCACTGTATATCCAAAGAGCCACCTCATAAAAGAGAGATCAGACTGACACTTGGCGGGTATCCTTCTGCAGCAAAGATAGCAGAAGAAGAAAACTGGTAGAAACCCTTATTGTTCTGCAGCTGCTGCAGGTGATCCCCAGGCAAGCAGGGCCTGGAGGGGACCTCAGCAGACCTACAGCAGAGGGGCCAGACTGTTGGAAGGAAAACTAAGAAACAGAAACAACCTCATCATCAACAAACAGAATGTCCACTCAGAGACCCAATCTGAAAGCCAGCAACTACAAAGATGACAGGTGGATAAATCCATAAAGATGGGAAGAAACCAGCACAAAAAGGATGAAAACACCCGAAACCAGAACACCTCTCCTCCTCCAAGGGATCAAAACTCCTCACCAGCAAGGGAACAAGATTGGATGGAGAATGAGTGTGATGAAATGACTTCATCAGACTTCAGAAGGTGGGTAGTAAGAAATTTCTGTGAACTAAAAGAACATGTTCTAACCCAACGCAAAGAAACTCAGACCCTTGAAAAAAGATTTGACAAAATGCTAACGAGAATGGACAAAATAGAAAGGAATATAAGTGAATTGATGGAGCTGAAAAACACAACACGAGAACTT
>NW_016107526.1:57767-68759 GCF_001604975.1 Cebus imitator
AAAGGATTATAAATCGTTCTACTATAAGGACACGTGCACACGAATGTTCATTGCAGCACTGTTTACAATAGCAAAGACCTGGAACCAACCCAAATGCCCATCGATGATAGATTGGACAGGGGAAATGTGGCACATATATACCATGGGATATTATGCAGCCATCAAAAATGATGAGGTGTGTCCTTTGTAGGGATATGGATGAACCTGGAAACCATCATTCTCAGCAAACTGACAGAAGAGCAGAAGATCAAACACTGCACGTTCTCACTCATAGGTAGGTGTTGAACAATGAGAACACATGGACACAGGGAGGGAAGCATTACACACTGGGGTCAGTTGGGGGGAAATAGGGGAGGGATGGTGGAGGGTGGGGAGTTGGGGAGAGATAGCAAGGGGAGAGATGCCAGATGTAGGTGATGGGGAGGAAGGCAGCAAATTACACTGCCACATGTGTACCTATGCAACAATCTTGCATGTTCTTCACATGTACCCCAAAACCTAAAATGCAATAAAATAAATAAATGGGAAAAAAAAAAAGATTGAGCAAATATGCATGTGTTTGCTGCCTTCTAGCTTAACCCATGATGGTGTTAACTCCTTTTCTTTTTTCCTATCAGCTCCAGAAAAGGGCCTACCCACTTCCCCTTCATTACCCTATATTTGTTCCTAACCATAACTTCTCTTTTTTCTAGTTTTTTTCTGGAAAAGAGAGTCTACTTTCATAATTTACCCCTTTCAATGATTTCTGAGGATTCTGACTACTATGATATTAGTTGGCTAGGGCTGCCATAACAAAATGCCACAGATGGATGAATTAAACAATAGACATGGAGGCTGGAAACCCAAGATTAAGGTTTCTGCAGCTTTGGTTTCCTCTGAGGCCTCTCTTCCTGGCTGGCAGATGGCCAGCTTCCTGTGGCTTCTTCATATGGTCTTCATTCTGTGTGTGCAAAGCCCTGGTGGCTCTCATGTGTCCAAATGTTCTCTTCCTATAAGGACCTCAGTCAGATTGGCTAGGACCCACCCTGTAAGCCTCATTTTAACTTAACCATCTCTTGAATAGCCCTATCCCCAAAACAGTCACATCCTGAGGTACTCGGGGTGAGGCCTTTAGCATATAAATGTGGTGAGGGACATAATTCAGCCCACAACAGGCAGTAATGAGAAGGAAGTGGGCAGGGTGTTTATGTCCTTACACACTGAACTAGGCCACAAAGTCCTTTTGGTTGATTAATAAACACACACTCACACACGCAAACTTGGCATTTGTCACTTAAAATCCATTTGCCCTTTACTTGGTTCCTAGTTCTCTGGACTCAGAGATTCTGGGAAAATGTCTTAGAGAGAGAGAATGAGAGAGAGAGAGAGAGAGAGCAGAGATACAGTAGTGTCTGTCCCCTTCTGTACTTTGACTAAAACTTTAATCTTAACTCCTTCTCTTCCAACTTCACTTGAGCTGCCACCTGTATTTCCCTGATAGTAGCTAAACTCAGATTCCTCATGAGGCCAGAAAAATCCATACAAAGCTGATTTCTCACCCTTCTCCTTGCTTGTTTGTGACTCAAGAAGCAATCATATCACACTCTTGGACTGACTGACGAAGAAATGGTGTCAGGCCATTCTGAATGACAACCTTTCAATTCTGAAGAAACTGACCCAACTAACCAGGTTCAGATGGTAATTCAGGGAGACACTTTTGATTTCCCCTTCCGGGCATTGCTCTACACCAAGTCACATGCCAAAGCCCAAACTCTCGATAACTATGCAGTAGAGCCAAGAAGCACCTGGAACTTGGTGACAACCTCTGAGTCTGCGTAGCCAACAGTGACCCGAATGTTACCCTTGAAAACAGAATGTTAGAATGAGGCTTTCCTTGCCTCTGTGTCTACTAAAGCGCCAGTATGACAGCTATCATTCAGAAATCAAATGTGGTCAAGTTCCCTCACCCCCAAATGCAGAATGGAGGACCTCATTAGATGTCCAACAGTTAATTTTGTGTCAATTTGGGTAGGCTACAGTACCCGGATATTTGGTCAAACAGTATTCTAAATGTTTCTGTGAAAGAATTTTTTAACTTTTTTTTTTTTGGAGGCAGAGTCTTACTGTGCCGTACAGGCTGGAGTACAGCGGCACAATCACTGCTCACTGCAGTCTCGACTTCCTGGGCTCAAGTGATCCTCCCACCTCAGCCCCCGCAGAGTAGCTGGGACTACAGGCATGTGCCACCATGCCCAGCTAATTTTTGTATTTTTTATAGAGATGAGATCGCACTATGTTGCTCAGGCTGGTCTTGAACTCCTGGGCTCAAATGAACCTCCCATCTCAGCCACCCAAAGTGCTAGAATTATAGGCGTGTGTCACCATGCCCAGCTGAGACTGACATTTAAATCAGTAGACTTTGAGGAAAGCAGATTACCCTTGTGAACTACAAATATATGAGACAGTTCTCAGTCAATTTAGGAAGTTTATTTTGCCAAAGTTAAGGACATGTGCCTGTCACACAGCCTCAGGGGGTCCTGGGGACTGTGCCCAAGGTGGTCGGGCCCTGGTTTTAAACATTTTAGGGAGACATGAGACATCAATCAACATGTGTAAAATGTACATTGATTCTCTCCTAAAAGGCAGGAGAAGCTGAAGCACAAACAGGCTTCCAGGTCATGGGTAGCTAAGAGACAAACAGTTGCATTCTTTTGAGTTTATCATTAGCCTTAACGCAGATATGCATTTATCTCAGTGAGCAGAGGGATGACTTTGAGTTCTGTCTGTCCTTTGTCCACAAGGAAATTCCTTGTGAGGAAGGTATGTATTTTTTTATCTTAGTAGCTTCTTTTTTTGCAATTGAATGGAAGGCAGGTTTGCCCTAAGCACTTTCCAGCTAGGTTTTCCCTTTGGCTTAGTGATTTTAGGATCCCAGGATTTATTTTCCTTTCACATCTTTAATAATGTGGGTTGGCCTCATCCAATCAGTTGAAAGCTTTAATTAAAAAAATAAATAATAAAAAAGACTGACCTCCCCTGAGCAAGAAGAAATGCTGCCAGAAGACCACCTTTGGACTTGAATTGCAACTTTTCCATCAGCCTCTAGCCTATCATCCTATCACTAACCCTCTCTCTTTCTGTATGTGTGTGTGTGTGTACGTGTGTGTGTGTGTGTGTGTGTGTGTGTGTGTGTTCTGTTTCTCCGGAAAACCCTGACTAATACAACAGTCATCAATGAAATCACGGATACAGAGGGGAATAAGAGAGTTTCACAAAAAGATTTATTTGAGGCCAGGTGCAGTGGCTTACACCTATAATCCCAGCATCTTGGGAAGCCAAGGCGGGCAGATCACTTGAGGTCAGGAGTTCAAGACCAGCCTGGCCAACGTGGTGAAACCCCATCTCTACTAAAAATGTAAAAATTAGCTAGGTATGGTGGTGCACACCTATAGTCCCAGCTACTCTGGGAGGCTGAGACAGGAGAATCACTTGAAACTGAGAGGCAGAAGTTGCAGTGAGCCGAGATTGTGCCACTGTACTCCAGCCTAGGCGACAGAGTGAGAATGTCTTCAAAAAAAAAAAAAGATTTCTTTGAAGAGAGAAGTTAACTGGTTGTCAGTCCAAGCTCCCCCTTTAGGGGAGGGATGAGAAGTACTACCCTGCATTTCAGGCAAAGTGAGAAAGATATCAAAGGAACCTCTCAGAGGCTCTGAAATGTGCTCTCTGATTTGGCCTGGTGTCTAACTTTGTACAGCTAAAGTGAACTATAGACTTGTTTATTGTCCAATAGAGCCACCTGGAGGGGTAAAGAGACTCGGGAAAAGGCTGGAGACTGCCTCATGTCCAGACCAAAGGAAAGGGTCACTAGAAATAATTTGAAAGAAAAATACTTCTTCCTAGGTAAAGAGAACTGGAGGAGACAGATGCCCAGTAGCACACCTCTAAGAAAACTACAAAGGAGAAAAAAGAATCAGTAGTGATTATAAGTCCTACTTGGGCATGCCAACTTCATATACCCACTGAGCCCAGAGCCAAGAGCCACCCAGCCAAGTAAGAACTTTGCTATGCCCGCGTCTTCCCTCCTTCCCTGAGATTCCACTGCCTAGAGTACAAAGTGGGGACCAGGGAGAAGGTAGAGAGCTGAACAACCACACCCCTTTCCCACTGAAGACTTCTAGGAAGAAACAGGCTTATCTAGGAAAAAAAAAGTGGGGAGGAAAAAGCATCAGGCAGGCTTAGAGTTTTGATAACACTAAACTGGACATTCCTGCTATAAAGTAAATCTCTAGTTATGACTCAAAGAAGCTCCAAGATTATCAATTACTTAACAGTAAATAGACTGAGTGCAGTGGCTCATGCCTGTAATCCTAACACTTTGAGAGGCCAAGGTGGGAGGAATACCTGAGGTCAGGAGTTTGAGGCTAGCCTGCCAATGTGGTGAAACCCCATCTCTACTAAAAATACAAAAACTAGTTGGGTGTGGTGGTGGGTGCCTGTAATCCCAGCTACTCAGGAGGCTGACGCAGGAGAATTGCTCGAACCTAGGAGGCGGAAGTTGCAGTGAGCTGAGATCATGCCATTGCACTCCAGCCTGGATGACAAGAGCAAAACTCCATCTCAAAAAAAAAGAAAAGAGGCCGGGCGCAGTGGCTCACACCTGCAATCCTAGCACTTTGGGAGGCCGAGGTGGGTGGATCACCTGAGGTCAGGAGTTCAAGACCAGCCTGGCCATCATGGGGGAACCCCATCTTTAAAAAAAAAAAAAGAAAAAAAGAAAAGAAAAAAGAAAAAGAGTAAATAGAAAAATAATGGGTTGGGTAACTTCAACCAAGATTAGGAAAGATAATTTCCCCACAGAACAAAGTTTAAAGAAGCAGTAGGAGGAAAAAAAATAAGTTGTGTTATGATCACAATCAGACGTCATGCTTGTGCAGCATGCCAGCTACATTTGCTTGGCCCAGCTGGTGTAACTCTTGCAACAACCATCCTTAGATCTCATCCTGTTTGAATGACAAGTGATTGAGATGATTGCTTTTGCTTTTGGAAAAATCCCCAAAGAGGAAAATGCCACCCATGTGTTTTGGAGAGAAGAAACTTGGTCAGATACTAACAACAGGACCTGGTCCATTAGCAGACGTAGGAACCCCTAGGACTCACAGTTTTTTAAACCTCCTTTCATGCTTTGCTAACTTAAACCATCACAGTGTCACATTAATGTCATAAATGATACACAACTTTTTATATGGCGCCATCTAGTTCTAAAAGGACACCAAATTTCTGTTATCCTTATCCTCAGTATTTCATTACAGACACTGTAACAGTGAGAACCAATGAGGTTAGGAACTTCCAAAGAAGAGAAAGAGGTTGAAGATAGCATGGAGGAGATTGGACCTATTCCAGCAACAATGCTGGGAAGGGAAAAGGAAGAAGTGAGAGATATCCCAAAAAAAGGTGATGGCAGAGCAAAGCAATCCCCTGGCCACCTGTCACTTAGCTTCAGGCAGCTGCTGGTGAGGGACAACCCCTGTGTACAGGTGGGACCTACGCAGGCTGTACAAGTCAAGGCTGCTTGTAGCCTGTAGTGTCTACCATGCTTAACTTTGATTACTTGTACTCAAGATAGAGTAAAACAGCAATGCCCTGCAACCTAAATAACTCTACTGAAACTGACTGAAAGATAAGCATCATTACAGGAGCAAAAAGACAAATTTTTTACATAGCCAAGTTATTATAGCACATTCTGATCAGGATAGCTTTAAATCTATATGTGTACATTTCTTGCTGAATATGTTATTTAATAAGGCCTAAAGTTAAATTGAAAGCAAAAGCATAGTGAGTTTGTTGAAGTATTTATCTTATGCTCCTGACAGAAGAGATAAATTTAGTAGTTGTTTCTCAGGTAAATAAACTTTGCTGTCTGGCTTAGTTTTTTATGTATTTAATTTGTCTTTAAACCTAAATTCTGATACTGCTTTAAAATATGGGCTTTATTAGAGATGTGAAAACTGAGAATGCAGTCATATTTTCTCCTTAATAAGTCATCATGCAATACCAAAGTGGGGAATGGAGACTTAGGATACTGAGATATCCAAATTGAGAAGACACAAAGCCAAATTACTAGGTCTTTTCATGACCCTGCACATAATTGAGGTTCTACAAAGAAAAACTTGGTTCCCTTATACTCAAAATCCTTTGGTTTTAGAGTTGAATAGTGTAATATTTTACTTTTTTAAAATGGCCATCTTTTGTATAAGGATTTTTCAAAGGTTTGTTTTTGCTTTCTTGCTCACTGGTTATTGTTTTCTGGAGGCAGGGGGTTGTTTTTAAATCTCACTTCAAGAGATGTCCTTGGATGGGGTTGGTAAATGAATGCTGCACATACCCACTTTCAAGAATTGTTTGAGGAAGCTATGGTCAATTCTTCAGGCTGACTCAAATTCCAGGAAATCAGGCTAAGTCACCATCAGCATCACTTACAACAGACTATTTATTGAGAGGAACATGAATTTATAACCTAGGTAAGCAAAGAGCTATGCAACACAATGCAGAATGGAGAAAAACCACAGGAGTGATGCAGAATGCTTGAGATCAGAGGCATCTCAGAAGTTTGACTTAACAAAAGACCAAACTTCAAAGTTAAGTCTAATTTTTATCTTTAAGTGCCACTGGGGTATTCTCTGAATGTAATTTTCCTCATCAGTAAAATATTGAAAATTAGACTAACTACTTAAGATTAAATGAGAGAGGGATGTGCCTAGCACATAGTAGATGCTGTATAAATGCTGGTCTCCTCCACATCGCATGGGACCACATGCTGGAACACATGGTTGGCTCCTCATACTAAACAAAGAGGAACTGACTAGGTCTCGTTAGCATCACTCAGCCTAGAGCTCACACTGCAGCCACACAGCCCTCCTCTGAAAAGTATAGCAGCTGGCTGCACCTCCCAGTTGAAACCTGCTGACTGCTGAGTATCTGCAACTACAATGGAGAAAAGACGATGGAGACCACATCTCCCAAAAGCACCTTTTTCCAGGTAAGTCTGTGTTTCCATGGACTCCACAAGGACAGTTTACAGATAGGGATATCCAAATGGGTAAAAAGTATGAGACAAAAATGTAAAACTTCACTATTTAAAAATGCAAATTAAAGGAAGACATTTCTCTTTGTTTTTCAAAGAAGCAAACACTTCAAAACTATCAAGTGCTAGCAGAGATGAGGTAGAAACACTCACTGTCATAGATTACTTGGGGGAATAGGGTGAAGCAAATATAATTATTTGTCTGGGTTTTTAGAGAAGCAGATGCTAAGAATGGATTACGCTTCACACAATAATTTTATCAGAGGAAACGCCCATGTGAGAGAAAATGGAGAGGGAGCCAAGGAAGGCTGAGAGAACCATTAGACCACAATGCAGTCTGACTTCAAGGGAAGAAAAGACGGTTGAATGGAAGCATCTTCAATTGCTGGGAGCCTCAGGAAGGCTCACCAGGGCAATGGGGAAGCCTTCCAGCCAATGGCAGCCACCAGCAGAGTCCCAGGAACAGGCCTGTTTTAGTATCCCTTCCATGCTAGGGCACTAGCGGGGAGCAGCCCGTGGGAAGAGTAGACTTGGATAGACCCTTAGTCAATTACACTCTTGTGTTTGGAGGACTTCAAGGCTCATTCCCATGGATACCACCGTGACTTCTTGGTAAACAAATTTGGCAATGTATATTAAAAGGTTTAATAATAACTTTATTTTTTTTAACCTAGTAAGTCTACTTCTCTAAATCTATCCTAAGAAAACACCTTAAAATGGGAAAGATAACTTGAGTTATAAAGCCATTCATTAATAGCAAAAAGTCAGAAGCTAAACATCACTTTCAGTTAATCATGGCAGTTTCGACTTCATCCATTTCACTTGTTTATTTCAACTGCCCACCCTATAGGCCTTGAAGTTTGTGAGTTCCATGATGATGATAAGGGTGATATACATGTTGTTTTTAAAACCACTAGTTAGCAGACTTTAGTCCTGCTGACCTTCTTCATGACTCCAGGACATGAAGGAATGTTCTATGTCTCAATCCAGGAAGTAGTTCCCAAAACTGTACACATAAGTAAAAATTCACCAAATGTGCATTTAGGATTAAAGTACTTCATGCATTTCACTAGACGAGTTTTAACCTTAAAAAAGAAGGAAAATAAAAAATCAAAGGACATGGCTGCTTAAATTCTCCTCTTTCATGGCATAACTCTCTCAAATGCAAACACAAATACCTGTTCATCTGACATACAGCTTAACCAGGTTGCAGAGACAAACCAACCCAGGGGACAAGAGGGCTGCTCCTAGCTGCACTACCACCCACCTCCCTTTGTCCTTGTCCTCCTGCTCATCGCGATTATTTCCTTCTTTCAACTTTATCCTCTGAGGCTTCCACTACCTTAGTCCTGTCACTGCCACTGGTGCTGGTGCTATTCACAGTCACAGTCCACAGTACTGTCTTCACCATTTGTTCAGGGGACCTGTGAGTATCTTACTGTCCTCTGCTTTCTTCATCAATTTTAAAAAAACTTTTCTTCAAATCCGGAAAGTACTCGGGTAGCATCAATGGATTTTTTTCTACAATAAATATAAGCATATTATAACTAAATCTTACTTACTGTTTAAATTAAAGTTGCAATCTGTCACTGCTTGATGCATAACATCTGCCCCTCAGAGATGACAAAATCAATTTGAATCCAAATGAGAACAAAATTTCACTCAACCATGGTATATGTACTCTGTGTCCCCCATCAGGACACAATGCAATTCTGGATTCAGATATCCAGGATTTGTAACTTAGAAACCAGTTATGACTTTGAATAACTAATTCATTAATCTGGAGCTATATTAATTGGAGAGTGAGGTGGAAGGTTGCTAACCCTATTCTTTTTTTTTTTTTTNTATGGTTCCTTTTTTTTTTTTTGAGACAAGAGTCTCGCCCTGTTGCCCAGGCTGGAGAGCAATGGCACCATCTCAGCTCACTGCAACCTCCACCTTCTAGGTTCAAGCAATTTTCCTACCTCAGCCTCCTGAGTAGCTGGGATTACAGATTACAGGCAAGCACTACCATGCTCGGCTAATTTTGTATTTTTAGTAGAGACAGAGTTTCTCCATGTTGGTCAGGCTGGTCTCAAACTCCTGACCTCAGGTGATCCACCCGCCTCAGCCTTCCAAAATGCTGGGGTTGCAGGCGTGAGCCATCACACCCAGCCAACCCTATTCTTATACTATGCATTCAATAATACGCATTAAGCAAATATATATTGTTGGTAAATACTGTGAGTTCCTACTCAATATCCATTCTTCCCTTCTTCCATACTAGCAGAACCTTTATTTTATTCTGAGTGGCAACATGCCTTGGGTCAAACAATAAATCAATATTGTTACACATATTCGTGACCATCTTGTTCCACTTTGCTAGATACTCACTTAAGTATCCCAATCTCCATTTGCAGCTAGAAATAGCCAAAGACCCAGTTATGACCAAAAAGATGTAAGGGGAAGTTTACTTGGGAACTTCTAAGAAGGCTTTAGTTTCCTAATAAAAAGGACAGATGCAGCTAGCACCATCCTTTCTCTTTCTTCCTTAATGCAGATGTAATGTGTGAAGCTGCAGCAGCAATCTCGAGATAATGAAGCAACAAGCAGGAGGATGAAAGGCCACCACACTGAAGATGGCAGAGGGGAAGGTGAGATCAGTTTCTGAGCTCAGAAGCACAGGATTAAATTAGTAACTCTCAGGAGTGTGTAAGGCCTGGCAGTGTTCTGTAGACAGCAAAACAGAGAACTGATTAAAAAAAAAAAAATGAATACTAGGAATCCCCAAGCGTTTTGAGACCCTAATGAGGCCAATACTTATTTAGAGCAGAACCATGTTCTCATACAAATATTAACAGTATAAGTTGTCATAATTTTTTGTAGAGAAATTTAGCATTATCTATCAGCATTCTAAAAGCACAGATCCTTTTTGTTTGTTTGTTAGTTTGTTTTTTTGAGACAGAATCGCATTCTGTTGCCCGGGCTGCCTCCAATTCCTGGACTCAAGTGATCTTCTCATCTCAGCTTCCCAAGTAGCTGGGACTACAGGCATGTGTAACCACACTCAGCTGACATTCGTATTTTTTGTAGAGACAAGGTCCCACTCTGTTACCCCGGCTGGTCTCAAACTCCTGAGCTCAAACAATCCACCTGCCTCAGCCTCCCAAAGTACTGGGATTATAGTAAAAAGCACAGATCCTTTAAACTAGCAAACCCATTACTGGGAAATTATCCTGCAGAAAAACACAGGTGCAAAAAGATACATGCAGAGGTTACTTATTGCATCATTGTTTAAAGTAGCGAAAAATTAGAAGCAATCTGAATATTAAATTAGAAAAATAAAGTACATACAAGGAAATACTATGCAGTTGTTCAGGAAAGAATAATATAGTATGCATGTAATGACATGGAAAGATGTCCAGAGATACTCTTAGAGGGTAAAAAAGAACAATTTTCTTTTAAACTTTAAAATGCTTGCTGGGTGTGGTGGCTTATGCCTGTAATCTCAGCACTTTGGGAGGCCAAGATGGTCAGATCATTTGAGGTCTGGAGTTCAAGACCAGCCTGACCAACATGGTGAAATCCCATCTCTACTGAAACTACAAAAATATTAGCCAGACATGGTGGCGGGGGTCTATAGTCCCAGCTACTCAGGAGGCTGAGGCAGGAGAATCACTTGAACCCGGGAAGTGGAGGTTGTGGTGAGCCAAGATTGCACCACTGCACTCCAGCCTGGGCAATAGAGCAAGACTGTTTCAAAAAAATTAAATGCGGGCCGGGCGCGGTGGCTCAAGCCTGTAATCCCAGCACTTTGGGAGGCCGAGGCGGGTGGATCACGAGGTCAAGAAATCGAGACCATCCTGGTCAACATGGTGAAACCCCGTCTCTACTAAAACTACAAAAAATTAGCTGGGCATGGTGGTGGTGCCTGTAATCCCAGCTACTCAGGA
>NW_016107526.1:68820-108699 GCF_001604975.1 Cebus imitator
AAAAAAAAAAAAAAAAAAAAAAAATTAAATGCTACACATGGTTGTTAGTATATATATTCACAGAAAAATCTGAGAGAGAGAAGTCAGACAGATGAAATGGACACAGGATGTTTTCTAACATATCTTTTCTAATAACTGTAATTGATGTGACAATATTAACTGAAAGCAGACAATAGGAATAACTCAAGGCTGAGGTTCATCACTGGTGACCAGGAGATATAAAATTGCAGATTTAAAGTAGCTCCAAAACAACCAAGCTTCCAAAGTTTTGGTAGGGGAAGCATGTGAATGTCAAAGGATTATAAGAGGGAGGAAAGAGACAAGTCATGACTTAAAATCATTATGAAGATAAAGAAAACGTTCAGAAAATATAATCTGAATTTATGGCTCCTGCACCTACTGCTGCTGCCTCTGGAAGCTTCATTCACTGAGGCCAGTGCCAGCTCTACCAGTGGGTTCCAGTGGCCTCTGCTTCCATGCATCTCTAGCTTCCAGTGCCAAGGCTGGTGCAGATGCATTGGGTTGGGGAAATTCTGCAGCCAGGGAAGACAAGGAAATTGTATTGGAAGAGAAGAAAGGAAGTTCTGAGCCTGATTCCCTGGAAGTGGAGCAGATGTGAACAATGAAAAAGTCTGAAGAGGGAGCATGCCTGTGGCTGGCGGGGCAGACAGAGTTACAATGTCAAAGTCCTCCCTCAGATGTGCACCACAGCCTGTTTTTAACAGGAGGGTAGTTCCCCATTTACCCCACCAGAGTCCATTCTATTTCTATCAGCTTTTCTACCTGAGTTTCTCCTTTGTGGCAAAACCATATGTTATTGAAATTTTTCCTCTGACCTCTGCCCCCAAAAAACACAGCTTCATTTGAAGGTTTCTAAGAAACTTTTGCTAAAGATTTCAGAGGATAGCAAGATAACAAATGCTACTGATCTGTTGTTTGTCAGTAGAAGGAGCCTTCCCCACCTTTATGGTAATATTGTTGCTCGTATTAACACATCTCTCTTTTTTTTTTTCTTTTTTTTCCAGGTATGTCTTAGAGTGTGAAAACAGAACACATCTTTCTTAAACCTGGATGAACTCAGCTGCCAAAAGCCAACCTATCCATCTTTTTATTGCTGGTCCAGTTTCTAACTTCCCCTTCAAGCCATCTTTTCTCTAGCCTTGGCCCTTCTGGTTTGAGTTATAACATTAACACTAATGGTTATATTAGTATATAATGCTTATACACAGACTCATTAAGTTTCAGAGCAAGCTTCAGACCTGTCCCTCCCATCTCACTGTCTTCTTAATTCAAAGTCATTGCCTAACAAACCTTACTGAAGGTAAGAAAAGTAAAGTGGGTCACCAATGTGAATGTAGAGGTTTTAGAGAATAGAAGCAAGGGACTGGATACAAAAGTGATTCTGGAAGTCAACTGACAGCAATAATGAGCTTAAGGTCAAAGAGATGTTGTTAAGAAATTGCCATGAAGAGACACTGGTCTTAAGGTGGAAGAGAAATAATGCCTTCTCCATCACTGGGGGAGGAAAGGAAATGACCTCAAATGATATGGTTTTGAGGATGTGTTATCAAAAAGTAAAAACAAAGTATAACCATCAAAGTTTTTAGTTTCAATACACATTAATCAACTCTGAGTAATTTGCATAGAAAAGGAATGTATTAAAAGATAATTGGTAATTCACACAATCTCCCACAAAGTTGGAGAATCTGACGTGAAGCCACACTTCCAGAAACAATGCTCTCAATCTCGATGCACACAATTGGTCCTGGGAAGACCCCAGTGCCCCAGTGCCACATATTTTACCTGGCTCTCGCTGCCAACACCAAGCACACCAGACACCACTGCTGCACCATCCTGGACGCCATCAGGGCTAATCCCCAAGGACAGCACCGGCCCCTGAACCCACTGCTGCAGCCTCTGGAAACTGCACTTACTGCTGCCAGCGCTAGCTCCACCTAATGGGTTCCTGGTGGCTCTCCTTCCATGCAGCTCTAGCTTCCAATGCCAACTTTGGTGCAGATGCATCTGGCTGGGGGAACCTGCAACATGGGCCAGTACCCTAGATACAAGGGAGGCTGGGAAGATACCATCCAGCCTTTCTAGCTTCTACAGTAGACAGTGGGCCAAACGTAAAAACACATCATCCACACCAGAGGTCAAAAGAGTGTGTGGAATAGCTGAAAATATCAGAATTGGTTTACACTGGCAGTGGAGTCCCACACATTTGAGTGAAAGGAACCAGTAAAGTCAGATCCTGAGGCTTAGGATAGGTGAGGAGTTGAGCTGAATGTGGAGAGAGAAAGATAAGGAGGGAAGAATTTTTTCTAACCTTTATTTAAAAACCTTTTTCTGATTAAAGCAAATAAATGTTCATTATAAATAAAAGTGCTGAAAAGTTGAAAAAAAGCAAATGAAAGTAATCCATAATCTGCCAATTTCATCTTACTGCTGTTACCATTTTAACTATTTTCTACATCTTTTTCTGTGAATATATAGAGCATAATCTACATAATATTTCCTTGTGTTCTTTCACAAATTATTATTTTTATGACTACTTAAAATTCCATTATCTGGATGCACTATCATTTTTGTCATATCGCGTATTTTTTCCTTAGTTTTCTAGAAGTAAAATAAGTTGGTAAAAAGGAGTATAAATATTAACACATATTGTCTCCTTGCTGTAAAAATATTGTGCATTTCTCATTATATATTTTTGAATATTTCATTTCTCTAAAATTTTACTAATACTATGTATAATCATTTTTTAACTCTTCATAGATAAAAAAGTATCCCATTTTTATTTTGTATTTATTTGATCATAAGTTAGGTTTTATGACTTTTACCATATATATATATATATATAAATTGCTATGTCTTTTCCTCTTTCTCCTTTTGAAAATACATTTCTGTCCAAGTGCAGTGGCTCACATTTGTAATCCTAGTACTTTGGGAGGCCAAGGCAAGAAGATCACTTGAGACCAGCCTGGTGACGTGGTGAGACCCCCTCTCTACAAATAAAAAAATTACCCAGGTCCAGCCATGTGCACCTGTAGTCCTAGCTACTTGGGAGGCTGAAACAGGAGCATGTTTTGAGCCCAGGAGTTCAAGGCTGCAGTGAGCTATGACAGCACCACAACACTCCAGCCTGGGTGACAGGGCAAGACTGTTTCTAAACAGAAAAAAGAAATAATATATTTCTTTTTTATTGATTTATAAGATTCCTTGGTATAATAAGAATTTAAATCCTTTGTCAAGTAGGTTTATAACACTTTTTTAAGTTTTCATTTATCCTGCAAGTTTTTTCTCACATACAGAAGTTTAAGATGTTTATGTAATCAAATATTTTCTTTATTTTGTCTACCTTTAGATTTGTGCATTATCTTTTGCAGTCTAACATTTAAAACATATATATATATATATATATATGGGTTTAAATCACAGGGAAAAAGGAAATGCTGTCCCTCAATTTGCACATTTTACATTTTTCAGTAAATGGCCCATTCTTCCAGTTGTTCAGAGTTGAAACTGATGTGTTTCTTTTACCACACACCTCCAGCCTTCAGATCTGCCTTTAAGACATATATGCAGAATTTGACCACTTCCCCACCCAGGCACTACCACCCAGGTCCTAAGCTCGCTTATTTCTCACTGCAGTTTTCTAATTTATCTCCCTGTTTCCTCCCTGGAAACAGGGAGATAAATTTGATCCTTTTAAAATAAAAATCAAATTACCCTACTCTTCTGCTCAAACCCTCAAACACATTCCTACCTTGGGATATTTCATAACGTGTTCCTGCCCCAAATATCCAAATGCCTTACTCCCTCACTCCATTCAGGAACTCTGCTCAAACACCTTTCCTCAGAGGCCTTCCCTGAGTACCCTATTTGAAATAGTGCCTCACTGTCTCTGCCATCACTCTGTCCTTACTCCCTGCTTTGCATTCACCATAGCATTCATTATCATCAGAGCCATGCACTTGTCATGTGTTCATCTCTCTGTCCCTCCTGTTTTTCCTAGAATGGAAGCTCTTCAAGGACAGAGGATGCATCCTCAGGACCTAGCATGGCACTTAGCAGATACTCAGTAAATATTTGTCATAGTCTGAGTTATTTACAGCAGACCCCAAGGCAAGGGTAAGTGTGTAAACGATTTACCATGGAACTGGGAAGGGAGTGAGGAAGCAGTGAAGGCCCGGCCACAGCCCAATCTCATGTGGAGCTGCAGCCTGCAACCCAGAGGCAAGGGAGCCAAGCATTATATCCGCTCACCAGTCAGTCATCGGCCACCTGGAAGGTGTAAACTCTCAGCTCACCTCTCAGCTCCAATAGCTCATGAGAAAGTCTCTAAAGAAGGAAACAAATACCAGCCAGTAGCAGCAAAACTATGAAAGCTGGTAAAAGGAATTCAAGGTGTCCACTACAATACTGAATGAAGGAGTGAATGTGTGAATGAGTGAATGAAGAAGGAAGATGTCTAAGTATTTGTAAGTTTGATAGTGGAGACGGTTGGACTAATGAAAGGTGGGTTAAGAAGTATGAATTTGATCGCAAGTGCCAGTCTGTACTTTCCTGATCAGTGGGACCACACTGGGTTAAGCTTCCCTTTGCATCTTTGCTTCAACACAAGATTGGACTAACGCTAGGCCACTGGATATTTGTGCTGGCGACAGCATACAATGGGACAACTAGCATAGCATGCTAGTTGAGAACGCTCTGCTTAGCTTCTCAGCCGCATACATTATCAATTAAAGATCCATTTGGATCTGTGGATTTCAACTAAAAGGACAAGACTGCTGAATGGGGAGGAGCTAACTATAATCTTTTCCTCAAATTCTGCCTTGCCCCTTAAGAAATATCAGAATATTGGGGAATAAACAAATGTAATTTGTGAAATATCCCCCAAAAAGTTAGCTAGGCACACTACCCTATGATCAATAAGGTTCTCCTTTAGAATTTTAATTATTCTTGAAATAACCAGACCTTAGAGACTCTGATTCAAAAACTGTTGTATAAGTCCTGAGTGTATGTGTGAAATAACCAGATCCTAGAGACTCTGATTCAAAAACTTTGTATGTGTCACTGTAAAAGCTGCGCAGGCTCTTCTGGGTACAGAGCCAGGGTTAAGAAGTTGGGCTAAGTCTTTCAATCACTCCTACCAGGAGCATATTATTTCAGTAAGACCCTCTGAATCTCTCCACCTTCCCATAAGCAAAGATACTAAGGAAGGCAAGAATTTCCTCCTCAATTTTTAATTATGAAAAAAAAATTTTTTTTTTGACAAGATCTCACTCTGTCACCCAGGCTGGAGTGCAGTGGTGTGATGACAGCTCACTGTAGCCTTGATCTCCTGGGCTCAAGCAATCCTCCTGCCTCGGCCTCCCAAGAAGCTGAGACCACAAGCAAACACCACCACACTCAGCTAGTTTTGCATGTGTGCATGGCAGAGGAGAGACGAGGTGTCATTATGTTGCTCACGCTGGTCTCAAACTCCTGGCTTCAAGTGGTCCTCCTGTCTTGGTCTCCCAAAGGGCTGGGATTATAGGCATGAGCCACCACATCTGGCCATGAAAATTTTTATTTATACAAAAAAGTTAAAAGAATCGGTACTATAGGCCGGGCGCGGTGGCTCAAGCCTGTAATTCCAGTACTTTGGGAGGCCGAGGCGGGTGGATCATGAGGTCAAGAGATCAAGACCATCCTGGTCAACATGGTGAAACCCCGTCTCTACTAAAAGTACAAAAAATTAGCTGGGCATGGTGGTGCGTGCCTGTAATCCCAGCTACTCAGGAGGCTGAGGCAGGGGAATTGCCTAAACTCAGGAGGCGGAGGTTGCGGTGAGCTGAGATCGTGCCATTGCACTCTAGCCTGGGTAACATGAGTGAAACTCCGTCTCAAAAAAAAGAATCGGTACTATAAACACACATATCCCTTCCACTAAATTCTGTAATTGCTAATATTTTGTGTGTCACTATATTTGCCTTATTCATACACATACATACACATGCTCATGCATACATGCATAAGGACAAATCGAAATGTGCACATACATATCACTGAGCCATTTAAAATAAGTTGCAGACAACATGATCCTTTACTGCCAAATATTTTCAGTGAGTATTGTGAAAACTAGAACTTTCTCCTTGATAACCACAATATCAGCATCATAGTATATCTGTCTAAGTTCAATCAGGAGGCAGGAACCACAGTTATTTGAAAGAGGAAGTTCAAAATAATTATTAGGCTAGGCATGGTGGCTCACATGTATAATCCCAGAATTTTGGGAGGCCAAGGCAGGAGAATTACTTGAGCCCAGGAGTTTGAGACCAGCCTAGGTAACACTGTGAGACCCCATCTCTACAAAAATTTTTTTTCATTAGCTGGGTATAGTGGCACATGCCTGTATTCCCAGCTACTCGGGAGCAGGGACAGGAGGATTGCTTGAGTCTGGAAGGTTGAGGCTGCAATAAGCCATGATCACCCACTGCACTCTCCAGCCTGGGCTGAAGAGCCTGCCTCAAAAACAAACAAAAGAATTATTAAGGGGCCAGGCATGATGGCTCAAGGTTGTAATGCCAGCAATTTGGGAGGTTGAGGCACGAGGATCTCGAGGCTGATGTGAGCTATAATCACACTACTGCACTTCAGCCTTCAGGCCAACAGAGTGATACCTTGTCATTTAAAAATATATATATTAAGATCTAATTGAAAAGTAAATATAAAGATGTCAAGAGAACTCTACTGAATCCACTAGAGCTGAGTGAGAGTACCCAGGGAAGGATCAGATTGGAAGAGGGATGCAAACATGCTTGGATTCAGACCTCATTGGAGAAGGCATGGTTGCAGCCAATGGATGGTGGGAAAGTCTGCTGGGTTTCCCAGATCAGATCTAGTCCACAGTCAACAGGAAAGTAGAAAATAACCCATCTCCACCAACCACACGCGCGCACACACACACACACACACACCCCATGCCAAGCAAAGTCAGAATGTCTCCACAGGCACAAGGTTGGAGCACACATTGTTGGGAATCACATCAATGGCATCACCTGGTCTGGACTGAGGCTTCAGGGTCAGGATCTGGCATGCAGCTGTGGCAGTATACCACCAGATGTCCCTAGACACACATGCACCACTGAACAATTGGACAGCTGGAGCAAAACATGCAAAAGACAGCACTCCCAAACCAGGAAACAAAGCCCCTTCCTCCCACAGTATCCCTCCTGTGCCCTCTACTGACAAAGTTAACATCATGCTAACAAAAAAGAAATACTTGAAGAGTCCAGTCCATTATTGTAGAGCAGTACTGAAGTGTGAATTGGAGCTGAGCCAACTGATAGTTCACACATAGACACATAATAAAATTCATAACTATTTCCTGACAATGGTTATTCTCAGTCCAGATTCATATTTCTCCAACTTTGCCAAACATATCTTGTATAGCTTTGTGGGGTTTGTTAACCAAGAGCCAATCAAGTCCTTTTAGTTTGATTTGATTTAGAGCAGTCCCTCCCAACGTTTCTATTTTACTGACATTGATCTTCAGAAGAAATTAAGTCAGTTGATTGACTGATTGAGTCTTATTCTAGATTTGCCTGATTGGTTGTTCCTGGTATTGTTTAATTTTCTGTCCCCTGAACTTCTGTAAACTGGAAGTTAAATCAAAGGTTTGACTACAGTCAGGTGAAATGTGTTTAAGAAGAATACCTCATGAGTAACACTGTGCGCCTCACATTGTATCACATCAGGGACACAGAGAGTGTTGATTTCCCATTATTAAGGAAAAGAACTTGATCTCTTGGTTAAAGTAGTGATGGTCAGATACCTCCACTGTAATGGCATGGTCTTTCTTTTGCAATTAGCAAGTAATCTGTGGGGTGTTACTTTGATGCTCTGAGAATATACTGTTCCCCAACCACCTTTCCATTAATGGTTTTAGCCTCTACAACCATCTGATCTTTGACAAACCTGACAAAAACAAGCAATGGAGAAAGGACTCCGTGTTTAACAAATGGTGTTGGGAAAACTGGCTAGCAATGTGCAGAAAGCAGAAACTGGGCCCCTTTCTGTCACCTTACACTAAAATTAACTCCAGATGGGTTAAAGATTTAAACATAAAACCTAACACCATAAAAACACTAAAAGAAAATGTAGGCAAAACCATTCAGGACATAGGCATAGGCAAGGACTTCATTAAAACACCAAAATCAATGGCAACAAAAGCCAAGATAGACAAATGGGATCTAATTAAAAATCAGAGCTTCTGTACAGCAAAAGAAACCATCATTAGAGTGAACTGGCAACCAACAGAATGGGAAAAAATTTTTGCAATCTAACCATCTGACAAAGGGCTAATATCTAGAATCTACAAAGAACTAAAACAGATATACAAGAAAAAAAAACCCATTCAAAAGTGGGGGAAGGATATAAACAGACACTTTTCAAAATAAGACATATATGAGGCCAAGAAACATATGAAAAAATGCTCAACATCACTGGTCATTAGAGAAATGCAAATCAAAACCACATTGAGATACCATCTCATGCCAGTTCGAATGGCGATCATTAAAAAATCTGGAGACAACAGATGCTGGAGAGGATGTGGAGAAATAGGAACACTCCTACACAGTTGGTGGGAGTGTAAATTAGTTCAACCATTGTGGAAGACAGTGTGGCAATTTCTTAAGGATCTAGAAATAGAAATTCCATTTGACCCAGCAATCCCATTACTGGGTATATACCCAAAGAACTATAAATTGTTCTACTATAAAGACACATGCACACATATGTTCATTTCAGCACTGTGTACAATAGCAAAGACCTGGAACCAACCCAAATGCCCATCAATGATAGACTGGACAAAGAAAATGTGGTGCATATACACCATGAAATACTATGCAGCCATAAAAAACGATGAGTTTGTGTCCTTTTTAGGGACTTGGATGACTCTGGAAGCCATCATTCGCAGCAAACTGACACAAGAACAGAAAACCAAACACTGCATGTTCTCACTCATAGGTGGGTGTTGAACAATGAGAACACGTGAACTCAGGGAGAGGAGCATCACACACTGGGGGCAGTTGGGGGGGGTAGGGGAGGAACAGCAGGGGGTGGGGAGGGTAGGGAGGATGAGGAGGGATAACATGGGGAGAAATGCTGGATATACTGTACATCCAAAGTAAAATAAAATTTTAAAAAAGAGTGCAAAATTGATATTTTTAACTCAATTTTTCTTCTGTATTTTTTAGCTGGCATTCTTCTGTAAAAAGGAGCTTTCCCTCATCAACTGTAAGTAAACTATGCTTTTGCCCAAAAAAGAGAAGAAAATGCATTATTAGCTATTTTCAGAATAAAGAAAAGAAAGTTTTGATTGGAGAGGAAGGGGAACCATCTTGTTGCAAGAGCTTAGGAGTGGTAGGCATGTCCCAGGATGACAGGAGAACCCGGGTTCTTATGAGACCCATGAGAGAGGGATGCTGGAGATTGGAGGGGAACTGGGATAAGCCAACTGTTTTGTAGTCACCTGCCGAGGGCTTGGAGTAGAAACACCTGCCTGTTCGCCACTCAGTTATCTTTCCAGTCACCTTTGGCACGTAGGCTGCAGAATGTTGATGCTGATTTCAGATAAGTGATCATGTTTCATTTACAACCAACACAGAATTACTGAGTGGCGATAGGACAAAGAGGCTACATGGACTGCTATGTGTGAAAGTGCTCAGAAAATGTAGCATGGTAAACAAAAATGAGGCATTGTTGTATGTTTTTGCTCTAACAAATAGCTATTTTCTCAGTAGTTTAATAATGTAATGAAAAAAAGTTTTTGAATCACCATCTCATTTAAAATTTGAGACCCTTGGCTGGGCATGGTGGCTCACACCTATAATCCCTTTGGGAGGCCGAGACAGGCAGATCACCTGACGTCAGGTGTTTGAGACCAGCCTGGCCAACATGGTAAAACTCCGTCTCTACTAAAAATATAAAAATTAGCCAGCATGGTGACACACACCTGTACTCCCAGCTACTTGGGAGGCTGAAAAAGAAGAATTGCCTGAAGCCAGGAGGTGGATGTTGTGGTGAACTGAGATGATGCCACTGCACTCCAGCCTGGGCAACAGAGCAAGACTTCATCTCAAATAAAATAAAATGTAAGATCCTCAATTAAAAATCCAAGAATCTGAATCTAATTTTATGTTCCTGACACATTTGCTCAAAGCTGTGATGTCTTCTACATGATTATCTTATGCAAATTTATAACTCAAGAGCTTCACAAAATACATTATCTAAACAGAAAAGCAACATAATGTCATATAAAAGAGTATTGGGCTAAGACTTATAACCTGGATTCTGGCACTAACCAGCAGTAGATCCATGGACAAGTTACTTACCCTCACCGAGATTCAGCTTCTTCATCCCTAGAAGGAAAAGAATAATTCCCTGGGGTTGTAGAAAGTAAGCATGAGGGCCAGGCGTGGTGGCTCACGCCTGTAATCCCAACACTTTGGGAGGCTGAGGCAGGTTGATCACGATCACGATCACGATCATGATCACGATCACGATCACGATCAGGAGCTCGAGACCAGCCTGGCCAATATGGTGAAATTCTGTCTCTACTAAAAATATAGAAATTAGCTGGGTGTGGTGGCGCACGCCTGTAGTCCCAGCTACTGGGGAGGCTGAGGCAGAATACCTTCCACAGGACATATTGTGGCATGTGGCAGGATTTCCTCACTTTTTAAGACTGATTAATATTCCATTGTGCTTGTATACCAAGAGGCAGAGGTTGTAGTGAGCTGAGATTGTGCCACTGGACTTCAGCCTAGGCAACAGAGCAAGACTCTGTCTCAAAAAATAAAACCAAAAAAAAAAAAAAAAAAGGAAAAATATAGGTCTGCAGCCATAGGTTTCCTCATTCTTGATATGCGACCTCAGCAAATAAACTAAAATTCTGAGAGCTTCAATTTACTTCATTTTTTTTTAAGAGATACACACTATTTTTTTTTATACCTTCATTACAAGTCTGGGGAAGCTCATTTTCCCACCCAAAGAGTTCACCACTATAACCAATGATGCAAGTCCGTTTATTTAAAGAGAACATTTTAAAACAGTAAAAGATTATATCCATAGGCATTTTCCAATTTCAAAGGAGTGATACAATCTTCAGGCAGCCAGAGAACCAGGTTAGTAAAGTTGCCTCACCCTGCAAAATGTATAGCTTAATTTCTACACATAAGAGGGTAGGATAAATTTTATGTAGAACAGGGGGAAAAGCTATTCTCAAATGACATTCCTGAATGAATCCCCACATCTTCCAAAGGAGAAGATGTTGAGTTTTTCTTTCTTGTTGACCTTTTGGATGCTTCCCCAATGTATTATTGTGATGCCCTTTCACGTTTTTCACAAAGGTGAATGAAAACTTTCTTTGAATATAGCATAATATTGGGATGTGACCTCTGGTATCTAAATTCACTGGTCCATATGTGATTGAACTTTCAATGAGAATACCCTATGGACATTCATATTTCTTGATGCCGCAAGAAGAGATAGGATAAAGGAGCTCAAAGAAATCCAGCAGTGCTCTGGTTACAAGACAGCAGTTCCCAGGTGTTGTTCATAAGGCTGGGACTGCAGATAATTCACAGAAGGCGTTTGTCTAATTCTGACCTGAAGTTGGTATTCAGAAGAGGCAACAGACACATCAACAAAACTTCAAATCTGCAAAAAGGTCGGAGGAGCCCTCCTAACACACCAGAGATCATTCATTGCTTCAGATGAAGGGAAAATATTTATTACATTAGTGATTTATTGTTGTGTGATCAATTATACCAAAATTTAGTGGCTTAAAACAACAACAAATGTTTGTTTTTACTCAGTTTCTGTTAGTCAGCTTAGCAGGGTGGTTTCTGGCCCAGGGTGTCTCATGAGGTTGTAGTCAAGATATCATCCAGGGCTACAGCCACCTGAATGCATGACTGGGGCTGGATCCACTTCTCCCTGACCCCCCAAAAAAAGCCAGAAGAGAATAAGGCAGAAGCAGCAATGTATTTTATGATTCAGTCTTAGAAGTCATACTTTGTCACTTCTGCCACAGTACTCATTAAAAGCAAATTACTAAGTCCAACCCACCTTTAAAAGGAGATGAACTGGCTCTACCTTTCAAAGCAAGGAGTGTCAATTTGGAGACATCTATTTAAATTGTGGCATAAAAACACTTAACATAAAATTCACCACCTTACCCATTTGTAAGTATACAGTTCAGTTATGCTAAGCTTATTTACACTATTGTACAACAGATCTCCAGAACATTTTCATCCTGCAAAACTGAAATTCTATACCCATTTTACAAGTCCTCATTTCCTCCTCCATCCAGTGCCCGGTAACCATCATTCTACTTTCTGTTTCTATGAATTTGCCTACTTTACATGCCTCATGGAAGTGGGATCATGTAGTATTTGTCTTTTTGTGACTGGCGTATTTCACTTAGCATAATGTTCTACAGGACATATTGTAGCATGGGACAGGATTTCCTTCCTTTTTAAGGCTGATTAATATTCCATTGTACTTGTATGCCACATTTTGTTTATTCATCCATCTTTCGATGGACATTTGGGTTGCTTCCACCTCTTGGCTACTGTGAATAGTGCCACTATGAACATGGTTGTACAAATATCTCCTCAAGATACTGCTTTTGATTCTTTCGTGGGCATACACCTATTAGTGGGATTGCTGGATCACACAGTAGTTCTATTTTTAATTTTTTGAGCAACCACCACTGTTGTCCAGAGTGGCTATACCATTTTACGTTCTCACCAACAGTACACAAAGGTTCCAATTTCTCTACATCTTTGCCACTATTTGTTATTTTCTGGTTTTTTTCATAGTAGCCACTAAATTGTTTTCAGTTGATATTCCATAGTTGTTTTGATTTGCATTTATCTAATAATTAGTGATATTTAGCATCTTTTCATATGTCCATTGGCCATCAGTACATCGTCTTTGGAAAAATGTCTATTCAAGTCCTTTGCCTATTTTTAAATCAGGTTATTTGTTTATTTGTGTTAAACCATGGAGACATATTTTTAAACCACAACACCTATCTTGCAGATTGTAGTGAGAACTAAAAGGTTTATGTATCCAGATCATATTACCTGTCACATAGTAGGTACTCAAAAAATATTACTTGTCTTCTTAGGGTTGTTATATTAAATAATGTTATGTTAATAACATATGTAAAACTGCTTTTTAAATTACAAAGTGTTACACAAATGTGAGTTAATACTACAAATCTGTATGCAAAATATTTTAATATTTTTCTCAGGTTCTCCACACTTAAATATATAAATCTTTCCATCTCCTAGACTTTATTATGTTTTTTAGCTGTAATCCCTTTTTTCCATTTTACTTCAAGTTTTATCAGAAAAAATAGCAGCCAAAATAGAACAAGTAAAGACAGAGAAATAATAACTAATTTCACTAAAGCAAAGTCAAAGTAAGATCTATTTAAAAATAAAATGTGAAGAAAAGCTGCAATGGATTACAGTATTGAAAAATCCTAAGAGAACCACAACTGCTGTTCCTTCAGAGAATGTGAGTGATGTTGAAAGATTAATAACGTTTGGATAACATTAATTACAGTGATGTTATAAACTCTGGTATTCCAGTTGCCATACCAACCTGCTATATGTTGGTTTTCTAATGACATTTCGAACAAGTGCTAAGGCAAACTGCATCACTTCAGAACTTTGATTGCTGTCACTCAGTGATTTTTAAATTGAATTGTTTTGTTCTTAAAGAGTCAGAATATGTCACTGTCTTCAGAAATATTCTCAAAATTATGGGGAGGAAATGATACACATTCCTATACAATTATAGAGCACTCAAGAAAAAGAAATGTATTTTGTTTTTAATACAAAATTAACAGGGTTTTTTTCATAGGGAATAGAAAAAAAAAAAACAGAAAGGAGAAAGATTATGCTTCATGCTTCTCAGAAGAGTTTGTTCCCTTGCACAATTACTTGACAATAAAATTCTTTCTGGAAAAACTCACTTTTCTTGGTTATATTTCTCTTGTCTCTATTCTCTCCTTTCTTTTCACCTTCCTGTTTCTTTCTGCCAATGAGCTCTTTTAGAAGCCATAATTCTGGTCAAGGTAGATGCAACACTTTGGAATTAGTGAGATGAAGTCATTCCTCCACACAGCTTTCTGCTTTCTGATCTCTCTTCCCTCTGCTGACCAACCCACTGGTCAATGGATATAATAAAAGAAAGACTACTTCCCACTGGCTTCTATTATATTGGATTTTAATATTCCCAAGAGAATATGTTAAATATATATTGTGCCACTGACCAGAAGCAAAGCATGATTGTAACAGATATGCTTCTAAGTATTTGCTCAGCCCATAGCCTACTGTGCTCCTCTGCCCAAGGGGCATCCCACCCACCCATCCACAAATGTGAATCATTTGAGTAAACCGGAGGTGAGCACCAGAGCCAGCTCATCCATATGCTTGAGTTGGACAATCACATTCTCTCTCTCTTTTTCTCCTCTTTTCTCTCTTTCCTCTACCTGTCTAAAAATTGAGCTAAGGTGAATGCTGACCATTTGTAATGGTGTTTAAAGCAGAATAGTGGTGTTCTGTGCCAGAACTCTGTGCTACAGGACTCTGAAAGGAGAGTGTGCCCACCACCTTCCCACCTACCCCTCCTTCCTACCCCCACCACAGTTCCAGCAGCGTCTCAGTCTACACAGTGCATCTCAGGCAGTGAGGGTGGCATCGTTCCATGTAAAGCATATTCTATGCTCTATAAACCCTAATCAAGATGCAATGCCCTCTTCAGTAGCCCCAGGTCTGCCCCTTGTCCAGGTGTGCCATCAGCACCCTTTCAACACTCTCTCCCTTCCCCTTTTCTCTATTCTTAAAACTCCCTCTACCCCACCCAAATATCCAAGGGCTTTGATCCCACCCTCCCAAAGCTCCCACTGTAGCCAGCTCCTCAGAGCCCTCTCAAGGAAGAGCAAAATAAGCTAAATCAATCCACCCCGGGCTTCTGTTGACCCAGAATCAACGCAAGATAAAGGCCATGCCTCAGAAAGTAGCTGTCAGGGAAAGATATGACTTACACATGACATCAGCTGAAATTCACAAAAGTCACTGCATTTAACTCATTGCAAGTTAATGAGTTAACCAACCATCATGTAACCAAGGTGACGTAGCCATGTTAACCCTTTCCCTCCCAGTCCTCTCCAGATGATCTTCTCCACTTGATTTTACAGGGATATACATGAACAAGCTAGAGGAGTAGCCTGTGCCTGTTATTTTCTCTTCCCCACTGCTGGAGTCACTCTCTACCCTTCTCATTCTACTGTCTTGCTGGGGACCCTGAACTGTATGAGTTTCATCAATGGACTCTCTTGCCCTTTGACCTCCAGTTAGGTTTTGCCAATTAGAGATCCTCAACAGGAGACAAGAGGGACAGAGAAGGAAAGGAGGCTGGGGTGTTTATGTTTTTGGCTCCATCCGTGAAGTACTGTTTTGCAGTCATCTCTGTGTGATCCTCCCCACCCAGGTTCCAGTAACTGATCCCTTCTCATATCTGTTCTGGTGAGGAGCTGTAACTGAACCCAATGGTGCTACAGTGTCCTTTACGGACTTCCTACACACTGCTCATCCTTTGTAAACAGTCCCTTTGCTAAACCTTCCTTCAATTGTTCTAATGCAAATCACCCAACACATTTCTCCTGGGATCCTAAAATGATTCTTTAAATGATGTGGTCTAACCTATCTCCTCTACCTGTGTAGGATGGATTTGGGCTCCGTCCTACCTCTGCTGCCTTTAAGATTCGTCTGCCCTAAACCACATCCACATAACCCCAAGATTCCCCCTTCATGCCTAACCCACAAGAAGAGGTGATAGGAGTTAAGCTGAGGAGCGGGGATAGGGAAAGACAAGGTTCAGCGTGGTCCCTGATAATGTTGTAGCTTCCAGGCAGATGAAGGGCAGGGTGGAGGCAGGCTGCTCCGAGACCAGCTGGGAGGCTCCACATCAGAAAGGACATGGGTTGAGCTCAGAAAGCCTGAACTCAGTGGCACTCTGGAGCAGATCAGATGCCAAGACTCTAGGAACAAAATGCAAATCTATGTAGGGAACATCAAAGTCTCCTGCCCAGGTCTGAGTGAGAGCAGGCAGGAAGGCTGGTTGTCAGGAGGCACTGATTGACAGGGGAAAGGAATGAATCAAATATGAAGCAAAGCAACGATTGGATAGCTCAATCTGCAGAAAGGAAGAGATTCCTACAGTCATAGACTACCAGAATTGGAAGGGGATTTAGAAATTACTCACTTCAATCACTTCACTTTTAGATGAGGACTATCCAACTGTAGACACAGAGGTGATGAGTGACAGAACAAAGACAGGCACCCAGAACTTCTCACTTCTAGATTTAGGATTTACCTGTGAAACCTGTGCCTCTATGGGGACAGCTGGATTCTGCTTTTTTAATTTTTTTAAAGCAGAACAGCTTTGAATGAAAACAAAATGATATCACCTTGATATTTTTATATCAAGTATATTTTCAACTGGTCACTAGAAAAAAAATTGATGTAGTAAAAAGAGTCTACACAAAACCAAACCAATAATAGCTAAAATTATATATGTTAACTTTGGTATTGACAAAAAACTGACTGAAGTATCTCATTGTGTTGGTAAGTCTCAAAACTACAAAAATGAACCCTTTTAAAATTGCACTTTATAGAAATGACACAAAGTAAAACTGACAAGGCAAAAGCTTTACATAGAAAAATTTGTTATTGGCTTTAAAATTGACAAAAGAATCAATCTTCTTGTCAAAAATTATACCTGCAAAATCTAGCCCAGGAAAATTAGGTATGGTAGAAAATGAAGAAACCTCAAAATTGCTTATGCTAAAGCTGGAAAGATTTAATATGGACACAAAATGTGATCATTGAATAAAATCTAAATTATTTCAGTAAAATAAAAATACTGAAAATTATTTAATGGCACAGGAAGAAATTAACCAAAGAATTTACATTAATTCAAGACAGTTGTTTCTAGAAAATAATTTATCGATAATATTTCCAACAATGTTGAAATAATTCTGATGAAAATGTTTGTTTTCATTTAATAAAAATGTCTTCTGGGTGAAAACAACTGAGAGACAAGTACCCAACATGGGACTTCTCAGGCAGCCCCTACTCTTGGGGCTTCCAGTTTTATACTTACCAAGTTTAAAGCAATCCAAGATCTCTTTCCTGTATCCTAACAACTTGCCTAGATCAAAATAACGTGTACTTAAGTAAACGATTTCAGCTGATTGCTAAAATCAAAGTTTACCAGGAGGCATGAAAGTTCAAAGGCCCCCTTAGCACTTCAAAGGAGGTTTATACTTTAAAATCAATTTACATGTCACCTCACACCCATTATGATGGCCACTATTTAAAAACAAAACAGAAAATAACAAGCGTTAGCACTGGTGTAGAGGAATTAGAGCCCTTATATAGTGTTGGTGGGATGTATAACGATCCTGCCATTATGGAAAACGGTTTGGAGGTTCCCCAAAAAATTAAAACTAGGATTACCATATCTAGTGATATGGTTTGGCTCTGTGTCCCCACCCAAATCTCATGTAGAATTGTAATCCCCACATGTTGAAGGTGGGTCCTGGCAGGAAGTGATTGGATCATAGGGGTGATTTCTAATGGTTTCGCACCATCCCTCTGGTGTTGTCTAGTGACAGAGTTCTCACGAGATCTGGTTGTTTAAAAGTGTGTAGCACTTCCTCCTTCGCTCTGTCTCTCTCTCCTGCCACAATGTGAAGATGTGTCTGTTTCCCCTTCATCTTCTGTGGTGATTCTAAGTTTCCTGAGGCTTCCCAGTCATGTTTCCCATACAGCCTGCAGAACTGTGAGTCAATTTAACACTTTTCTTCATAAATTATCCAGTCTCAGGTAGTTCTTTATAGCAATCTGAGAATGAACTAATATAACCAGCAATCCCAGTTCTGGGCATATATCCAAAAAAGAATTGAAAGCAGTATCTTGAAGAGATATTTGTACATCCGTGTTCATAGCAGCACTATTCACAATAGCCAAGAGGTGAAACCAACCCAAATGCTCATTAACAGATGAATGGATAAATAAAAGACTGTGCTTCTTTGAGTGTGATTTTATGCTGGGATCATAGGGGTACCTGGATTTTATGCAAGTGAATGGGAAAAAAATTAAGCCAACATGAAAAAGCAGGTTTATACTGATCATACAGGACAACACCCTTCAAGACTGTAAAAAGTTAAAACTTTTCTCTCCTCATGTCACCTGTAACGATTACACCCCATAAAGATTTCCTCTATGTATCCTATAGTTTTGTGTAATCCTCTGGCCCACTGCTGCATCCCCTTGAGAAGAATATGCCAAAGTTTAAAGCCACACAATAGGGTCAGCACACCAAGCTTCACGACTTACAGTCTCTATAAAAGAGAAAATTCTCCTTTCTCATGCTACTCTCCCAAAGCCAGGGTTCCTGAAGAGAGGATTTCTGGTGTTACTACACAAAGGAGATCCTGGAAACTAAGGTCTGACATGGATTATGTTCAGTACTAGAATTATGAGGTACCTTCCACACCTCTCTTCCTTATAAACTCCTTGCTGTAGCTCAGAACTCTGCTTCAGCATCGCCTCCTGGTAAAGCCCTTGCTGCATCCACCCTTCCAGCTACGCTTCCTTACTCTTCTCAGCACCACTTCAGTGCTGCAGGAGTTACACTCTCTTGCAAAGATGAAGCAGTCTTGGGTGACCTCTGGTGACATGGGTGATTGGAAAGATACTTAAGGCAATAAGGAAGCACGGTGTGAGGCTAAGCAGGTCGCAGTCCAGCTTCCCAGAGCCCTGGGATGTCAGTAAAGGCTCCCCCTTGAGTCAGTAATGGTAGCGCCCCCTTGAGAGCCCCCTGACTCATGACAGTGCCACACTCACAAATCACTTATCTCCTCCACCTCTCTGTGCTTCTGCTTCTCACCAATTCAGCTGTTACCTCCACTTTTACTTCTTTCTAATTCTGCTCTGGTTCTGTAGCTGAGTTTCTCACAGTGGACACTACCTGTGCTCTCACTGGTTGAGTCAGTGAGTCACCTCCCCTACTCGGCAGAATTCTGCTATTAGACTTCTCAGAGCCCATTTGGTAAACCTAAGATTGTAAAAATTTAAAAATTTTCTCTCCTCAACATCATCTACAATAATTAAACCCTGTAAATGTTTACTCTATGTTTCCTGTAGTTTTGCACAATTTTGTGGTTACCTTCAGCCAAGTTACAGGTTATTGATCAGTTCAATCATGGTTACTTATCAGGGTCACGTAACAGAAAGTCAACAACTTGTGGAAAACGAATAGTCTTTGCTGCTTTGCTCAGAGGCAATGCGTACAAACTTGCATTGTTGCATATCACAATACAGCTTAATTGTTTCTGCATAGTCCAGTCCCCTACAAGACTATAATCCTGAGGCCAGTAATGCTGTTTCCTATCTTCGCATGTCCAGCAAGTAGCATAGTGCCTGGTACATGGTAGATTCTCAATAAAGCTCTGTTGAAGTTAATTGAAATGAAAGTAAAGTCAAAATACCTGAATTTGAATTCTAATTTTACTATTTCTTTGCTATCTGAACTAGGATAAGTTACTTAATCTTTCTGAAGCTCCATTTCCTCTGATGTAAAAAGACATAGTTGTGATATATATTAAGATGTGGACAGATCTAGCAGAGTTTTGTGTGTGTATGTGTGTGTATCTGTGTGTGTGTGTGTGTGTGTGTGTGTGTCAATATTTAGTAAGATGTGGACAGATCTGGCAGTTTTGTGTGTGTGTGTGTGTGTGTGTGTGTGTGTATTTAAACTGTCTCATTGTTATACCACTGCCATGTATTGTAATTACATTCAAATAGATCTTCTGTTCCAAACAGAGAGTAAGTTTAAGGACAGGGTTTGTGTCTCAACCTTTGTACCTTTATAGCACTACCCAAATTTCTGCACATGGTGGGTATTTAAGACATATTAATGGCATAAAGGGCCAATGGATTTATAAACTGTATGTGCTGAAATAAAATCTCCATATGTTAACATTTTTAACAATTTTTTCAAAGCAGGAAATATAAAGCATCGTAAATAAATTACGGTCAACCCGAGATTCAGTAACTCTGGGTGCCTACCAATATTCTAAGAGTCAGACGAAAGCAGCGTTGCCTGTGTTGCAGTTTTTCGGTGTGTGTCTCCACCTACTGCATTTACTGGAAAGCGGCTGAAGCATTCCTTCTATCGTGAGGTTTTCAAGCTTCTGTCTCTGGGACAAGCAAAGCTCTGCATTGGGCAACACAGTCTAGCGCATGTTTTCAGGCACCACTAGAGGGCAGGCTAATGCTAACTTCAGGGATTCTACTAAGCAAGGGCTTTAGTTTCGAAAAAATGAGTAAAGGTACCACTTGCTTCTTGGCTCTGTTTCTAAATGGAAAAGTACATGTGGGCATGTCCAGATTTGTATTTTGTGTTCCCTTTATTCGTTATTTAATCCTTCGGCTCACTTTTCCTTTTGTTTTCTATTTCCTCCTTCAAGTTCTTTCTCCTCTGGAGTGTAACAAACCTTTTTTTTCCCCTGTCAAAGGCTTAACCCACAGAAATAAATCAAGATGAAGGAACAGAAGGAAACACTGCATAATTTAGTTAGTGAAAGTTGGACAGCTGAGGTTTCCTTTGGGTTTATTCTAAAATAAAGGATTTTTTTTAAAGGTTCAACTTGCCTAATTTTTCATACTTTGGGCAACTTGCCAAGATGGGAAGGGAAGGGGATTTGCAGAAAGAAGAAAATTGAGTGTGTGTGAGTGTGTGTGTGTGTGTGTGTGTGTGTACATGCGTGCGCGCTTGCGTGCGAGTGCACGCATAGCAGGGTGCATTTGTGAGTGTAGGGGATGTTTATAGGGATGCAGGAAGGAAATAAAAAGCAGATGTTGAGGAGTTGGATAGTCACAGAAAGAACACTGGCCTGCAAGTATTACTGGGCCACCGGGAGCAGTGCTGGGACACGGCTCCACTGAACAGCCACACCTTTCTGTAACCTGATAGCAGCCACCCTACTCACACCTCAGGCTCCTCATCAAGCATGTGAGAAAGTTGTGCTATATGACCTTCTGGTTCAAATATGAGCCTGTGTTGAGCGTGAGAAAACATGGGGGTTAGAAGTGCAGGATGAATGTTCATGGAGAATGAGAATGACAAACAGAAAGCAAGGAAGCCAACACATACACTACGAAGCTGGAAGATTCCTCCATCTGACCAAAGTGTAGAAACAATTGCCTCATCTGGAACATTTGGAATATTTTCCCTCCCATTGGCAGGGCTCTAACACCAAGCTGCCCTCTCTTCTACCCTCTGGAAAGTCCAAGGGAAGAAGGTAGCAAAGCAGACAAGCGAGGATAGAGACAGTGGTGGCATTGCAGGCTGGTCTGCATTGGAGCTATAGAACAAAAATTTCCAACACAAAACGATAAACTCATAAAATTCTAAACACAAACTTACTCTAGCCAGTTAAAACAATGGTCAAAGAAATACACACCCCTGGGGATCATACTGCTATTGTTCCATAGCTGGTGTAAGTTCAGCTGTTGGTTTTTCATGACTTCTAGAGGCCACTAACTTTCCATCTCACCTGCACAGTTTCAATTACTCTAATCTTATAGCACTTTAATAATCACCTTGGCTATAAGTTAGAAGCTTTTACTGGCGTCTGACAATAAGTAGTAACCAATTAATTACTACTTATGAGGTTTCTATGTTTTAATCTTAATACTTCTGAGAGTTCTCTCTAGATAATCACTGGAGAAGAGAGTCTATCCCCATGTGGCTATTCCCCTAAAACTAGCTCTATTTAACTAGCTCTAAAATAGACACAAAAGATTGTTACTTTGCATGTAACAAATACATAAGAAGAATTCAAAGTACTGTATTTTAAATGAGCTACATCTGCAATTTCAAATAGCCACCACTAGGGGGTGGTGCTAAATACTTAAATGGTAATTCTCAGTCTTGAGTTCAAAAATGCAGATGTCTAGGCCTTGGAGACAGGATCTTCTGAGTAAGAAATTGGGAAATCTTCCTTTTTAAAAAAGTCTCCTGAGTGACTTTGAGGCAGGCTAAGTTAGACAACAACAAATCAATTCTTTTTAACTGGTGTAAGTTCCCTCAACCCCATCCACAAAAGAAAATCTTCCTTTAAAAATTGTCATTTTGGCCAGGCGCAGTGGCTTATGCCCACACTTTGGGAGGCCAAGGCGGGCCGATCACCTGCTGTCAGGAGTTCGAGACTAGCCTGAACAACATGGAGAAACCCCGTCTCTACTAAAAATACAAAATTAGCTAGGCATGGTGGCATAGGCCTATAATACCAGCTACTCAGGAGGTTGAAGCAAGAGGATCACTTGAACCCAGCAGGCAGAGGTTACAGTGAGCCAAGATCGTGCCATTGCACTCCAGCCTGGGCAACAAAAATAAAACTGTCTTGCAAAAAAAAAATAAAAACAGAAAGAAAAGAAAAAGAAAACTGTCATTTTTAACTAAAAGGACAATATGAATATCCACAGAGGGTATCCATGCCCAATCACTTTTCAGCACCTCTACTGACCACCATCATCTCTTGTCACAGCCACTGAAATTGCCTCCTAACCAGTTCCTTTGCTTCCATTTCCCTGGAATCAATCTCCACATGGTATTCTGTCATCTCACTTGCCTGCTCAGAACCTTCTGTTTACTACCCATCACACTCAGAATAAAATCCAAATGTCTTACTGCGGCCTGGAAGGCCCTCCTTGAACAGGCCTCAGACCGCCATATCATTCCCTCCCCTTGCACCTTCCACCTTCATGCAAACCTCAGAGCCTTAAGCTCTTTCCTCAGCACGTCCCCAAGATCTTCAGAGCTGACTCCTTCCTCATCTGCTCAAATGTTACAGCCTCAGAGAGTCTTTTCCTTTACCTCACCACCTACCATCAGTCCTGCCAGTGGTGGCTGGGGCCAGGGCCCAGGGGTCAGGAAGTGTTACTAGAAAGAGACAGATTTTGTAGATCCTTTTACAATCACAAAGCAGGAGCACAGAACATATTTTTGAATGAATAAATGGTTAAACTTAAGCTAAATCTAGGTACAAAGTGGGAAAATATTAATATGTCTTAGATGCAAACTGGGACCCCCTCTTTATAATTTTAACTATTCAATAGCTTTTTAACTAAGCTTTCCATACACATTGCACTTTAACGTGAGCTACCCTTGTCTGGCACTTAGGAGTGATTTCCTTAAGGACTTAGGAGAGACGTACCCTTTCAAAACAGGCACTTTAGAATTTTCAGAGACCAAGGGATATATAAAGTCGAAACTGCAAAGTCAATATATGTCATCATAATATTTTACTTAATTAATATTTTTAATATTAATAAAGACTGACAAAAGCAGATTTCAGCAAAATCTTCCAGTACTGTCTAGCCCTAGGGCATTCATGTGATCCTCTTACTTGGAGCTGAAGGCTTTGGTGTGTGGCCCCCCAGGGCCCCTCTCCACCCTCATCTGCCCTGCTGACCCAGCGGCCTGGGAGGCTCACCTTTGTGGATTATTGCATCATATGTGTTCCCTTGGTCTCTGTTTCATTTTAGAGTTTGGCCAATGGAAGTTACCAGCAGAAATTAAGAGGATGAGAGAAAACAGAGGGTCTGTTATTTATTCTCCAGCTGCAGATTGGCAGTGGCTGCTTCTCTCTGCCAAAAGGCCTATTTAAGTCAAGCAGCCTCTGCTAAACTACAGGTCTCTCTAGGGTCCAGTAAGTGCCCCCTCCCCTTGACTCCTTAGGTCTGAGGATGGTAATGGCTCTTTGCAGCTACTGGCTCCAGAATGCCCCACTAATCCTGCTTGCACCTTTGTAAATAGCCCCTTCATTAACCTCTCTTCAATCACTCCTTTGGAGTAAGCAATCCATCTACTACATGGACTCGGATGACTACACTTCATCAGGGTAGTGTTGCTCTTCTAGTCTCTTTCTAAAGACAAACAGATCTTAAGTTGCTCAGGTGACTACATTTCAGGCCTTTTCTCTCATTGTCTCCACACTGTCTTCTCTTCTCATTCCCGTCCTGTTCCAAGCTTCCCTCAGCAACAACTTCACTCATGCTTACCATGCCTGTGCAAAAGGCAGCACTCCCAGAAAAGTCCTAGCATTCTGTAGCTCTCTACCAAAAGGATCCTGGCTTTTGTGTTCTTCCAGAATACTTATATTTTAAGCATGGAGAGCTTCAAGAAAGAATCAGCTACTAAATATTTTTTAAAACGACTATCCCACACCTGTCACCCTGTTTATTCTCAACACCCTATAAATGATACTGCTTTAGGCAAGACTGGTTGTGTGAGCATTTAACCAACAAATATCAGCAACTGGGAAGCCCATAAATAGCAGCAGAGAGGACAAATAGGATGACTCAGTAAGCCCTTTGAGTCAGACTGGCAGGGACTGTCCTTCCTTCATAATTATGGGGCACTAAACCCCATAATCTGTGAAGTCACCTCCGGGTCTCATCTAACCAATATCTTGCATCTAGTTTCCTTTGAAGATGTGCAATCTTCCTTCCTCCTTCTAGCTACTAAGAAATTAAAGTGCTTGGGCTGAGACGGCTTCTGTAAGCTAACAGTCTATGTCTTTAGCAATTAACCCCTTTCTGAGATCAGCTGGTATTCATGTTTGTAGCTGGTCCTAGACCTGGCCTGCACACCCTCAATTGTGAGTCCTTAGATAAGTCACTTCATCTCAGTGAACTTCTTTCGTCTATGATGAGGTAATAAAACTTGCCTCAACTATAATCAAGATCAAAGTCAATTTGGCCAACTACATGACATTTTGGAAAAGGCAAACCATACAGACAAAAAATAGAGCAGTGGTTGCCAGGGACTTGAGGATGAATAGGTGGAACACGTCATATTTTGGGGGCAGTGAAACTATTCTCTATGAGGTTATAAAGGTGGGTACATGACATTTTACACCTCTCAAGGCCTGTAGAACTGCACAACACAAAGATGAGCCCTGATGTAAACTGTGGACATCATTTAATAATAATGTATCAAATATGGATTCATCAATTGTAACAAATGTACCTCAGTAATGCCAGATATTAATAGTAAAAGAAACTGCAGGGAGAAGAAAGTACAGGTATGTGGGAATCCTCTTCCCTTTCAGACCAATTTTTATGTAAACCTAAAACTGCTCTGAAAATAATTTTTTATGACATTACCAGGCCAAAATCAATTAATTAATTTAAAAAGTAAAATAAAAATAATTTTTTAAATCAATTTGGATAAGATATGCGAAAGTGTTTGACAAACTCTAAAGAGCTAAATAAACATAAGGGGTAATACCCAAATGATCTTAAAGAACTTAATTTGGAAAGTTCATTTGGGAATCTGACAAGTAGAACCACAGGTGATGTCTTAATTACCTGTTTTCATGCCTTCGAAGTTGGCTGAGATAAAAGGGTGGGTAGGACTTCTATGAGCAGTTTGCCTTCACTGCTGAATGTAAAGATTTCTACAAAATCCAAGTCATGGTATAAATATTCTACCCTTCCCACAACTACTACCTCTTCGAAATTGCTCAGGAAAGTTTCATACACACTACCCTTCAGCATGTTTCCTTTTGATTTCTCTGCAGCTCTTACACTGCCCAATATTTGGCAGTTATGTTTGATTAAGGTCACATTTTTCAGAGGCAAAAAGTGATGAGAAGATTTCAGGATTAAGCCCAGGATTAAGCTCAGTTAGGTTAGGAAGGAAAATCTTTTCTCCTTTTAAGCCAGAGAATGCTTGACATAGACAAAGCTTCTTACAGTGTTTTGTTATTAGGACTGGGGAGTGAAAGGGTGGGTATTGCTGGGGCCTGGAAAACATTATCACTGATGCCTACCATAACCGCGTCAGGTAGGGAAGATAAACTGTAGGGCAAGAAAGATGACCAGTGGGGTCAAAAATTAGCATAAGTCATGCAGAAATGACAAACAGAGCTTCAAACTCAAGACAGAGGAAGCTGTTGCTCAGGCCTTGCCAAGTGAGATTAGCTAGCTAATTTCAGCCAACTTATTCTGGGATAGTGGTGGTGAACTGCATTTCCTCTCCTGGATAATACATGTACTTTTGACAAGAACCTTCAAAGCTTTTGACAAAGACCTTCAGTGTTCATCATACAATGATTTTTGGAACTCTGTTCTAGGAGCTATTAATAGACTTGCTATGAGAAAAGAAGTTCTACAGTCAAATAACTAGGAAATGCTGCATGTGATGGAGCCCTTTGTGAACAATTATGACACACGTTCATTTTTGCAGGCTCTGCACAGCCTGCAGCTAAGAAACTATTTAGCTTCATTTAACCCCAAGGTTTGTGTGCACATTGAGCAACTTTCACTGTATTCTTACTAACATTTCCGTGAATATCAGCATGAGAAAAAATCGGCTTTAAAAAAAGAAGCGGGCCTGCACCGTGGCTCACGCCTGTAATCCCAGCACTTTGGAAGGCCGAGGCAGGCAGATCGTTTAAGGTCAGGAGCTGGAGACCAGCCTGCCCAACATGGTGAAACCCTGTCTCTAATAAAAATACGAAAATTAGCCATGCCAGGTGGTGCATGCCTGTAGTCCCAGCTACTCAGGAGGCTGAGGCACGAGAATCACTTGAACCCAGGGGGTTGCAGTGAGCTGAGATCATGCAACTGCACTCCAGTCTGGGCAACAGAGTGAGGCTCCATCTCAAAAAAAAAAAAAACAAAAAACAAAACGAAACTAATGGTGAAAGTAAAGCCACCCTGACATGATAATGAAAGGGCTATTTTGGGGAAATGACCTCACATTTGCAGTTTCCCCACTTATCCAGAGGTGAGTATGGTGTACTCTCCATGTAGTGAAAATAAATATATTTATTAAATAAATAAACCCTGTGTCCACAATTTCCCCACAACTCCATGTTAGATCCTGTTATCATCCATTAGGTATTAAAGTGCTTTCAGCCAAGGAGCACTCAGGAGTTAGCTCTAGATTCTGAGGTAGTACTACTGGAAACTAGAAAACATGGAGAAACAGGTGTCTGAAAAGAGGATCAGAACAGAGAACAGCATCTGATGTGAGGAACTGAAAAAAAAGCAAGCTGTAAAACTGACATCTCTTGCATTGCCTCCCACTCACTATCTGAAAATGTAGACAGAAACATCTAGGTATTAGGTTGATGCAAAAGTAATTGCGGTTTTTGCCATTTAAAGTGTATTTAAGACTCAACATCCCTAATGAAAGATATGTGAAGTTTAAGCCTCTCTAAATACTAATAAGATACGTAGTGTTTGCACATAGAAGGATGGGAAAACAGGCAATGAGAGAGACTTCTTTGCTGCTATCACTGTAGTGAATGTGTACGCTTAGTTGCCTGGAATCTGATAGTTGAGGTCAATTTTCAAAACCACTCCCAATTTCAGGGCATAGAATGTCTTAGTAACACCCACAAGCTTCATCTAATGAATGTGACTAAAGCCAGAAAGCAGCCCTGAGGTTTTTCACAGAGAATGAGAGTCTGCCCTGCCTAGGAATATACATGCCCCTGTGCAGAGTGGGCTGGCAGCTGTCCCCTCCTGATGCTTGCCCTGCGGGGGAGCACAGCCAGGGTGGAAACCTGCTATGGGCAGAATGAGGCTGGGCTGGGCTGGAATGAGCCACTCCCTTAAAGAATCTAAATGAGGATGAAGAATTTCTGAACCAGCCAGGGGCCAAAGCCCATCCAAGAATAGAAGTGGAAGTAACACAGACTTTTTAAGTTTCGTACATAGCAATGAAGATTCCAACATTGTTTCTAAGGCGGCTTTTGTTTCCCTGGAGAACTCTATTTTCAAAGTGGACTTCCTTGCACAAAGAGAGCTTCAATAAAATTGGTTACTGGTCTCAGTGGCTCACGCCTATAACCCCAGCACTTTGGGAGGCCAAGGCAGGCGGATCGCGAGGTCAGGAGTTTGAGACCAGCCTGGCCAATATGATGAAACCCCGTCTCTACAAAAATTAGCTGGGCATGGTGGCGCACACCCATAGTCCCACCTACTTGGGAGGCTGAGGCAGAAGTATTGCTTTAACCCAGGAGGTGGAGGTTGCAGTGAGCTGAGATCGTGCCACTGCACTCCAGCCTGGGAGACAGAGCAAGACTCCATCTCAAAAATAAATAAATTAATTAATTAAATTAAATAAAATTGGTTGTGTGAGTAAGTGTTAAGTGTGAATTCAAAGAAGAATATTAGGCTGGGTCTCAAGCATATGTTACTACAGAAGGGAGATAACAACTCAGAAGCCAGAGGTGCCTCATGAGTATACTGAGGTACCCAGACACGGGCAACATCCAAACAGGAAGAGCACACTGCACAGTGGCTGTGAGCATGGGTTTTCCATGAGACAGACCTCAATTAGAATCTCGGCCCTAACACTTACTAGCTGCGAAATCTGGGGAAACCTTGCTGTACAATCTTGCTGAGCCTTGGTTTCCTTAACTGTAGAGAGACCAAGAATCTCTAACTCGCTTGGGGATTCCATGCAATTACATGTATCACAGGCCAGGCACGGTGGCTCACACCTGTAATCCCAGCACTTTGGGAGACCGAGGTAGATGCATCACTTAGCCCAGGAGTTTAAGACCACCCTCAGCAACACGCTGAAACCCCATCTCTACCAAAAACAAAACAAAACAGCTAGGCATTGTGGCATATGCCTATAATCCCAGCTACTCGGGGGGCTGAGGTGGGAGAATCACCTGAACTTTGAAATTTGAGGCTGCAGTGAGCCAAGATGGCACCACTACACTCCAGCGTGGGAGACAGAAGTAAGACCCTATCTCAAATAATAATAATACCTATAATATTTAGCATTGTACCTGGCATATCATAAGTACTTGATATATTACAGTCATTATAAAATTTCTCTCCAGGACTGGGTTAGAAAATATGAGGAAAACAGACAAGTCCATAGACATAATTAGAAAAGAGAGTAAGTTAAACTCTCCTATGACTTGATAAAATGTCTGTAGAAAAAGACTACTTCAGCAGGGTTGCATCAGATAAATTAAACACATCCCCTCCCCATATTTGTGCCTGGGCCTTTATATCCTCAGCATAACATTGAACTGATAGGACCAGAAGGTACTGGGAGAAATGTAAAGATGGTATGTGACTGAATTGTGGGTGGGTGATTTGCTTCATAGGAATTCTTTGGTTTTTGGAGAAGAGGGCCAAATTGTGATTTTGTCATGAAGCTGGCATTTTATGATCATTTTTAACTTCCATTATAGTTTTAAATAAGTTCCTGGCAGTCTTCAACTTTTACAAAGCCTTCCTGGAAACAGGGTCAGAAAACAAAAAGGGTGAAGCCAAATCCCTTTCCCCTACATTTGCTGTGCTAAAAAGACAGACCGGGGTCCCTCTCAAAGCTGACCACCCCTCACTTCCCAGTTCCCCTCACTCCTGTGCGCTGTTCAGACACCCCATTGCAGTGCTTTCAGCCCACAGGATAGAAAGGAAAAGCTCAAGGATATTGTTACAAAACACAGTTATAAGATCAACAGAATGGTTTTGAATGCATTTGCTTGCTAATGGGAATTTTTACAAGAGGGAAATAAAAGAGAAATTAGTTCAAATTTCCCTAGACAGATGTTTTAAAGAAATCTGAGCCTTCTAAAATGCTACCAAAAAGCTTTTCTAAATTCTGCAAATAAAGCAAAATTGTTGTTAGTTAAATGCATAATGGTTATTATCACCAGTATATTAGTTTTAGAGCAAATTTACACCACAGTGGAGTTGTATTTTCATGTACTATGAGTACATTTTGTCAATCATTAGGGTCCCTGCTAAAATCAAAGTAACAATATATTAGGCCCATTTTAAAGAAGCTAGAAAACAGTTTTACTACCTTTTATTGGTTTAGAAAGTTATACTGCTGTGTTTTTTCTTTAATGATATCATTAAGTATCTGGCCAAATATCCCTGTCCAAGGAATTAAATATTTAATCATTACATCATTTCCATGGGAGTAATCACTGTCACTGAGTGTTACAACTTAGTTTCTAAATGTACATGGTAGCCAGAATCCTGCTGGCCTTAGAGATGACATTTCCACATATTTAGGAGGGTCCAAACTAACTGAGTTACATCAGCTATTTGTTGAAAGAGTCCCACCAAAATATGGTAAGAGGCCCATAAAAAGGAATCAGAGTGTTTACTTACTTGCCTGTTTAAAGTAGTGTCAGAATAATAGATCAACACAAAATAGAGGCTGCCTATACTGTTCACAGAAATAGTATGTAAAAAAAAAATGCTATTATTGATCAAAGTAGACCCCCAACTTGGTAACACATAAGAGAATTTGGAATTCTAGAACTATAAGAAAGGGGAGATATAGGAAGTAGGCACAAAATAAGGAGAAACTTTCAATAATCAGCTTTAGTTTAGCTGATCATTGAATGACAGTATTTACTATAGTGTTTTATGTCTTTGCTAGTTTAAGCACATGTTCTATTCTTCAATTCAAGATCAGAGCATTTTTGCTTTCACTTTAGGGAAATCATATGTCTAGAAACATTTACTTGTATATCCCAAAACATTCAGATTTTGTGGTAAAAATTAATGTATATGATGTATATTTAGACAACAGCTACTGGTTGCCCTCTCCAAAAAAGTTAAGCTGCACAAAGACTGAGTTCTTGATGTAAAGAAAATGGTAATTATAAGCAGTCCTGTAGTCCCTGAGGAAAAGGATTCCTTCACTCTCTAAGGAAGAATTTATTTATACAGCATGAACAACTATCTGCTGAATTTTAATTCTGTCCTTTTTCAGAAATAAATTTGGGCTCTGCTTTTAAAAACAAGCCCAGGAAATGACAGTTTGAAGGGGTCTGAAATCAGAAGTCTGCAGACTGCTGGCAGGAATGTTCAATATTCATATCCATTCTACAATTGACCTCACGTACTATAAGGCTTTTCCTCAACTTGAAATGTCAGTGGTCCCTCAAACAAGCCTCAGCATGTGTTTGCCTCATGCTTGACTCTAACTCTTACTTTTGGACTGAAACAAAAGCCAAAGGCAAATCCTCGTGACCCTCAACACTCCAGGAATGACCCAGCATTGGGTATGGGCTCCTTGGAGAAAATCAGACAAATATGAGAAAACAAATAGATATGCAGTCTGAATTTAGTGGGGCACTAAGCAACTCTTTTTTCTCATTTTCATATTTTCCATTTTTGTTGTAACACGTGCTTCATTCACGGGGTATGTGACAATCCAGAAGGATGCCACCCTCCAGGACAACCTGTGTCTGAGCATAGAGTTTAAGAGACCCGGCCATTCACTTGGCACAGCTACCAAGGATGGTCTTTTGGAGTTTTTCAGAAAGGATGGAGTTTTTCAGAGATGTATCCTCATGCGACAACCTAGTCAATGTATCCTCATTGTTTGATTTTCCTACATAATATATACTCCCTTGGTAAAAACATCCACATTTTCAATTATTAACTATATTCAAATCCCCTGGTCCCTCCACTGAGCACCAACGCTATATATCCAACTCTTGTGGACATCTTCACTGCTGGTCCTACAAGCCCATCACATTCAGCGATGCTCGCATCATCCCCCCGCTTTCCCTAACCATTTATTTCCCTTCCTGTCTCCGCTGCCTCAGTGAACAGCACTTCCATCCCGCAAAGCTCCTCAGCCAGACACCTGACTTTCTCTTCCTCACAACCATCCATGACCAAGCCTGTCAATTTCACCCCTATTAATAATTTCCCCTGAACCAGTCCACTCCCCTCCATCTCTATTGCCATTGTCCTGGGGGAGGAGGCCGCTACCTTCTCAAACCTATGTTACATCACAGGCTTCCTAACCAAAACGCTCAGCATCTTCTAAAGCACTAGCGCTTTCAAAGGCTCAGTCCAACCCTTCTCACCCTCCTGCTCAAAACCTCCTCTGACTGCCTCAATCTAAACCCAAACTCTTTGATGTGGCATGAAATTCATTTCTTGATCTATCTTGTTTATCATGATAATCTCATCCCTTGCACTCTATAATCTAGTCATGCTACAACCTAGTCACTGTATTTCAATTCCGTTTTGTTCTAATTTTTTTTTTTTTTGGGGGACAGGGACTTGCTATGTGCCCAGGCTGGAATGCAGTGGCTACTCCCTATCATGATCATAGTGCACCATGGCCTCAAATTCCTACGCTAAAGCCATCCATCCACCTCAGCTCCAGGGACTATAGGCTCACACCACCACACCTGGCCCTCTGTTTACTTCTCTTTTTCCTCTAGTAGGTTACAAACTCCTCAAAAACAAAGATTTAGTTCTATTCACAGTTGTAACCTAGCACCTAGCTCAATGCCTGCACATAGCAAATGTTCAATCATTAAACTAAAATTTATTTCTCCCATGGTTTTTTCTTAAGTTTTGATGGTTCCAATTGAAAGAAGACAACATGATTAGACATTAATAAATAAAAAGCTCAGATGTGTGACACCTGCCTGCATCCTTGCAATAAAAGTTGTATTTTCTGCAAGTAATTTTCTTCCTGTTTTATGTGAGGAATTAAATATATCAGTGTGTCATAGTGTTAGAAAAGGAGAACTTTGCCTTTCAGGTAATACAACACCTAAAAAAGTTTTATGTCATCTGTACTAGAAATTCCTAGACTGCTTACTCAGGATTCATTAGTTACTTTCTCATTGCAAGTGCCAGAAAAGTGCCAGAAATCCAACTCAATTAACTTAGACACTCTACCCCGCAAAAATTGATAATCAGTTCATGCAATCCAAGAAAAAAACTGAATTACCAATACACAGAAAGGACAGTCATGAATTTAGGTCTGAGAAAGGACTCAAAACCAAGATTCAAAAGCTATCAGACTCACTGTGACTCTCCTCTGAAAAAATAAATAAATAAACCTGCATACTCTAGTTCACTTCATATGATGGGAAAAAAAGCATGGTGTTATTTTCTAGGGCTGCTATAACAACATACTAAAACCGAGTTGGCTTAAAACAACAGAAATCTTTTGTTTCACAATTCCAGAGGTTAGAAGTCCAAACTCAAGGAGCCGGCAGGGCCACGCCCACTCAGAGGATTTTACAGGAGAATGGTTTCTGGCCTCTCCCAGCTTCGGCGTTTGTGGGCAATCCTTGACAGACGTTGGCTTGTATATGCGTCACTCCAGTCACATAACCATCTCCTCCCTGTGTCTCTTCGCATGGTCTTCCTTCTGTGTGTGTCTGTCTCTGAGTCTAAATTTCCCTTTTTTATTATATAAGGACACCAGTCCTATTGATTAGGTCCTACTCTAATGACCTCATTGTAACTTGATGACATGTATAAAGACCCTATTTCTAAATAAGGTCACATTCTGAGGTATTGGGGGCTAGGACTTCAACATATCTTTTTGTAGGGGACACAATTCAACTACAGCAATGAATAATAACAGTTTCCAATATTTGGATTTAAAGTCTCCCCTACCAGAGGAAAAATCTAGAAGCTCTTGACCTAGTTTGTGTGGTATTCCCAACCCCTGAGCCAAACAACAGAGATGGGGACCTGGAGTTGTATAAGAACACGGTTGTTTCTGTGGTAGCCACATAGATGGGGAAAGTGGTAATATAGAACAGCTGTGCCCACATCTGCTTCCCTTCTAGTGAAAAGGAGATGGGTTAATGTTAGACAGTAAAAAAAAGATACAGACACTCAGCAGAGTGACAGGGAAATATTCACAAGGAGAGGACTATTAGGAAAAAGATCAGGAAAGCAGACTGTGCCATTGCATATCAAATGTCTTCTTTAATATTGCAACTGAGAAACAAACCAAAGCTTTTGTTCAATTTACAGCTGCTACAAATGAGAAATGCATTATTTTTCTTTTTCAGGGGGTGTGGTCAACCCAATCTTCTCCCTACATACAGCATTCCATTATATATTTATTGTTCCTAACTTATTTTATATTTCTGAGGTGAAAGCATATAAGAACAAATCAGTAAAAACTGTGCAACATTTTGGCACCAGAAACAAAGTTCTTTTTTAACATTATGAACTACGGCTAAACCAGGACAAAGGTGACTAAAAATTTCCTTGACAAGCTGGGTGTGGTAGCACCTGCCTGTAGTCTCAGCTACTCAGGAGACTGAGGCAAGAGGAGAGGATGGCTTGAGCCCATGAATTCAAGGCCAGAGTGCACTATGATCGAACCTGTGAAGACGCATTGCACTCCTGGGCAACAAAGTAAGACCCCATCTTAAAAAAAAAAAAAAGTTATAAAATTTCCTTTACTTAAAGGTTACTAACGCATGACTACTTAAACATACATTAAAGCCAGATGCGGTGGCTCACACCTGTAATCCCAGCACTTTGGGAGGTAGAGCAGGGAGGATCACTTGAGGCCAAAAGTTTGCGAGCCAAAGTTGCCCAGCCCAGGCAACATAGCGAAATCCCATCTCTACAAAATTTTTTTAAATTAGCTGGGCATGGTGGCACGCATCTGTAGTCCTAGCTACTTGGGAGGCTGAGGCAGCAAGATTGCTTGAGCCCAGGAGTTTGAGGCTGCACTGAGCTATGATTATGCAGCCTGGGTGACACAGCAAGATTTTGTCTTTAGAAAACTAAAAGTAAAAAATAAAAATAAAAACATACATTGGAATTGTTCTAATTGTCAGATTTATTTGCTCCAAAATAAAACTTGGCAGGTCTTTTGGGTACCATTTAAATTCCACCATTAAAGAAACTGTGTTTTAAAGTATTTTTAATTATAGAAAAATAATATTTGTTAATTGATAGGCATTTTGGAAAAATCTATGAAAGAACGTTTAAAAATTAAAAGTCACGAATAATCCCATCACTACTGTTAACATTTCAATATCTTTAGTCAGTTTTCTATATTTACATGAGTACATTTTTTAAAATTTGAGTTAGATTTATATTATACAGTTTTTGTTTTTTGTTTTGTTTTTTTTGAGACAGAGTCTCACTCTGTCACCCAGGCTGGAGTGCAGTGGCATGAACATGGCTCTCACTGCAACCTCCGCCTTCTGGTCTCAAGGGATTCTCCCACCTGAGCCTCTGCAGTAACTGGCGACACAAGCCATCTTGCCCAGCTAATCTCTGTATTATTTTGGTAAGGTTCTGCCATGTTGCTCAGGCTAGTCTTGAACTTCTTGACTCAAGCAATCCTGCCTTGGCCTCCCAAATTGCTGGGATTACAGGTGTGAGCCACTGTGCCCAGCCAGATTCATATTATACGGTCTTATGTCCTCATTTTTTCATTTCATATTTTGGAAATACCATTTTTAATAACAGCAGAATGTTCTATGTGAATATTTTTTATTCTAAGACTGTTCCAAATATATACATCCACAGTTTTATTGTAAGCACAGCTCATCACCCCTAAGAGAGGCAAAGCTTTCAGCCATCACTAAGCAAATTTCAATTTATTCTATACAATCTGCCTCTAAAATGAGATAAAATATCAATCATCATAAGAAATATACCAAAATGCATACATACAATTAACAAACCTATTTAATTCCTAATTACAAACTGTCTTATATATTGAAAAGCACATTACTCAAGTTTCTTAAGGGCAGGCACAGTGGATCACAACTAGAATGCCAGAACTTTGGAATACCAATGTGGGAGGATCGCTTAAGGCTGTTACAGTAGGTAGCTAGTCAGACAGGAGCAGGGTGGAGCAGGGCAGGGCAGGAGAGGGGAGGAGTGGGCAGGGGAGGGGAGGAGTGGGCAGGAGAGGGTTCTCCCCATCCCCCATCCAGGACTGTTGGGCGGCCAGGTGGTTGTTAACTGTCTCCTTAAAGTAATCATTGGTCCCAGCTGGCGCTAGGTAAAGGCAGTCTCCTAATAAACAGAAAACACCTGAAAGTGATCAGCTTCTGGATAAGCTCTCAGGAGAGTGGAAAAGTAACACAAGACCCCAGAAGCTTGCCAATGTATAAAACCCCAAGACAAAAGGTCAAATCACATACTCGCCTTTCAGTTCGCCCACTTGGCCCTCTTCCAAGTATACTTTCCTCCCTTTCATTCCTGCTCTAAAGTTTTTTTAATAAACATTCACTTCTGCTCTAAAACTTACCTCGGCGTCTCCTGACTTCTGCACCTCAGTCAAATTATTTCTTCTGAGGAGGCGAGAATTGAGGTTGCTGCAGACCTGTAGGATTTGCCGCTGGTAACAAGGCCAGGAGGTTGGGACTAGCCTAGAAAACTTGGTGAGCTCCTGCCTCTAAAGAAAAGGAAAAAAAAAAAAGAAACAATTTTTTAACTCTCTTCAGATCTTTAAGAAATCTCATCTCTTGCTAATAAATAAATAAATAAATATTTGTAGAGTCAGAAAGAGGAGATGGAATCAGTTTCTGCATTCGCGTTTCTATTTTGGTGGGATATGGTGGTATCGAAGGGCTACATATTCCACCTCTGCTCCAGAGCTGCTTATCCAAGTTCTCTGGGCTATAGCTAGTATAACTAGGAATTATGTCCCTAGAAAGACGCAACCCTGCTGCAGCTAGAATTAGTGCAATTTAGTGAGAAGAGCACAGGACTTTTTCTACACCTGGGGTCAGATCTCAACGCCAGCCTTCAGGGAGCAAGTCTTTGGGCAACTCAATGTTTGTGAGTCAATCTAAAATAGGGCAGAAGACAGATGAACATGCATTGAACATACAGGCTTTACACAAGTGATCTCATTTAACTCTCACTAAAAAATGATCCCTTTTAGAAATAAGAAAACAGGTTCAGATTGGGTAAGTAATTACTCAGACTGCTAAGGAGGCAAGGCAGGATTTGATTCCCAATCTGTCTAGCTGTAAATCTCGCATTCCCTGCCCCCATTGACATGTTGCTTCCTAGACTCACTCGAACTGTGGGGAAATTAGTTCGATTTCAATGTCTCCTCTAGCCTAGTGAGCACAGTTTTCACTCCTGTAGCAGTTTTTGTATTATAGTTTGTTGGAAAAAGGGTTGGGACCAGGGCTGGGAATAGGTTAAGGCAAGTGAAACACTAACGTAAGGCAGAAAATGTAAGCGGGGCACAAAACCTCAGTCATCAAGATAAATAATATTTTAATATAATACTTTTTAAAATCTAAATTAATGCAAAAATCCATGAAGAACAAAATAACATTTTAAATGAAAACAAGAGCTGATAGTGCCATGTCAAGCCATATTGGAGCCTAAGACAGAAAAATGTATAACCCTATCCACGTTTTTATGCATTTTTGATGTTTAATTATGATAAATGCTGTGTAATAATACCTTAAGCAGATATGATTTTTTGCAGAACACTAGTTTTAAAATATTGAAAAAATTGAAAAGTAGGTATATTAGAACTCACATTATTTTAAGTATTTGATTTATACCAAAATCAGAATTTATTACAAATTTACTTTGCAAGCTCATAGGTGATATTTTTATCTAAGCCAATAATCTTTTTTTTTTTCTCCACTCCTCAAGACGGAGTTTCGCTCTTGTTGCCCAGGCTGGAGTACAATGGCGAGATCTCGACTTACTGCAACTTCTGCCTCCTGGATTCCATGTATTCTTCTGCCTCCCTGAGTAGCTGGGACTACAGGCACCCACCACCACACCCAGCTAATTTTTTGCATTTTTAGTAGAGATGGGGTTTCATCATGTTGGCCAGGCTGGTTGAACTCCTGACCCTAGGTGATCCACCCACCTCAACCTCCCAAAGTGCTGGGATTACAGGTGTGAGCCGCCAGTAACCATTTTTAAAAATACGTAAAACCACGTATCCAGTTATGTAATATGTAGTACACAGCCTTCCTTTTGCAACATGGCTCAGCACAGCACTGGCTGGAACCATGACTTACGACAACCAGCCTCAAACATTTCCAGGGCTCTGTAAATGGAAACAGGACATCTGATTATATCTGACTCCTCAGATGTCCTGTCACAGTTCCTTTGAGTAGTAGCCTCTCTTTTCAGAGAAAAATATCATTGTCAGGCTGACTTTTAGGGTCACGGTCCTAAAGGCCAATAAAGACAAACTGCGTTCTCACAACAGCAGACATAAATCAAGTTCACACATCTGCTAATGCTTCAGAACAGCTATATGGACTTCCAACCTTAGTCAAGCACTAAATATCTGAGACTTACTGTCTTTTAAATACCCCCCAATCAAGATTTTGAATAGCTTTTCTGGAGCACATACTTTCATTTAACATTTATTGAAGACTACATCCCTACTAAATAAAACAGCCCATTGAATTTGCAGATTATATTATCCAGCCTTATGTTTTTAAAATACCAATTAGTAGTGTATTTCATTCTATATTTTATCATTTAAAAAGCATGTATTATGCATCTTTTCTTACAGTAAGCACTGACATCCTGTATCCCTTTTTCTGCTGCTACTGAGGGTCTAACCTTGTCCAGACAAGCCAGAAACATCTCATCTTCTCTTCCAAGCACTCTGCAGCACCTTCATTGGAAAAGAGGAATTTCAGATGTTTGACTATTAGAGGCTTGACAAGGACAGAGAGAGCAAACATCTAGCACAGAGTGTAGTCAATAGGAACTCTGAGGAAAAGGGCAATGATCAGTCAAATAAGGTCAGCAAAAGTATGTTTCCTATCCTCAAAGGCTGCTTCTAAATTAAGGAAAAAAAATTAAAGATGTATGCAAATAATTCATTGAACACTATCAAAAGGAAGTTGAATTTAACTAAAATTGCAATTATTCATGAGGTTAATCAATTTGTATGTAGATCATTTTGAAGAACTGACAATATTTTTTATGCTCCTTGGGGAGACACTGAAAAGTCATTAAAGCAAAATAATCTCTTCAGCAAATGTTGTCTCTGTCTTCACTGAAAGTTAAAGAATGACTCAGCGGATCGATACAAGATGGCCGTTTAGGAGCAGCTCAGGATTGCAGCTCCCAGTGAAAGCGCAGAGGGTGAGTGGACGCAGCATTTTTATTGCCCACAGACTAGGAAATTCTCAGGCGGAGGAGCTCCACGGGTCGCCAGCGCAGCTGCTTCGGCCAACGCGGCTGTGCCAACCCGCACCGCTGCTGTGCCCCGCGCCGCTGCTGTGCCCCGCAGGGCTGCTTTGTCGGCACCGCGGAGCAGCGGTTCTCCGAACAAAATACACCGGTCCGGATGCCCTTTTGGCTGGCAATTGGAGACACAAGAAGTCACCCATTTGTCTGTTTAAAAAGGGTCCTGAACAGGGAACCAGGACAGTAGATTCCAGGACAAAAAAGGCGCCACGAATCTCAGTGCCACTGTTTAAGCCAGCACAGTGACTTGTGGCAGGGGAAAACACACAGACCCCCCGGCGCCTATTCAACAGGCGACTGGAACACCAACTTAAAAAAGGCTCTGAGGCAGGCAGCCAGGCGATCAGGCTCGGCTGCTCCCACCCCTACAAAACAACAGCAACCAGAAACTCTGGATTGAGACGTTGACAGCAAGTGCAGCTGAACCCGGGACAGTCCAGCTCTGTGGGGCAGGGGCGTCCGTCATTACCGAGGCAGCCCGCCACTATGGAGGTAGTCAGCCAGTGCTGAGGCAGCCCGCCGTTGCCAAGGCAACCCGCCACTGCAGAGAGGCTCCACCTTAACAGAGGCGGGCCACCATTGCCGAGGCAGTTCTAACTACACCCATATAAACAGGACTGCAGGGAAGTTCACTCAGCAACTGGGCAGAGCCCACAGCAGCTCAGCAACGCCTCTACAGGCAGACAGTGCCTAGGCTGCCTCCTTGCTAGGCAGGGCAGCTCTGAAGGAAAAAAAA
>NW_016107526.1:114364-167720 GCF_001604975.1 Cebus imitator
CAGAAGATCAAACCCCGCATGTTCTCACTCATAGGCGGGTGTTGAACAATGAGAACACATGGACACAGGGAGGGGAGCACTACACACTGGGGTCAGTTGGGGGGAAACAGGGGAGGGACGGTGGGGGGTGGGGAGCTGGGGAGAGATAGCAAGGGGAGAGATGCCAGATGTAGGTGATGGGGGGGAAGGCAGCAAATCATACTGCCACGTGTGTACCTATGCAACAATCTTGCATGTTCTTCACATGTACCTTGAAACCTAAAATGCAATAAAATAAATAAATGGGAAAAAACAAACAAAAGAATGACTCAGCTCATTTTACATACTTCCTTTTTAATAGCCATACCTTATATCACTTTGTTCTCGTACATGAAAATTAGAGACCACATATTTTTTAAGATCACTTTTAAAACAACTGTTTCTTTCTACAACCACTTAAAAAAAACCATGCCCAAACTTAATTTCATGATCTAAATTGCGCTATGAAAAAGTCAAAGGTTAATTGGAAATTTTAAATTTTTATTCATTTATTACAGTGTTGTTTGTAATAGTAAAAACAAAAATGGAAACAACCTAAATGACTACAACAGAAACACAGTTCAATAGGAGATTATGCATTCACAAATGGAATACCAGGCACTCTCAAAATGATCTTATAGAATTACTAATGTTATTGAAAGATGTGAATGTGCTAGGCATGGTGGTTCACGCCTGTAATCCCAACACTTTGGGAGGCCACTGTGGGTGGATCACTTGAGCCCAGGAGTTCAAGACAAGCCTAGACAACATGGCAAAACCCTATCTCAACAACAAATGCAAAAATTAGCTAGGTGTGGCAGCGCACACCTGTAGTGCTAGCTACTTGGGAGGCTGAGGCAGAAGGATCACTTGAAGCCAAGAGTTGGGGGTTGCAGTGAGACAGAACTGTACTACACTCAAGCCTAGGTAACAGAGCTAGACCGTATCTCAAAAAATAAGCAAGAAACAAAGGAAAGAAAGATGTGCGTGATATATTTAATCATGAGAACATTACCGAAATCCTTTAAAATGCATACATTTACACATATGTACTTAGAAAAAAAGTATACACATCAAAGTGTTACAAGTCATTGTAACATTGCATTTGTGTAACAACATTTTCTTTGGCTTGTCTGTAATTTTTAAATTATGTATATATTATTTTTTAAATAAAAGCAATGTCATCAAAATAAATACATTGAACTTTTATTGACAATATTTTCTCTGGGGCTGCCATATTTTTTTCTAAGGTCTCAAAAAACTAAACAACTAGACAGAATGGAAAGGTAAAAAAGTGAAGCTCATTTTCTTTATTAGTTACTCATGACCATCATCATTTGAACTCATCACCCTCAAGCACCAAGCTGGTTCTTCCCCATTATCCCTTCCTCATGAATGGCATCACTTCGCTGGCTGCCCAAGTAAGAATTTGTTACATTTACCCACCCCCAATCCAGGGGCCCACCTCTGTCTAATGTTTCTCCATCATATCTCCCAAACCCTAATAACCTTATTATCACTTCTACCATCTTCTTGCTCCATGACTGCAGCAAGCCCTGTAACTGGCCTCCCTGCCTCCAGGCTTCTCCCGACCTAGACTTGCTTACATTGCTGCCCAAGTGAGGTTTTTAATATTCTTGGTCTTGTTACTCACTGCTTAAACTTTTTCAAGAGTTTTTAACTCCCTTCAGGTGAAGGGTTATATAAAGCCTTTCAAGATGTGGCCCTTGCTTGTGTCTCCAGCCCCATCTCTCAGCACTGCTCTTAACACTCCCAACCATCATGAGCTAATTATTATCCTTCCAATATGCCATGTTTTTTCACACCCCTCTTGCTTTGAAAATACTGACTCTTCTGCCTGGAATGCCTTTCCTAGTTCCCTTCTGATATGGTTTGTCTGTGTCCCCACCCAAATCTCATTTTGAATTATAGTTCCCACAATCCTCACATGTTGTGGGAGGGACCCAGTGAGAGGTAATTGAGTCAAGGGGTGGTTACCCTCATGCTGCCATTCTCATGGTAGCGAGTGAGTTCTCACAGGATCTGATGGTTTTATAAGGGACTTTTCTCCCTTTTTCTCAGCACTTCTCCTTGCTGGCACCATGTAAAGAAGGACACTTTTTTTCCCTTCCCCCATGATTGTAAGTTTCCTGAGTCCTCCCCAGCCATGATGAACTGTGAGTCAATTAAACCTCTTTCCAATTAACCAGTCTCAGGCCAGGCTCAGTGGCTCACGCCTGTAATCTCAGCACTTTGGGAGGCCAAGGTGGGTGGATCACGAGGTCAAGAGATCGAGACCATCCCGGCCAACATGGTGAAATCCCCGCGACACAGCAAGACTCCATCTCAAAAAAAAAATTACTCAGTCTCAGCTATGTCTTTATTAGCAGCATGAGAATGGACTAATAATATACCTCCTTCACTTACTCTTCAGTCCTAAAGGGCACAGCCATCCTTCACTGCCCTGTGCAGCATCTTCAGGCTTTGAGCTTTTGCAGGGAGGTAAGCCACAGAAGCCACAAGCACACCTCTTATGCTAGGACACACAGCTGAAAACTCACAGACTAGTATCAAACCAGTTTGGTTTGTTCTGCTGCCACTGCCTGTCAGAACTGTGTGCTCTGGGCAAGGTACTTCAACCACTGGGTCTTGGCTTCCTCATCAGGAAAATGAAAATAAAAGTGCAACTTCATAAAGCTTTCCTGAAATCAAATGCAGCAATGAACATAAAAGGCAAATAAGCTCACTCTGTGTTTTACCTAATTTTCTTTTTATTCTGCTCTGTGTATTTTTTTTTTTTTTTTTTTTTTTTTGTTTGTTTGTTTCTTTTTGACAAGGAGTCTTACTCTGTCAGCCAGGCCGGAGTACATTGGCATGCTCTCGGCTCACTGAAATCTCTGCTGCCTGCGTTCAAGCAATTCTCCTGCCTCAGCCTCCTGAGTAGCTGAGATTACAGGTGCCTGCCATGGCATGTGGCTAATTTTTGTCATTTTTAGTAGATACGGGGTTTCACCATTTTGGCCAGGCCGGTCTTGAACTCCTGATGTCATGATCCACACACCTCGGCCTCCCAAAGTGCTGGGATTACAGGCATGAGCCACTGTGCCCAGCTTGCTCTGTGTATTTCTTAAGCCAACCGTCTTCCTTTTTTAGAGTGCATCAGGGTAGACACAAATAAATGGAAATGCCATTACAAAGCCCCTGCTCACACCTCAAATCCAGATTGCATTACCTCCTTCAGGAAGTCTTCCTTAACCACTGTCTGCTCAAGTCTCATTTAGATGATCTCCTGTGTGCTTGCATATCTTTTGTGCATACCTTTGTGTTGGGGGGAGTGGTAAGAGATGGGGGCGGAGATTCAAGCAAAGGCCACTTCGGAAGGGCTTCGTATGTAGCCTTTCTCCTGAAGGGAGTAAAAGTTCTCCAAGGAGTTAAAGCAGTGAGTGAATATACCAGCTGAGAACGTTAAAAATCTCATTTGGACACAAAGCAAAATAATTACTTTCTTCCTTGGCTACCTTTCCCATTCCCTTTTTTCAAAGGAAAGAACCATGTCTTATTTTACTTGGCATCAGCAGCTCTCAGAACAGTGGCTTGACCAATACCAAGCATTCAATAAATGTTTATTGAAGGAATGAATCAGTGGCCACCCACAACCTATGCCTCTTACAGCCCATTTAACAGCCTTTAGCCACTTCCATAGGTATTTGCCTGGAATGTCTGTAAAATTTTTGAAAATCTCAGAAGCAACACCAGCCCTCCTCCAGGGGAAGATGTGTTTCATGCTAACACCTGTGCTCTGGTTAATGCCACCGTCCCAAAAGAAGACAAACCTCTCCTTGCGCATGCAAGCTGGCTCTAATTTCAGTGCTGCTGAAAACCTCTCCTCTTCCATAAATTCTTTTTTCACATTGCTCCAGGCCATTGTGATCTTTCATCCTTCAAAATCCTTTAACCTGACACCATTAATCTGACAATCACCATATACTGCTTAGCAACTCTTTTATATTGTTGTAGTCTGTTATTTACCTTCAGTCTACAGCTCAACATTCTTACATTTATTTCTCCTTCCCCAGTGTAGAGATATCTCCCTTAAATAGCTGACAAGTCTTGCCAATCACAGCCTTTCCTGCAGTGTTTTGCATGTGTGTGCACACATGTGTTTTTAACTGACTTGAAGACAGAGACCCCTTAGGAAGCCGCATTTTCCGTTTGCCACTTCCATATGACCCAAGGCACCCTGGTCCTCTCAATTCATTCTTTGCCTTTCCCTGCTCTTCCCTCCCAAGGAAATGAACACCTTCCCACTTTATCACCAGGTCTCCTTTGCCGAGTGGCTTACGTTTAGGTTCAGCCAATAGAAGGCACAAATAGGTAACAGACGGGTGGGAGAAGAGAGTGATAGGGAATGTCTTCTCTTGCTTGTCCCATTCTGTAGTGTTTGAGTCCTTCCAGGACTATGGCTTCTCCAGGGTGGCCCCTTTTCTGAGGCTCTGCCCCCCAGCTAAGCTCCAATAGTATAATTTCCTCCCTTTACCTTTTCAGGGCTGGAGCCTCAACATCCTTTTTTGATGCTCTTAACTCTGCCCATACTTCTGTAAATAGTCCCTTCATTAAGGGGATTTTTCTCTCTTCAAAATCCCAGAAGAATGTTCTGTTTCTTGCTGGGATCTTGACTACACAGGAACTTTCTGTTCAGTTGGGCCAAGACTAGAGTAACCTTATAATTTATCATCCAAACCAGGGTATTTCTGGAGTGAAAGGGACACTATTAATTAAACCATGGCAACAGGGGTAAATCAGAACTGTTCCAGGACACGTGGAATGAATGAGCATCCTAGGTAAGTCAGACACATAAAAAGATAATTGTTATAATGAAGAGATAAAAACATTTCTAAAAGAGATAATATTACAGGATAGATTAAGGTAAGTGCCAAGGGTGGAATAGATTTTCAGTGCTACAGCCATTCCAAGACAAGAGATTATTTCTCCTGGGGAAAGACATTTGAGATCAGTCAGTTGCTCAGTTCTCCTCCAACTAAATGAAGTCACACAATCCATGTGTGCTTGGCCGATTTTATAGATTTTCTCCAAGAAATTTCAGTCCCAGTTGGGTCCCCTGCTCCACCCCTCCCACATCCAGCATAAGTCTTGCTATTTTTTCCATTGTTTAGGCTCTGGGTTTTTAAGGAAAGCAAATTAATTTAAATCTTACCCAATTATTCTTTTTAAAAAATACCAAATGCATTCCTGATTCAATTATAAATCATTGTGAATATCTTTTATTTTTGGTTCTTTAAATCATGTTTGGCTTCATTTTGAAAGATATTTAAGAGGTGATTTATAAGCTTTGCTTGTAAATGCAAACATTCCTGCTAGTAATCACAAAAAGCCTAAGTAACCCTAGAAAGCTTCTCTTTGTATGTATGTATGTATGTATGTATGAGTGTATGTTCACCTTGTCTCTTAAACAAGAGTTAGACAATTAACCAATATTCTAAAGCTTTGTCACCCTGAGTAAAGTGAACCCAGACTCACTGCACCTCTACTCCTAACTGATTCAAAGCTACTTGGCCAGGAAATGTTTCTAATGTTCACGTTGCTAGTAGAAGCAAGTTACTATGAGCCCCAGTGTGTGACTTCAGGCTTGCCAAATCACTGCTTTGTTCAGGCATTTCATACTCAAGAGAATAGTATATAAAAACACCCACACCCTTGCCCAGGAGCAGAGAGCGCCATATAGTTTAGGGCAGCCAGAGTTCCTGCTGTACTTCCCAACCAGCTGGTGCTGGTTAGGATTAGACCAGCAGGAGTTGGGGTTGAAAAGGTCCCTCTTCAGAGTCAGAAAGGGTCCTACAAGAGCAAGACAAACAGGAGAAGAAAGCAGTAACTACAGACAAAAAGCAGGGCAGGCATGCAGATCATACACAGGAAATAGCATAAATCAAGGCAGAAAGGTGAGAGTAAAGTGAGAGTAAAAACCACAGTGAGGAAATGTAAAAGATAACAGAGCAGCCCCTAATTCTACCCTGGTAAACTACTAAAATCCTAAAGGAATGGGGCACAAAGAGCAATTTTAGCAGGATTTAAGGTTCAGGAACAAGACAAGAAAAAGCTGCAGTGTGCTTTGGACAGAAAAAGTTAGAAATGACATAAATGGTTTAACAAATCTTCAGGCAGGATTCAAATTCCTATAAGGCACCCTCAGCCTCCTGCCTACTTTATCACAAGGGTAGATCTCCAGCTGCTGTACTGATGGATAGAGGAAGTGCTGTCGTGTATACAGAACACGTGGTATTCTGTAGGAGGAGGGAGGGTACTGGCAACTCCCTGATGAGAATATTCTGGGTCCATACGGGGTGTAACATTCTATCAGCCCGTGAATTTTAAAAACCACCCTAAGGCCCCAAACTAATCCTTCAATTATGGGCCATTGCCTGCTGTGTTTTGCATGCATTATGCGAAATGGATTATAACTAATTTTTCAAAGTCAGCAGATTGTTATTTACCCATATGTTGGCAATCAGTTTCAAGAGGCAAAAAATTGTATGTCAGCTACTTCATGAAAAATCCCACACCTACTCAAAAGTCCTCATTGAAAACATCTACATCAGCATTTCCTTTCAAAAATTATATTAAAATAATTTATATTGCATATAAAGTGTTATATCTATAATTTATATAATTTATAATACCTATAGTTTACATAGCATAGATTTATATTAAAATACATAATAGATATTATTAAATTATATAAAATAATTAAAGTATATTTACTTTTCTTGTCTAAGTATAAAATTTTATATAATATAAAATGTGAAAATAATTTTATATATAATTTATTTATAAATAATTTTGTTATATATATTAACTTTTTAAAGTGAAAGCCAATATAGATGTTATTAATGTGTGTGTGTGTGTGTGTGTGTGTGTGTGTGTGTGTAACATATAGTATTGATTTTAAAAACTTTTTTCTTTTTTTTATCTTCTTGAGACAGGGTCTGTCACCCAGGCCAGAGTATAGCGGCACAAACATGGCTCCCTACAGCCTCAATCTCCTGGGTTCAGGTGATCCTCCCACCTCAGCTTCCTGAGTAGCTAGGACTATAAGGGCACGCCACTGTGTCCAGTTACTTTTTTTAATATTTATTTATTTATTTATTTATTTATTTATTGAAATGGAGTCTCCTTCTGTTGCCCAGGCTAGAGTGCAGTGGGGAGATCTTGACTCACTTTAACCTCCGCCTCCTGGGTTCTATCGATTCTCTTGCCTTAACCCTCCTGAGCAGCTGGGACTACAGGCGCGTGCCACCACGCCTGGTTAATTTTTTTTTTTTTTTCATAGAGATGATGTTTCACCATATTGGCAAGGCTGGTGTAGAACTCCTGACCTTGTGATCCACCCACCTCGGCCTCCCAAAGTGCCGAGATTACAGGTATGAGCCACTGGGCCCGGCCCAAAGCCTTTTTTTTCTTTTTGAGATGGAGTTTCACTCTTGTTGCCTAGGCTGGAGTGCAATGGCACCATCTTAGCTCACCACAACCTACGCCTCCTGGGTTAAAGCGATTCTCCTGCCTCAGCCTCCTGAGTAGCAGGGATTACAGCCATGTGCCACCACGCTCAGCTAATTTTGTAATTTTAGTAGAGACAGGGTTTCTCCATGTTGGTCAAGCTGGTCTCAAACTCCCGACCTCAGGTGATCCACCCACTTTGGCCTCCCAAAGTGCTGGGATTACAGGCATGAGCCACCACACCCAGCAATTCACTTTTTATAGAGACAGTTTCACTATGTTGCCCTGGTTGGTCTCCAACTCCTGGGCTCAAGCAATCCTCCTGCCTCAGCCTCTCAAAGTGCTGGGGTTATAAGCAAGAGCCTCTGTGCCCAGCCAAAACTCTTTTCTAAAAGGTTTTGCAAAGGTTCTACATAGCAATATGTCAATGTTTGTGTGCATTTTGGTAATCTACCATTACAATGGCTCACTGACAGGTGAACCATTGCATGTTTATACAACTTCATTTTCACTCATTTCACAAACACATTATGAAGGCTGCTATTTAGTAGGCATATGCCAGTGTAAACTCCAACCAGGAGTTTTCAAGGAAGTTTGTAGATCAGTTTGAGATAACAAGTCCCTTCACAACAGGATGTCTTGATAGATACGTTCTTAGGTGTCAGGGTAGTGGGGGCATCTAGGAGGACTTTTCCAAAGATGGTCTCAACAGGAGTTGAGTTTTGAAGGATGAATATGAGCTGGTTGAAGGAGGATGAGTGGAAGGGGAAGGATTTTCATGCTAAGGGCAGATGGAACTGCACCTTTCTCAGGGACTCTAACATGGCCTTGCTTGATGCATTTATGTCCAAGGCACTAGTAAACTAGACACTGAAGAATGATTGACAATGAGACTAAAAAATTAAAAAAATTTAAAAAAACCAAAAAAGGAAAAAGACAAAAAAAAAAAAGACAATGAGACTAGATAGACAAGGCCTCATTTCATTAGGGATTTTGCATGCTAAGTTTGAAGCCTCGGGAAGATTTTAAGCAGTGATGTAGCATGATCAGATGGTAGAAAGGGATATGTTTAAGGAGGAAGGTAATAGGATGATATAAAAAACTTCAAGCCACTAATGGAAGAAGGGATAAAAGACAGTGGAAAGAAAGAGGTGAAATGACTCAAGCTGTTTAAAAGGGAGAATCTCAGTCCCAGCTAAGGAGGATCTGTAGTCCTAGCTACTCTAGAGCTGAGGGGGGAGTGAGCCCAGGAGTTTGAGGCTTAAGTGAGCTATGATTGCACCCATTGCACTCCAGCCTACACAACAAAGACCCTGTCTCTAAAATAATTTTTTTAAAAAGAGAGAGAATCATCTGAGCTCTTGGGACTGCTTGGATATGAAGCATGAGTGAGAGAAAGAAGTCTAGGATGTCTCCCAGATTTCAGTCCAAGGCCACAGGATGAGTAGTGGTGCCACAGAAGGATACAGAACCACTGGAGGATGAACAGGTTGCCATGGTTGGTTATTTTCATTTTGGAGTGTTTTGGAGGAAAGGATATAAAGATAAAACATTCCATTTGGGGAGTTCTTGTTTTGAGAAGCTATATTGGCTCTGGAGCTCCACATCGAGGTCTGAACTGAAAACTCAAAAACTAGGCATAACCAACACATAGGCACAGGTTGAAGATGAGCATATCTGTGAATAGCGAGTAAAGATAGATGAGCAAAGGTCAAGGATAGAATCTTGGGATACACCATCATAAGGCAGGGCACCAGACACAGATTATAAAGGAGCAACCAGAAAAATAGAAAAACAAAGCTTATTTTTTCTTTGAAATGTAACAGAGAAAAGAGTTCCGAGAAGGGGGCTTACAGTGAGTGTCAGATGCTACACTGAAGCCGAGAAAGATTTGGGAAAAATAAAAACTCATTATTTTAACAGTGCATTTGGTATATTGAAAAAAAAATTAAGTTTCTGGTATATAACTAACTGATAATTTTTAATGTGGCCATTTAGTACTGAAAGTCATACTTTGGGCTTTAATTCAACGTATATTCTGTTCTCAAGTGATGGCTGAAAAAGGTAGAACTGTTTGATACGTGATTCTCTTTTTATGGTGTCACCGGTTGGATTTTCTAGAAGCAAATGATGAGAGTCTGAGGTGTAAGATACTTATGAGAGAGCAGACCTGGAGGGACAGGGAAACAGGGAGAGCTGTAGAAGGAGAATGTGCCATACTATGTTTCAATGTCTGGTCCTTTGTACTTCATCTCACATAGTCACTGGATGTGGACTGCCCTGGAAGGGCATGACATCAGGAGGTGATTCTCTATAGCTGAGACAGACCATGAAGAAACAAACAGCTGGAGTGCCCACCCACAGCTGGGCAGCAAGTCCTCCCTTGAAGATTTGGGCAGTGTATCCTGTTTCAACATCAAGTAGCTTGCAGCCATGGCCGATATAATGTAAGCCACATTAAGCTGAAATGTCAGAGTCTCATCCAGCTGTGATTACTGCTTGTTGAAGCAGTCAACTATTAGTTCTTGGCTCCTGTATCAGCATTATAAAGCTATTTCTCTGTCATTACACATATGAAACAATTTTTGATGGCAAGAAGACATTAAATTATGATCCCATCACATTGGTTATGTGGGTGTAAAAACCTGGACTAGACAAGAATGTTGTAATTACATTTACTTTTAAAATTAAGTGCTGGTTGTATTTTATATCGAAAGCAAAAGAAGAAAATAAATTTAAGTATAAAGCAATAAAGCAGTTGAGCTGTTCCAACAATATCTAAAACAAAGTTTTGGTTACACGGCTTGAGAGGACTGCCAATTAATAACACTTTTCCAAAAAGTGCTCTATAATTGCACGTCCCTGAGAAAATAGAATAAGGCAATCATATTTGGTTATATATTGCATTTATACCATTTGACATCTCCTCCTTTGCAAAATAAATTTCCCTGTGCTAGCTGTAATTAGGCTCTGAGATAAAACTGCCTTAATATTCTGCATGTTTTATTAGGGCTGCCAGCAGCTGTCGGATCACTGGCTCTGTTCTCATGTACAATGAAAACATCAAAGACATCTGTGGTTTGCCCTAAAATTAGTGCCAGAATTGGTCTTCTCTCCATTGTGTAACCAGCTTTGCTATTTGCATAACTAACGAGGGAACCTCCAGTCATTGCTGCTGGGTTCATGAGGGAAAACTACCAAAGGACGACTTTGGAAAGTGGCTGGTATGGCTTGTCCAGCATAAGCCTGGAGTGCATGGGATTTGGAATCACACAGACCTGGATCCAAGCTTCAGTTTTTACCATATACTTGTGACTTTGGGCAAGTTATTTCTCAACCATATTGTCTTTTTTGGTAAAATGGGAAAGATAATAGTATTTACTTCATAGGGTTGTTTTGAAGAACAAGCAATGTGCCCAGAGCCTGTGAAGTACTCATTAAGAGTTAGCAATCTTCCTTCTTTCATCTAGTGCCCTTTTCTAAGTCATAACTACAGTGTCTTTGAAACACACATTTCCTTTTAAAGCAAAGGTGTAAAGAGTTCTCCATTCAGTTTAAAATTGCAAATATGCCACACACACGTGTGTACACACATGCACAATTGTCTTCAGAATTCCCAAGTTACAGAAACCTCTTAAAATTTTTCCTAGCAAACACTGAGTATCCTTTTCACTACTGTTTACCATTGTGTGACAGGTTTTAAAACTTCATCTCCTTCTTGGAACCACATATTTACTTATCAAGTCACTATCAGGTGAATTGCAGTGAATCTTCTGGAGAACGTATCAGAGAGTTGGCCTTTTTTTTTTTTTTTTTTTTTTTCCGAGACGGAGTTTCGCTCTTGTTACCCAGGCTGGAGTGCAATGGCACGATCTCGGCTCACCGCAACCTCCACCTCCTGGGTTCAGGCAATTCTCCTGCCTCAGCCTCCTGACTAGCTGGGATTACAGGCACGCGCCACCATGCCCAGCTAATTTTTTGTGGTTTTAGTAGAGACGGGGTTTCACCATGTTGACCAGGATGGTCTCAATCTCTCAACCTCGTGATCCACCCGCCTCGGCCTCCCAAAGTGCTGGGATTACAGGCGTGAGCTACCGCGCGCGGCCGAAAGTTGGCCTTTAACTGCAAGTAACATCTTAGCTAGACTGCCTTAAACAATAGACATTATCTCACAATGACTCTGCTGTTGATCATGGATGCAGGGGCTTCCCAGCTTTCTGTTCTGCCGATCTCCACATGCAGACTTCATCTTTAGGCTAGCTCCCTCATGACCACAAAATGGCTGCCATATATAAACAGTTACAGCTGGTCTTTCCATGTCTCTTTTTAAAAAGAAGGAAACCTATCTATCTCAGATGCCTCCTAGCCTGTGCCTTCTCAAGTCTCAGTGGCCAGAACTGAATCACTTAGCCATTCATAAACCAAGCAGTAGCAATGGAAATGGGATTGTCATGACTGACTTCATGAAGCACACAGCAGTGTGCAGGAAGGTTCCATAACAGCAAAGACCAGGTTTGCCTTGCTCCCCATTGTATTCTCCATAGCATCATAAACAGCACATAGGAGGTATTCAGTAAACGTTTGTGGAATAAATGAATGCCTAAAATGATACAAAAATAAATAAATAAGACACTAGACTCCTGTCCCTACAGTCCCCTAATATTTACAGCTAGGGCTGTCTAATGACCTCCTTCCACAGCCTCTGATTTCAATACTGCTGTTGGCCCAGGACACTAAGGTACACCAGGTCCATTGCTTAATGTCAAATAAGCCTTTCTGATTGTTCTGCAATTACCATAATGCCTTGGCTTTTTCCTCTACAATGCAGCTCTTTCTGGATATCCCAGAACCTACTGCTAAGAAATTAATTTCATGGTATTGAATTCAACCTGCCTGTCACTGGAAGTTAACACTGCCTTCAGACCTCCCCAGAGGTAGCAGCATATGGAAAATGCAATGCCCTCAGACAGGAACATGTCTTATAAAGACCCTTCTGGAAGGTGTGTGGTTGATCTAGAATGCTCACTCCGAACAGCAAAATGATCCTCACGGTTGTCAGTTCAGATTACATGTGATCCTGCTCTCTATGATCATATCTACAAGAATTAACTTGAAATTTTATTAAAAATAACTATACGACTTTTTGAGAATTAAACCACACTGAGAAATAAGACCCACATACAGTTTATAATATAGTCAATTTAAACAAAAATATAACTATTGGGATTCCAATTTTAACTTCCAATTTTTTCTCCTCAGGATTTAACAAATCCTTTTGGCAGGTATTGGCTAGAAAATCGTGTCTATCCTGGTTCAGTTATCATTTCCTTTATTTATTGGATAGTTTCTGCTGATTCATTTCATCTCTGCAGAAATGATTACTTTCTTGAATTGTAGTGGCCAATGTCAATTGTAGAGAATATTCAATTACTAGCTTTGGTTGCTTTTTGTTTTTGAATCTTAAAATTTTGAGCAAATTCAGATAAAGTCCTCACCAATTGATTTCCAAGGGAACTTTGCTTTTCACCTGGAAATTTGTGCAAAATGTCTGCTACCAGTGAGCTGTTTACCTTGGAGTTGTATCTGTATTTATTCAACCCTAGAGCTCTTAGTGCTTGAGGACTGTGCTCCTGCTTTGCTGTGCTGTTTGTGCTGGATGATTACATGAGTTCTAAAGCCTGCTAGAGGCAAGAAGAATAGAAGTACAACTTTCAGACTGAGCCCAAGCTGAATAAGATTCTTCCATTGGTATATGTGGATTTCATGACACTTTCTAAAGGGTACCATTAAATTTACGCCATTTAACCACTTGGAACCAACAACACATCAGGCTGGTGGTTTCCAAATCTGGCCTAAGAATCTCCTGGAGAGACTTCAACTGAACACAGATACTCTCTTACTGCCACCAAAACTGGAAACCAACAACCTTTTGGATAATATCAGTTTTTACGTTTATCATTTAAAGTGTTAATGTTGGTGTGTGGGGCTGGCGCATCTGGGTGCCTGAATCTCTAGACCCCTGCTCTCTGGTTCCGGCCGCCCGCTGGCATAAGAACCCAGGGCCCATGCTCTCCCCGACCTCAGGCTGCAGCCCCCGGCACCCCTTACACCCATAACAAAATGTACGGCTGCTTAACCCTTGTCCTATCCCGAGACCTTTTCTTCCGGTTCCTTCCTCTGGCAACAGCCCCAAGCGGTAGACAGGAAGAGGGGCTTGAAGAGCCCCATTTCCATTTGAGGTAACTAAAGCACCAAGCGTACAAGGTGACACGCGCCTGTGTGTGTCTGTGTTTGTGTGTTTTAATGATTGGCGCCTTCCTGTGGGTTTCTTCTGTGTTGAGCAATTGAAAAAAAAAAAAGCTACTGTCCCCCACCAATCCCACCTATACCTGTGCCCCCAAGACCCTCGTTCTCACCCAGCTGAATGAACAGGGCCGGGCCCCCATTTGCTCCCAGTTGTCGGTAACATTTTATGGCAGGGCCCTCTTTACCGCCCAGGGAAACCGGTGAAGCCACCGCCCTCCTGGCAAGGCCAAATCCTTGATGACAATGACTTAATCTCTTCCCCAGCTACCAAGCCCTCCCTGTCCCACACCTCCCGCTACTTCTCACCAGTAGAATGGCACCTTATGGCTGACGGTGGCCTCCCCCTCACTTAGAGCATGCTTTCTTTTGAGAAGATGAATGAACGGGAGGATGGGTATTAAGCCAAAGGAATTCATCCTCAATAGCAGTCTCCTAGGCCAGATTTGTTCTGTGATGGTATTGTGTTTGGCTCACTGTTGGCTCCTTCTTTAAAAAATGGGATGATTCATGCAAAATCTGGCTTCCCCCGCATCAGTTGCGAAACTAGGAAATCAGTCACATGACACCCGCACTCCTGCATGGCTTGCCTGGTGCTAATCAGAGGATAGACATGTCCTTCCCACTGCTATTTTCTCATGCCTGCCCATCTCTCTCCTTGTTTTTCACTTGCCCAGCCCCTGTAGGCATGGAGTTTGCTGCTTTGGCAGGTATTTTTATACACACACACACACACACACACACACACACACACACACACACAAATATATATAACTCATCTTCCCAAGGGACAGTAGAGTCCTCAGTAGCTCTGTTCCTCAGTGGCTGTGTGACTTTGAAGTAGCCACCTGGCCTCTCAGTGAGCACCATTTTCCTCATCCTTAAAATTGAGGCAATTGACTGGGCACGGTGGCTCACACCCAGCACTATGCAAAGCTGAGGAGGCAGGCAGATCACTTGAGGTCAAGAGTGCGAGACCAGCCTGGCCAACTTAGTGAAACCCGTCTCCACTAAAAATAGCCAGGCATGGTGGGCGCCTATAGTCCCAGCTATTTGGGAGGCTGAGGCAGGAGAATCACTTGAACCCAGGAGGTAGAGGTTGCAGTGAGCCGAGGACAAACCCTGCACTCCAGCCTGGGTGACAGAGTGAGACTGTCTCAAAAAAATAAAAAATAAATATAAAGGGTTAATGTTACCGTAATTAAACAGCTTTAATTTTTCATGTTTCACTTTAATTACCATTTTTATTAAAATAAATGTATTTCATGAATGTATTTATAAATTATAAGAATATAAATAGATTTTATAAATTATGAGAACTATAAATAGATTTTATAAAATAAATGCACATGGCCAGGCATGGTGGCTTATGCCTGAAATCCCAGCATTTTGGGAGGCCAAGGCAAGCAGATTAACTGAGGTCAGGAGTTTGAGATAAGCCTGACCAACATGGTGAAACCTTGTCTCTACTAAATATACAAACATTAGCTGGGTGTGGTAGCAGGCGCCTGTAGTCCCAGCTACTCAGGAGGCTGAGGCAGGAGAATTGCTTGAACCCGGGAGGCAGAGGTTGAGGTGAGCCGAGATCGCGCCATTGCACTCCAGCCTGGGCAACCAGAGCAAGACTACATCTCAAAAAAATTAAAAAATAAATAAATAAAAATGCACATAATATTTTCATTTTTCTTGACCATTTTTATGTACTATGGAAGGAAGTATAAGCTGAAGTACACTTTTGGGAGAATGAATTGACAGAAGTGTCAAATTAAAAATGTTTAGGCCATTGAGACCCCAGTAACTTCAATTCTCAGAATCCACCCTAGAAAAATCCCTGTTGAAGTGTATATGGGTGTTATAGTATTTAGGGCAGTCTAACTAACATTTTTTAAATCTCAAAAATTGTAGCGGCTCAATACAATAAATGTATGTTTTATGCTCGTATCACCAGTGCAAGTGAGCAGGGGTGCTCTGCTCACAAAATCATTTGAAGATTTGCCTTGTGACTCTACCTTTCTCTAGATCCTTGGAGTCACCTCTATTAAGTTCAAAGATGGCTAAAGAGAGAACAGATGAAGGATGGTACCAGAGATTTATTTCCATGGACCAGGTCCAGAAGTGACAAACATCACTCCAACGCATATTCCTTTACAGAACTTCATCACAAGGCTTTGTCTACCTGTAAGAAAGCCTGGGAAATGTAGACCAGCTATGTGTCCTGGAGGAAAGCAAAGTGTGGTGAACACTGCCATAGGGATTTGAAGGAAGATGTCCATCAAAGCATTGCTTATGAAAGCAAAACACTGGAGAAAACCTATGGGTTCATAAACAAGGAATGGTTGGGTGAGTTATGGTACACAAATATTATAGAATATGAAGGCCATGATTAAAAAGAAAGTGGTAGAATGTCTGTATTATGTAGATGGGCCAAAAAAAAAGATTGTAAAGTGGGTCTGGTATGGTACAACTTTTACTATAACTTGTTATTACTTATAACTGGAATGTAAACAATCTAGCCCCAAGATAGGATCTTATTTTTTTTTAATTAGCCTTATGCACACAATGGAATGCTATGCAGGTATTACAAAAATAAACAGCTGTATATATGCTGTACTAATATAGAAATATCTCCAAGGTAGGTCATTAAAAGTGCAAGATGTTGAACAGTGGATAAAAAATGCTAACTTTTATGTAAAATGAAAAGGGTGCATATTTACATATATTGACATGCACAAAGAAGATAAAAAACACAGATAATATTTTGGGAGCGGAGAATTGAGTACAGAAACAGGAAAACAAAACTTGGAGTAGAACAGGCACATATTTTATAATAGTTAACCTTTTCTACCTTTTAAATTTTTGTCGTATGAATTAACTAGGCAAAATATGTTTTAAAAACACCAGTCCTTGGTAAGAAGTGGCCAGGCAATTAGAGGAAGAGGCGGTGAATCAAGACCTTTATTTTAGTCATGTTGGCTTTCAGATACCCATTAGCCGGCCAAGGAGGGCAGCTGGCCATCATAGTGTGGATCTCACGAGAGAAGTCTAGGCTAGAAATAGAAATATAGGAGTTTTGAGGGTTTAGATAGTATTTAAACTAATAACAATGGGTGAGATCACCTAGGAGAGTGTAAATAAAGAAAATGGGCTTAGGGCCAAGTCTAGTCCTCCTGCAAGATAATGCAGGCCCAGGACCAAAAGCTTGGAAAATATTACTAAAAGCACTAAATAAATAAAAATAATCTGTAATCCCACTCTCTAGAAATTACATCTGTTAATATTTTGGTATATTCCTTTCTAGTCCTTTTCTCTGCATCTAAGAATATGTCATTAAGTACCTCCTTATACAAAAATCTGTGTGTATTTAAAGAAAAAGAAAAAAATACAGCATTTTAACAATTTAACCACCCAGAGTACTTGAAAATAAAACACAATTTTTATGGTAGGTTTATGGATCATTAAAGAGCATTCAATTTATAATCTGTAGCACATCTTTAAAATCCCTTTTGTCCATCTCTCTCTCTCTCTCTCTCCCTCTCTCTCATGCACACACATACAGAGAGAGAGAGAGAGAGAGAGAGAGAGAGAGAGAGGGTGAGAGAGCAGCAGTAGCAGCGACAGCAGTGACAGAACTCAATACTCTTCTGCTTTCTCTAAATGCCCCAACCTCTCTTTTCCTTTGTAGACAGGGCTCTGCTGTCTTTTTCCTTCCCTCCTCCTGCCTCCTAAAATATATTCTTTCAGGAAATGTTATGTTGGATATCTTCCAGTTGCCCTTCTCCCACTCTCTGTCTTGCTCTGTGGCCTGCACGGGTGACCTAGATAGACTTTCTTGCCAGGCCCCTTTGCCTTCTGGCTTCCAATTGAGTGGGGCCCGTGGGGAGCCTTGGCAGAGGAAGGTGGAGAAAAGGAGAATGGAGTCAAGTTGGTTTTGCATCCCGAATCCCGCTATGCTGAGTTGTCAGCACAGCTGTGAGTTCTGGTAGCCGGCCCTACCCCTTGCCCCATGAGGTCTAGAAGAGGTAACAGCGCCCAGCTGTTACTGGCCTTGGGGCACTTCAGCATCTCTATTGGCTACTTTAAATCCTGTCCACCACTTTGTCCCTCAGTTACACTCCTCTCAGTGACCCCACTCAAATATGCCATCTGTTCCCTGCCAGGACTTTACTGACACAAATATCTCAGACACCTTTAAATTATAAATCTCCTTTAATTTATTTTCTTCATCACCACAACCAAAAGCCTGAATTCTAAGTGGGCAAAGACATTTTTTGTGAATATTACATCATAATTTTTTATCCTATAGGAGACATTAATACAGATAGTATGGATAAATGTTCGTGTGCACTAAGAATATCTGTAAGGAGTGGTAATCCTAGACAGTTGGTGATAGGGTAAAAAGGGGAGATGAGTTTTCACTCTTTCCTTCATGCATATGTTATTTGATTTTGATTTCAATAAGCAGGAATGAAATACAGATTCCAGGACCTTGCCCCTAAAAACCCTGAATTTGCACTTGCTCTGCAGAGCCTCTGTTTGCATTTGTGTAGGTTGTATCCTGCATGTGGGTCCCAGTTGATGGGAGCCAACCTCCAGCCTACAATGTACTTGCCAACCTTTGAGACCTGTCATAGAGCTCCGAAGCACCTTAAGACCAGTGGCAGTCATGTTCTGGCTTGCCTGATTCTATGCTAATTTTATGACACTTGGAACTTGGAATTTTCTGCTGCTTGGATTTTCTGCCACTTGGAATGGCTATTGCCTTTGTTACTTCTGTTAGAGTAAAAAGCTGAATTTCGGGCTTGAATTAGAGCTATGCTGTTGATACTTTGACTTGCCTGTGCTTTTTCTACCTCACACTTTGTTGCTCAAATATCCAATTTCTCAGCTCTGTTCTAGGGTTCTTTATTAACACAGATTTCTGGCCCAAAATTTTTCTGATCCGGCCCATTTCATTGTTCCCAAGTCCCAGGCTTAGAAACTGTAATAATTCTTTTAGGCCTTCTCACCAATGCTTAAATAGCTTCTCTGCTACTAACCAGGTTACTAGGAGTCATCTAATCTGAATTTAACTTGATTTTCAATCTCTATTCATAGGTTTCAATTCAGATTTTTTTTTTTTTGTCTTGACCAGCTTCCATCTGGAAAGACATTAGATTTTCCTTGATCACCTCAGCCATTTCTAAAACAGTTTACCCGAACTCAGCAACCTCTTTTTTCTTTCGGGTGGAGTTTAACTCTTGTTGCCAGGCTGGAGTGCAGTGGTGTGATCTCTGCTCACTGCAACCTCCGCCTCCCGGGTTCAAGTGATTCTCCTGCCTCAGCCTCCCAAGTAGCTAGAATTACAGGCATGTGCCACTATGTCCAGCTAATTTTTGTATTTTTAGAAGAGATGGGGTTTCACCATATAGGCCAGGCTGGTCTTGAACTCCTGAACTAAGATGATCCACCTGCCTCAGCCTCCCAAAGTGCTGGGATTACAGGTGTGAGCCACCATGCCCAGCCACAACCTGAGTTTTTAACAAACTATTCTATTTTGAACCATATGTTAAAATATTTAAGTGGTTTTTAAAAACAAATATATATTTATGACTATTATATATGTATATATCTTTAAAAAATAAGATAACATACATTAAGATCTCTTTATTTACAATGAACTTCTTTTAAGTGATTAAATACTATACATGTGGCTGTCTCCAAATTCCTAAAGTTTTCAAAAGTGAGCTAGGGTTCTGCTGTTGTTTTACAGTAGTCTCTCTGGCACGGTTCCATCTCACTCTGCTTAAAACAGAAGATGGGCCTGAAACCAATCACATCTTCTTCCAGTCTGTGATTCAACTGCTGAAGTTGCCCCATCACTTCTGGAAGCTCAGATGTCAAATAACAAACTGAGGCTCCATTTACCTTTGGTTTGGCAGACTGATATTCTATTCTCTTTCCCTCCCGCTCAGAAGCAAGATTTAGTTACTCATTACTTTTAAGGGGGTTTCCTAAGAGACACAAGGAAAGATTTTCTGGTGATGTGGGCTGACAGCTATGGAAGCACTAACAAGAGAAGTTGTAAAATCTCTTCCCTGGGAGTCTTTATGAAAAGGAAAACCATATGGGTCTTGTTGAGAAGAAGAATTAGAAGTAGGTAGGAGACTTGAAAGGGGTAAAGTGTCATATAATTCAATGATTTTGTAGTAACAGATGGGCTACTAATTTAAAATAAAAAGCAACAAGCAATTAATAGAGTTGGTGATTCCCAAGTTCCATGGGTCTTTTAATCATGGATTTATGCTAACTACACTCCCATATTCTTCAGCTTAATAAGATTTCAGCCTGAGTTGCGGTGCTGTATTTACCATTACACAAATAGCAAGTTGAACTTGCTATTTAACATCTGATAATAAACTACCTCTCTCCTCCCATGTAGTTCTACTCTTTGGTAGCACATAGAAATGTTCTGATGTGGGTAGAATGTAGGATGTGGTTCTTGGTTGCTCAAGCTCCCCTCTGCACACTCCCTCTATTTTTCTTGTATAGGAAGAGGATGAGCCATGAATATATCTCGTCCAAGTCTCTTATTGAATCAAAACAAAGTATGCAGTTTCCATACTTGACTTCTCCATACAACTGACTGTGGTAATCACATGCTTTTACTAAACTGTTGTCATCCAGTGAAAATAGGAACAATCCTCATCTTTACCTGTGAGATCAAACATTTTTTAATTCATATGTTTTATAGGTTCACTTATGTTAACCCCATCACCACCATGTGCAAATTCTCACACAGAGCCATATATCTGCGCTTTTCTTTTAGGAAGTTTGTTATTCAAAGTGCTGGGTTAATGTGGTGTCATTAACAGATGAGTTTTTGAAATGTTTTTTAACAATATGTTGAGTTTCAAAAGCCAGGTAACCACTGAGAAGAATCACGTACTGCAAACCGTCATCACCTGTGGCCCCTCCATCTCTGGTTCTCTTCACTTGAATTCTTTTCAGTGCCCCAGCAGAGATGTGTGGCTATATTTATTTATTATACACTGAGGTTTGTAATTTTAAAAATCAGAGTAGTATAATATTCATTTATTGAGCATCTAGTACATGCCAAACACTGTTCTAAGTACTTTACTTGTTTTATTTAAGTCTCATAATAACCCTATAAGATAATATTTCTATTATCTCCATATTACAATGAGAAAATAGAGCAGAGAAATTGAGTAACTTGCTCAAGGGAGAAAATAGTGGAACCAGAATTTACACTGAGGCACTGAGATTCTAACAACCAACCAAGATAAAAGCTTTTATTATCAAATGGGGCTTTTGTGTACAGAAAAGCATATTTACAATGACTAATATTTTGATTAGTACATAGTTTATTTTAACTAATTTTAAAAATCTGTTTTTCTTAATAATTTTTATATCAAATAAGAACAATATTTGTACTATTTGATTAATGCTCAGATATCTCTTACCTTTGACAACTCAAACTCTTGTAAATATTTAGCTATGTAAACATTATATTAATCTTAGGCTCCTAAATTACAATGACAAACACTTCAACCACCTTACAAGTCAATATAAAAAAACAAACAAAATCTTTCTTTTAAGCAATTATATAAATTTGATAAACCAGATCTTCAAATTTAGAAGCTCAAATCCTCTTAAGCCTAAAATGCAAACGGAATGTACAAAAGTGGTTTCATTACAAGCCCAGTTCTTAAATATAACGTAAGAATATTAAACTATAGGTTCTGGGCTTATCAGTTCATTATTTCTACACCTTCCTGGTGTTGCAAACTTATTTACCTAAGCAAAGGGAACAAAGTTACCCCTTTAAGATCATGACCCCTGCTACTTGTCATAGGGGCATAGAGTGCCCCTTTTTTTATTTCTTATTTTATTTTATTTATTTTATTTTATTTTATTTTATTTTTTGAGATGGAGTCTTACTCTGTTGCCCAGGCTGGAGTGCAGTGGCACGATCTTGGCTTACTGCAACCTCTGCCTCCCAGGTTCAAGCAATTCTCCGGCCTCAGCCTCCCGAGTAGCTGGGATTACAATCATATGCCACCATACCCAGCTAATTTTTGTATTTTTAGTAGAGACGGGGTTTTGCCATATTGGCCTGGCTGGTCTTGAACTCCTGACCTCAGGTGATCCTCCCACCTTGGCCTCCTAAAGTGCGGGATTATAGGTGTGAGCCACCATGTCAGGCTAAAGTTCCCCTTATTCTCTTCCAAGAATAAGGCAGTAAATGTTGTGATGAGCCTGTTTATGGTCAGATTGTATCTCCACATCTCCTAGGCTTCCTAAACCTATGCCCTTCCAACTGAAATAACCACTGAAATATAGTCCACTTCTTGTGATCCTGTGACTTTCCCAAAATACCCTATCCCTTAAAATATTGGGGGCTTTCCAGGACTCAGGTTTTAATTCCCTTTTGATTAACAAGAACTTTTTCATTAAGGCCTGGGTAATAATGAAATTTTGAACCTATTAGTCAGACTTTAATCTCCTCTTTTATTTTTATCTTTCTCATCAACCATCATTTTATGGTTACAGTTCCTCTTTTTCTCACAGCCCTAAGAATCTTCCTATGCTTTCTATAGCGTCTCTACCTCCGAGAATGAATTTCTACCCATACTTTATTCCATAGCAAAATACATTGTTGGAATGCTTCTTTTTCATTACTAACTGTGTCACTGTTGGGTCAGGCCATCTGTCCTTGCACGAAGGGAAGAACTAAATTGTCCTGTTCAGAGTTCCACATAGAACCAGCATAAAGCGTCTTCCCCATTATGGTCGGAGCAAAAACATGCTAAGAGACATTCACAAAGATCATGAATGTGACCCAAAAGTCCCTGGCCCCAGCCTGTAACTAATATAAAAGGTCAAGCCAACTTACAAAGGAATAAGCCACTTCAGCTTCATTGCTAGAAACTAACTCTCTTCAAAGTATCTGCCAGTTAGCTAGCTCTATGTTTTCCAAATTTTGTCTTTTAAATGTGTTCAGGGGTACATCTTTGTATCTGGTTTCTTAGTTTTCCTGCTGCAGCCTCAGTGATTACAGCCCCAAGACTGACACGCCTCTGAGTGCCAGTAAGGCTCTACCACCACTCTGGCCTCAGAAGAGGAGACCCTTTTCCTCCTCACCTCTACCTAATTCCCCAAGTTTAGGCACAATGAAAGGGAGGAAAAACCAGTAAATTTTGATACCTTCCATTAGAAGTGGCAACTAGAGATCACAGAAGTCTAATTTCAGAAATGTAGCCTGTTTCCCTAACAGGGTCAACTCACTGCTCCCCTCAAGAATAATCCAAATATTTCCACAACTTAGACTCCCAGACAAAATGTCAAGTTCAAAAAATAAAACAGATTTCCCTTTCTCCCCAGCCTTAGGCCCACCTCCTAAACCCTCATTTTCTGCCATGGAACTGACTCTTCACTAGGTGATGCACTCTCTTCAAGGCATCACTGCTCTTACACCAAAGCCTCTGAAAAGACATCAGAGCCATCATTGTCCACCATCAGCACACTTCTCACAATCTACACACTCCACTCTTAACATTACCACGTCAGTGCTACCTACACTAAGCTGTGCTACATCAAGGCTCCCCCAGGGAACTCCCCCAACAGAAAGTTAAAATGTCAGCCCTAAGTATATTTCCTACAGTTTTGGAGGACTCCACTGCAAGTATCCTGAAGGAAAATTCTTCGATAAGAACACACACACACATACATACACAATACTTCTACAAGAACAAGAAAAAATAAATAAGCTCCAGGCTTCTAAATTCAAATTGAAGGAAATAAAATTTCCAAAGAAGTACCTTCTAACGTGTAGTCTCTGCAGGACTTACTAAAATTCTGATTTTTGGACACCATGAATCTCTGGTGACAGGCCCAGGCAATCAATATTTTAAACATGCCCTTCCAGTAACTCTTCTACACACTAGGGTTTGAGAACTACTGCTCTGAGGGCAGCCCCATCTATAACATCTGCAGTTTCTGGGCAAGAAGGCCCTGGCCCAGCCCTCTTCTTCCATCCAGCTCCATCCCATACCTCAAGGGGCCTCACCTGTGGTCATCCCCAAGTTGCTCATTTAGGCTCTGTCCATATATCCCTAGGCTTAGGGATGTTATCAAGAAAACCAGACTCAGTAAAGAGGCCTCCAGAGATCCTTGGAGCAGGCTCAGGGATGTTTGGGCAGGAAATTAAAGAGTCCTTGACACCCAAAACATGATCAAGAAATTGGAAAACAGGCTCTAGTAGGAAGATTGGCTGGAAGAAAGATTGGCTGGAAGAAGGTCAGAATGCAGGCCTAAGTCCCATTTCTAAGGGAATTGTCAGTGATAGAGACATGGGTTTCTAAACAGAGCTGCTCTATTGGATACATCTATTCCTGAGTTACTCTCCTTCATTGTGTTTTTTCCCTCAAGAACAATGGGAAATAATTTAATTTGTTTTGTTGTGGAGGTTTCTCCAAAATAAAGGAGCTAACTGACCCAGGGTCAAGTTTAAGTCTCAACCCTTAAAACAAAAACAACTTACAACTAAAAAATGACACATTTTTACAGCTACCACGCTGAGCAGGGTTTCCTCAAAACACTGAGGTTTTGACAAGAGTACCCCATTACCCCACAGGACCCCATGACTTGAACTTAAAACCTTCTAAAGTCATAAGAGATTTAAGAGATTGAAATGAATGATGGATAGTATCTGTCTTTGATGACATGAAAAGTTGATACTGTTGATACCCCAGAACAGACATTGGGCTCTACACTGAAGGACAATGGAAAGTCTTGAAATAGCAAATTCTTTTCAACTCACCATGAATACTTCCAAACTTTTCCCCATAAAAGGATAAATATTTCCAGAGTGAAGGCCCTAGCTCACAGCCTCCTTGATACTACCACTGCCGATGACTCTGGGCATTTCCTCTTAGTGAATGGCACTGTTGTGGCCACACACAGGTTGTCGACCTAGACCCTCTTCTCTGGGTCTAGCCTGGGATGGTTTACCAGAAGCCAAATTTGTGTCATATAACCCTGCATCCCTGGCAACAGTTGCTTGGACTGGGAGCACCTGACTCCAACTGGAGTCAGTTTGATTCTCTGCGCTGGGAATTTGAAATTAGGAGAATAATAGAGAATGTCCCTCTATATAGCTGAACCTAAACTATGCAAATTTGGGAGCTGTGGGCCAGCCATGAATTAATTGTTCCATGGGGGCTGGGAGCCCAAAAAGCCTCTCCTCTCAGAAACAAGTGAAACAGGTGTTCAAAGAAGAGAGAGAATATGCTTCCTGTGTTCCTACAGCAGCTGTATTCCTGGCTTTGGGTTCTGTGGGTCACTCCTAGGGTTTTACAGTAAATTCTTCCCAGAGGGAAGAGGGGCTTACGTTAACTGATCAGGGCTTTTGTTACTTGTAGTTTAACTGTTCTACATAGGAGAGCACCGTTAGTGACATGTTTATTTGCCATGACTCCACTCTCTCCCTTAGACCCCATCCACAGAGCCAGGTCTAACCCATTTTAACTCTTAGTATCTCCACATTTGTCATCTCCTCCTTATTTTTACTGTCACACCTTAGTTCAGGTGTACAGCTTGAAGTCATATAGGCCTGAGTTCAAGTCCCAGTCTTGCCACTTACTAACTGTATGACTTTGGACAAGTTACTGAACCTTCTAAAATGGGTATCAACATAGTACTTGCCCTACAAGATTGTCGTAAGGGCTGAAAAAAATAGTATATATAACAAAATATATGGCATATAGTGTTCAGTAAATGTCTATTATCATTATTATGGCATTATTGTTTTCATTATTATTAAATAAGAAAGTTTAAGTTACTTAGAGACTCCAGTTTAATTGCTAATAGACCCAATTGTATTACTTTTAGAAATCTATGTTATTTTAGTAGCTGTGATAATGTGCATAAAAAACTTTTTGCCTTATTATATCTAAGTTATTCTAGTTTAATTCAGGTCTTTCTTTTTTTTTTTTACAACATCAATAGAAAATTCAGGTCTTTCAAAGGTAGGAAAATGTTAATATCAATAGTGTATCTGAAGTATCAGATACTCTAATAAGCATTTTACATAAACTTTCTTATTTAATTTACAAAAGATGATACTGACTCTATTTTGAAGATGGGGAAACAGAGGCTCACATACATTAGTTAAATTACCAAGAGCCACGAGAAAAGAGTCAAGCCTAGAGTTCAAATCCAAGCCTTTATTTTTTTGTTTGTTGTTTGTTTTTGAGACAGGGCCTGGCTCTGTCGCCCAGGCTGGAGTGCAGTGGCACGATCTTGGCTTACTGCAGCCTCCATCTCCTGGGCTCAAGCCATTCCCCCACCTCAGCCTTCCAAGTAGCTGGGACTATAAGAGCACACCACCACACTCTGCTAATTTTTGTATTTTTTGTAGAGATGGGATTTATGCTATGTTCCCCAGGCTGGTCTCAGACTCCTGAGCCCAGGACATCCACCTGCCAAGGCCTCCCAAAGTACCATACCCACCTACCCAGCCTTCAAATCCAAGTCTTTCCAAAGCCAAAATTTACACTCTTTCTACCATACTGCTTAGTCTCCTGATTCATGGGTACGTTTTTCTATTGCAGAGACAGCCAGAAAGATCCATGACAACTGTGGTATAGCTTATAAACATGTAATTTTAATCTAGTGTGATAGCTGCCCAGAATCCATTTTTGCAGAGTTAATCAACAGAGCATGTCAATTCCCCTGAAACTTTGCTATCCCTATCCTGAATCCCTTAACTCCGCCTTGCACATTAACCTGAAATGATAGTAGTAACACTTTAGTTAGCACTCTGGGTAGCTTTGTAACAGTTAAGCAGAGAGCCTGTCAATGTATCAAATGCAGATAGATAGATAGATAGATAGACCAGACATTTAGCTTCACAAGGTTTTTATAATGGCTAATTAATGTGAATTTCAAATATATAAAGTTTTTCTTCTTGGGAAGGTAATGTGGAGTACTGTAATCTTTTTCAGCAGTTTCTTTCTTTTGATAGGAACTCTGAATGTAGCCATCTTTACAAGTCCCTTTAGGACTTCAGTGTTCATATTACCTTCAGATAAACTCAAGAAAGAGAAAGTAAATACAAAGGAGTTTTGGTGCACACACAAAAAACTTAAGAGAATAAGAAAAGCATTTATTTACTTTTATTATTTCAATGATTTTTTTAAGATGGGGGTCTCACTCTGTTGCCCAGGTTGGCGTGCAGTGATATGATATTGGCTCACTGCAACCTCTGCCTCCAAGGCTCACTGTCTCAGCCTCCCAACTAGCTTGAACTACAGGCATGTGCCACCACGCCTGGCTAATTTTTATATTTTTAGTAGTGACAGGGTTTCACCATGTTGGCCAGGCTGGTCTTGAACTCCTGACCTCAGGTGATCCGCCCTGCTCTGCCTCCCAATGTGCTGGGATTACAGGCATCAGCCACCACATCCAGCCTCATTTCAGTGATTTTATGTTCTGAGGTTTATAAAAATGAGTTAAGCTGTAAGAAAATATTATTATTTTAAATACAAATTCAGGTGATAAAAATAAAATATTGAAAAACCTGTGCTGGATATTTAAAGATAATCATGTTTAATAGCAAAGTTTAATTTGCTTCAATCCAAGGAGGAGAAATATACTTCTCATTCTTTAGAAACTTGACTAGTAGGTAAGTCTCTTGGCTTAATGTAAAGAGAGTATAATTTCTTATACACATTGTTTTATGTTGAGTCCTGAGAAATGCCTGTACATCACAGACTATCATTTATTTCTTCTCTAAACAATAACAATAAAAGTGCTTGAGAGTGAAATTTTATTGAAGCTTTGAAATAAAGACTCAAGGATATTTTAAAACAGGAAAATATTTTCACTGAGCATGTCGATTATATTGCTACTACTGTTATTTTCTAATCACATTTCCTTCATTCATACGCTTTTTCAATATACATTTTCTGCTAAAATAGAGGGTCAAGAGAGAATCATGCGTCTGTTTCCTGCTGATAGTGTGAACCCAAAATATAGCCAATGAAAGTAAACATCTGTGAAGGCTTAGTCAGAACAGTCACTCACTAGTCATACCTCCTAACTAATGGTTTACTCCCAGAAAGAATTTAACCTGCTTCTTCAGTGTCTTAACCAACATCCTCTAACAACCAAAATAATCTTCTAGGAAAACAATGTATATAGCAACATGCCTTTCCCCACTAAATCAAAGCAGGAGATAATGCATACAAGCAAAGGATATTAGAATTCACCACAATAGGCATCAATCAGCGAATATGGGATATAGCAATCAAATTTCAAATTCAAAGCATTTTAAAGTAATATTTTAATACAAGCCTACGATGTTGTTGAGTACTGTTTTGATACAACTGGTGTGTTTCACTAGGTAAATGTCAATGATAAATGTGACATGTTAATATTTAAATTTGTCAATGATCCCACTAAGCAAAAAGTTTCTTTCTCAGTTTTAAGGATGTTAATATGAGGACTGAGTACAAAAGGAATGGCCCAGATTCTCCCTTGCAGATTACCTTTTCAGGAGAAAATACCTTGGGAAATCTAACGTATGAATGGTGTTAGATTTCCTAATGCAGATTCCTAGTGGAGTGAAAAAGTGTCTTCATAAAATACATATGGCCGATCACCCTGTAACAGTGAGAGAAAATACAGATTGTATCATCACAGCTCCCAGCAATATCACAATGTCCATGCAATTCACTTATTCATCCAGCAAATATTTATTGAATACTTTATTAAAATATTGTTAAGAAAAAATGTTGTAGAAATTCTCTTTGCCAATTCTTTTTTTTTTTTTTTTTGAGACAGAGCCTCTCTATTGTCACCCAGGCTAGAGTGCTGTGGCATGATCAACTCACTGCAACCTCTGCTTCCAGGGTTCAAGTGATTCTCCTACCTCAGCCTCCCAAGTAGCTGGGATTACAGGTGCCCACAACCATGCCTGGCTAATTTTTGTATTTTTAGTAGAAATGGGGTTTCACCATGTTAGACAGGCTGATCCCAAACTCCTGACCTCAGGTGATCTGCCCGCCTCAGCCTCCCAAAGAGCTAGGATTACAGGCATGAGCCGCCGTGCCCAGCTGCCAATTCTTGATAAATCACAGCTGAATCTAACATATTTATTGCACTTTTAGCCAACATATTAATAGTGTTGCAAGTATCTATTATACTTGAGCATCTATCTTATCTTGAACCTGAAATTATACATTAGGATTTCATCATCCTGTCAATAATTAAGGTCACCAGAAGTCAAATAATGAACATGCTTTGCTCCTGGGCCTTCTTTCGATGCATTTTGCATGGCAAGTGCTCTCAAGTTCTTACAGAATATCTGCCTCATATCCTTGAATCTGCAAATAATCTTGCTAGAAATGTAGATGGAATATTTTTGGCTTGATATGACATTTCTCAACTTCCAGTCTATAGAATGGTGGGTTTCTATGTTATTCCCATTTCAAAGAGCTCCATTTTTCAGATTGAACTTTATATTTGAAAATGCTATTGCAGTAAGAGAAGTCAAAGGGTTGCCGAGCACAGTGGCTCACGCCTGTAATCCCAGCACTTTGGGAGGCCAAGGTGGGTGGATCACCTGAAGTCAGGAGTTCAAGACCAGTCTGACCAATATGGTGAAACCCCATCTCTTAAAAAAAAAAAAAAAAAAAAGAGAGAGAGAGAAGTCAAAGAGTTAAATGGCTGTTACAAAAGGATACTGTGGTAGGTTGAAAAGTGACCACCCAAAGATATATCCATGTCCTAATCTCCAGAAACTGTGAATTTTACCTTGAGATGAGGAGATTATCCTGGATTATTCAAGTAGGCCCTAAATGCCACCACAAAGGTCCTCATAAAAGAAACACAGAGTAAGATTTGGGACAGACTCACAGGTGGAGACAAAGATTGAAGTGATGGGGCCACAGCCAAGAAATTCAAGGAATACCAATAGTCTCCAAAATCTGAAAGAGATAAGTAAGGATTCTCTGAGAGAGAGGGAATGATACTGATTGATTGATTTTAAGGAATTGGCTCACTTTATTGTGGGAGCAAGGAAATCTGAAATCTGCAGGACAGGCCAGCAGGCTGGAGACCCAGGGAAAAGTCAAGGTTTCAGTCTTGAGTCCAAAGCAGTCTAGAGGCAAAATTTCTTCTACCTGGCTAGGTGCAGTGGCTCATGCCTATAATCCCAGCACTTTGATGGGCCAAGGTGGGTAGATCACCTGAGGTCAGGAGTTTGAGACCAGCCTGAGAAACATGATGAAGCCCCATCTCTACTAAAAATGGAAGAATTAGCTGGGCATGGTGGTGCATGCCTGTAATCCCAACTACTTAGGAGGCTGAAGCACAAGAATTGCTTGAACCTGGGACGTGGAGGTTGCAATGAGCTGAGGTCATGCCATTGCACTCCAGTCTGGGCAACAAGAGTGAAACTCCATCTCAAAGTGAAAAAAAAAAAAATTAAAAAAAAATTTCTTCTACCTGAGTGGAATTCGGTCTTTTTTCTTACGGCCTTCAACTGATTAGATGGCGCCCACCCATATTATGGCTGGTAATCTGCTTTACTCAAAATCTACAGATTTAGATGTTAATCATATCTAAATAATACACACCTTCACCGTAACATCTAAATTGATTTTTGATCAAATAACTACATGCTATAGCCTAGCCAGATTGACACATAAAATTAACCATCACACTGTCTATTCATGATAGGAATCCAAGCAACAGAAAGCGAGTGCAAAGAGTAGACCCCAGCTCTTCAGAGAAGGAAGCAAGGAAATGGAATGAAGGACACAGAGAAACCATGCCTGGCAATTATCAAAGATTATGGAGAGAAAGGGGGACTGCTCAGGACTGAGCCCCAGAAATATCTAAACCCTTAGAGAAAAGTGTTTTTCGTAAGCTCCAACCTCAAATGTAGTTACAACCTACTGATCTCTCTACATTTGACATTAAGATGTAGGTGGCTGTCCAGTGGGATCAGGGACAGCTGGAACCATAATTTCAACCAGCTGAGTGACAGATAGCTGATGTATATCCAGCAGCACAACTTCTGAGCTGTGACATCAATAAGCACAGGGAGACAGGATCAATAGAAATTCCAAAACCAAGATGACCGGAATGAATTCCAAATAAACAAGTGATATCTAAGGAACTGAAACCACACAGAGCGAAAGGCAAAATCAGAATTATATCTCTAGGGTAAGGTGGGTAGTGAATAAACATGCCATGACTTGTCTAAAGTATTGCTTGTTCCTCTGGACAAGGTGAGAATCGAAACCTTTCGAAAGTTTCTTGCAGGAAATAAAAAGTATAGAGCAAAAGTCTAAAGGGTCAACTTTCATGAGAGACTTTGTGGACAAGTAGAGTTGCTTTAGTACCTAGGTAAGAAAGGGCACGGGCCCAGGTCTCAGGAGCAGATGTCGGTGATATCAAAAGATGGCAACCTTAGCACAGACATTGTCACCAATAGAATTTCAGATATTTTCATATCACATTGTAGTGTTGCAGATATCTTAAAATATTGTATTATATTCATCAGTACTTTAAAATTATAGTAGCTTTTGAAAATGATATATTATTTATGATTTGATTAAGAAGCCCATTTTTATAACTATTTCTTCAACATATTCGATTTCCTTTGTAATCTTATATATTTTATTTTAGGCATTAAAAACATTATTCTGAGGGTCAGGCATAGTGGCTCATGCCTGTAATCCCAGCACTTCGGGAGGCTGAGGCAGAAGGTTTGCTCAAGCCCAGGAGTTTAAGACCAGCCTGGAGGACATAGCAAGACTCCATTTCTATAAAATAAATAAAAACATTATTCTGAGAAGACTCCATAGGCTTCATTAGGCTGTCAAAAGGGTCTAGACAAAATAAAATGTTAAGAATTCAGATAAAATAATCTATTATTCTGTCCTATTTATATTTATTCATTTACAAATGCTTATTAGAACTTAACTTTGTTCTATGCATAAACCTCTAACTCAGAAAGTGTTTTGGAGGAATTTAGGGGAAGAGGTTTAAAACGGAAACATAAACACAGTAAAGCGTTGACATAAACCACAACAGAAATGCTATGAAAATAATGACACAATGAAAGCTGTAAATTTAGGGACAAATCCATTTGAGGCATTTTTTAGCACTATGTAATTTCTTACTGTTAAGCTTCTGATTACTATATAATCAGGCTGACAAATGACTAATGCTGAGCAGGCCCAAACAAATGAATTAGAGTTTTGTTTGGGACTCTGCCTCCACTTCTTTGTGTAGAGTCTTATGGAATTTTAATGGTCCTACCTCCCTTTGGGCCATCTCCCCTCTGGATGACTGACAAAAGCTTTATATTTCTCATCTAGACTACAGACATGGGATAGAGTAATTACCTAGAAGCTTAGAGCACATTTACTTCATCTATCATTCATTTTTAAAAAATTATATTAACAACTGGAGAGAACACACAGATTTTACAAAATGCCTGACATTTTGCTAATAAAATACTTGGGGAAAAAAAAGAGAAGATAGGAAAAAATTTAAATTTGCCAAAATTCATAGAACTCACTTTTATGAGTTGATCATTAACTATTTAAAGGAAATAGAATCATAATTATAATGGTCAGTAAACACTGGCATTGGTGAAGTTGGTTAAAAGGATCATTACATAAAAATTTGAATCTCAGGCCGGGCGCGGTGGCTCAAGCCTGTAATCCCAGCACTTTGCGAGGCCGAGGCGGGTGGATCACGAGGTCAAGAGATCGAGACCATCCTGGTCAACATGGTGAAACCCCGTCTCTACTAAAAAAACTACAAAAAAATAGCTGGGCATGGTGGCACGTGCCTGTAATGCCAGCTACTCAGGAGGTTGAGGCAGGAGAATTGCCTGAACCCAGGAGGCGGAGGTTGCGGTGAGCCAAGATCGCGCCATTGCACTCCAGCCTGGGTAACAAGAGCGAAACTCCGTCTCAAAAAAAAAAAAAAAAAAAAAAAAATTTGAATCTCAAAGTAGAAACCAAATGAATGAATGACAAGACTGCCATTGAAGGTCAGATGTTGATGGAAAGAGCTAGTGGCATAAATCACCAGTCCCTGCAATGTGAAAAAGCCTGGAGCCAGAAAACATGAAAGCCCAGCGAGAAAAACGAGCAAGCAGTCCCAACAGGCAGTGGAGGATTTTGGAATATGTTTCTTCCTCTTTCAGCCCATTCAGACACAAATGGGCAGAAAACACTGATGTTGGTGAGGTTACGTTTCCCTGATTAGAAGTCACTTGATAGTTACATTTACAGAGATAATTTCATTCTGATTATAATGTCTCTTTCTTTTACAAACTAGGTCAGGAACATGTTCTTCCATACTTTTATATTCAATAGTTGATTTTTGTTTTGTTTTGTTTTCCATTCTAATGTAAAAACAACATTTGTAATTGCAGTCTTTCTACCTTTTAGAGAAAAAATTTTTTTTCACCAAAATACATTCAACGAAAAAGTGTAGGTAATGTCAAAAAAGTATCCGGACTTAAACATGGCTTTAAACTTCCAGATGATGAAGTCAGTTAGCAAATCTACTACTGTTGTCACCAAGATCTTAGAAGGAGGTAGGTGTTAAAAGAAAAAAATCTGAATCCTCCTTTATAGCTAAGTAATGAGGCTGAAGCTATAACCCATAGTTTATCTCTTCTGAAACCTTCCCCAGCAAGTCAGAAAAGGAAATTAAAATCCTAATTAAACCCTTTTCATTAGATGTAGCAATGAAAACAGTGCTTTCACCTTCACGTTATTCTGCTGTGTTAAAACAATTAGAACACAACAAATGCTACCCTGTCTCAGACCAAGTCTCTAACCAATCATTTCTTACAATGACACTGAGAATACCTTGTGATTTTCTGTGTCAAACTTCAGAGAATTCTGTTGGACTCTAAACACTTTTTATGTTTTATTATGAATATGACATCTCTTAACTTATCTAGAGCATCATTAAAAACATACCTATTGTTTTGTCTACCCAGCAACTATTTTCCAGAAATTGCCTCACCCCATTGTCCAATCTGGAGAGTTGCAGCAGGATTTGCAATATTCCCATAATGTGACCCTGCCCCAAGTCATGCTTAATTTGTCTGAAAGCGGGCATCTAAACTTAATTAAATCTATTGGTCCCTTCCCCAGGAATGTAAAACTGGAATGAGAGACAGATCATCTCTCTCTAGGTGACTAGTCTATAAATGCTAACTTCAGAACTGTTTCTGCTACGTGTGGACTGCAAACAAGAAAGCTGATCTGCATTGAAAAAGTAAAGCAGATGTCAGGAGAGGGGCAGAGAAAAGGGTCAAAAGGAAAAGAATTTTTGGGTTTTGTTTTGTGCTCTAGTTCAGGTGGTACTATTCCTGAAGTTATCTTGGATTATACTAATTACTTCAGTAATTAGTGTCTGAATTAATTTCTGAAGTATCTCTTGGATTGTACTAATTACTTCAGTAATTCACCAATAAATCCACCCTTTTTATTTTTAAGCTAGTTTGAGTCGGGCTTTGATTCCTCATATAAGAATAATAAAAGCCCTAACTAATATTCATTTATTCAATCAATTTTTATTTATTTAATATTTAACATATAAATTATTTCTATCTTAACCCATTGTATCTCTTGAAAACACAAGTTTCATAAGCTTTTAACTCATTTCATCTAAAGAACATATCTTTCAAGTGTCAAAAATGCCTTCAAATCTGAGATGTGATTTTAATTTTGTGTTCTCCATATGTTTAATTATTTAAGAACCTTGCTTATATCCTCCAAAGCCTTAGTCTATTTAGTTCAGTTCAGTTCACATATTTTTGATAATCTACTTTATACGAGACAATGATGTGGTGATGTAAACTTGAAGATGAAAGAAGATATCTCACAATCTAGTGGAAGAAAAGTATTTATAAATGAATAATTAAGATGTATGTGCTAAGAAGTAACACAGAGGTGCAGTCAAGGTATTAACAAGGGAATTATTAACATCCTGGCTAGCAACAGACAGCTATTTTTTCCCCAACACTCATCCAATTTTTCTAGAAATTACTCCTTTATCTTCCCTATCTTTACCATAGTATCCCTTTTCTTCACCCAAGAGAGATGAATGTCATGTGATCTATTCTGCCTCTGATCTGGCTACAAAGACTAGGAAATTAATGCAAGCTGTGCAAATCAGAGTGCTTTGATATCTAGCCCCCAAAATTAACCCAAAGATTCTCACCTCCTGTTATTCATTATGTAGTCCCTTCATACAGTGAATGGGTCTGCCCTATGTAACTACCAGTATATTAAGAAAAAACAGAGTGTGATTTTAATGTCTAAGTCATAGAAGATGCTATAGTTTCCACCTTGCTCCTTTGGGTCATTCACTCTGGGGAAAGCCAGATGCCATGTCATGAGAGTCCTCAAGCAAGCATATGGAAGTATCCACATGGCATGGAACTCAGCCTCTTGGCAACAACCCTCATAAACTTACCAGCATTGTGAGTGTGTACAGTTGGAAATGGATTCTCCAGCCTAGTTAATCCTTTAGATGACTGCAGCTCCAGCTGACAAGTGAACTACAACTTCATTTGAGACCCCCCACCTTCAAGACAGAACCATCCAGCTAAGCTGTTCCTAAGCTTATTTTGCACAAAAACTGTGTGATATAACAAATGTTTATTGTTGTTTAAAGCTGCTAAGTTTGGGCACAATTTATTACACAGGAACAGGTAATTAATACCATAGCCCTTTGGCACTAATTTTTTCAAGAATGGGCAGCTAACCCAAGTTAGGGCAATGAGTAATTTTCCCCAAATTTTTTGATGGACTGTCACAGAGAATATAAAGATAGTTTCTCTGATAGTTAAATATATAAGATGTAAAACTTAAATGCTTCCAGTGACCATGTTTCCGCCAGGTGGAGAAAGCCAGTTTAAAGTGAAAGAGAATAAAGTTGACACAGAGAAACAGAATGGCAGAGAGAAAGCCATGAGGGTGTTGGGGTCCTTAGTTTTAACTATTCCTGAGACTGCTGGATCTTGCTTTTTCTTTGGGTATTTGACCCCTATTCAGAGTCCTCCATCCAGATGCCATTGCCTCAAGACCTTTGTATGTCCTAATCATCTCTCATGTTTTTCTCTTGGCCCAATCCTTCGCTTTAGTTGCTGTGCAAATGTCATCTCACTGGCCGGGGCAGTGGCTCACACCTGTAATCCCAGCACTTTCAGAGGCTAAGGCAAGAAGATCACTTGACCACTAGAAGTCTAGGCTGTAATGAGCTGTGACCATGCCACTGCACTCCAGCCTGGGTGACAGAGACTCTGTCTCAAAAAAAAAAAAAAGTCATATCACCAATGAGATCTGACCACCCCACCTAAAATAGATTAGCCAATGTGTGGTAGTTTTGTAATGTGTTAAGTTGGCTAGGTCAAACACTTCCTAGAATTCATTTTCTGGTATGCTTCTAGTTAGAGTGGTTCACAAGGAAGGTTACTGAGAAATTTGGAAGGTGGTAGGGAAACAGTGGCCATTTTGTAGCTCATACCTACATTGTTGCTGATCTGCTGACTCACTTCGTTGGTGTGAAGCTGTAGCTGGGCCTGCAGTTGCTCTAACTTCCCCTGGATTTTCCCTCAGTTCCTCCCACTCCTGCCAGGTCGCTGTGCTGAGAAGCCCTCACTTCTACAGGATATCCTCATCACAAAGGCCAGAGGAAATAAGAATGAACATGGGGCTGGGCACAGTGGCTAACGCCTGTAATTTCAGCACTTTGGGAGGCTGAGGCACGCAGATTGCCTGAGGTTGGGAGTTCGAGACCAGCCTGACCAACATGGAGAAACTCTGTCTCCACTAAAAATACAAAATTAGCTGGGTGTGGTGGTGCATGCCTGTAATCCCAGCTACTTGGGAGGCTGAGGCAGGAGAATCACTCGAACCTGGGAGGCAGAGGTTGTGGTGAGCCAAGATTATGCCGTTGCACTCCAGCCTGGGCAACAAGAGCAAAACTCCATCTCAAAAAAAAAGAATGAACATGGGTCTCCATCTGTCCTTGTCCACTTGACCTTTATATATATGAAATTCTAACAAGATTTTGAAAGATAAATAGGTTTTCACCAGGGGGAAGAGAGTTGGGGGAGAAAAATGCATCAAGCTAAGAAACAAGCAAATTCAAAGACAAAGAAGTGTGAAATGATTCATGAGAAAACATGCTTTTCCTAGAACACAAATTGCAGTGGTAGTGGTAAGATGAAAAAGTAAAGAGGTAATATAAACCAAATACTGAAACGTGTTGTATACTCTAAAAAGGAGTTTCAGCTTAATCTTACAAGTAAATATTTACAAAAATTTTTATGCATAAAAATTCTCTTCTAGAAATAAAAGTTAAAAATGCAGGCTCCAGGGTCCCATCTCTAGAGATTTTGATTCATTAAATCTGTGATATGGCCTAGAAAATTAAATTTTTAATATATCGTCCAAATTATTCTAGTCAAAGACAATCTAAGATCACACTTTGATAAACATAGAACAATTGGGAGTCCCTGGAGATTTTTAAGCAGGAGTGTCACCTGATGAGATCTGAATTTCCAAAAGATAACTTTAGATGCAATTTAACAAAATGGATTTAAGGAAGGTAAATCTGGATACAGAGAGATTTATTAGGAGACAGTTATAATAATCCAAATGAGAGGGAATGGCAGCCTCATCTAAGGCAGTAAAAATAGTAAGAAGGTTATGGAGAGAAGTAATATTTAGGAAGGGTGAGGAGAGGAGGAAAATCCAACATGAATCCTCAAATTTTTATTTGAGTAATTAAGTAAATTATAAAATAGAAATTATTGAAACACCTTTTCTCAGGTTGGAATGTATTTTTTAAGTGATCAGTTCAGTATGATAGATTTTAAGTTCAATATACCTGTATGATATTTCAGTGGAGATGCATAGTAGATACACATACGTTACATATGGATTGTTATTCAGGAACATTTTTTCCTCTACCTTTGATATTTTCATTCTGTGAGATCTCTATTAGAACAACACTTGAGTTCTCCTCTTTCCTCCTCATTTACTACTTTCCGCAGAGGAGAGAGGCACCTGATAGGTGAACTTTCCACAGACAAGAGAGGCACCTGATAGTTGAACTTTCCACAGAGGAGAGAGGCACCTGATAGGTGAATTTGGAGGAAATGATTGAGGTATGTGTGGCTTAACCCATTTCTTTTCCTTCCTTTGAGATCTGTCTAACCATAGATTCAAGTCTGTATGGGCAATTATGTGCAGAAAATAAAATACTGAAAGAACATGGAGGGCAGGGGACAAAACAGAAGTTATAAGGCTGTGCAGACAGCTGCCATCTAACAGAAGTGATGTCTTTCCGGTGGGAGTGTCAGGAATGGAGGCTGGACAAGGTACTTAGCACCAGAAAGTAGGTGTGAGGGCAGGGTGACTCTGAGAAGTTCCCAGAGGAAATCTCGCTCACCATCTCTAAGGCAGAGGCCATCCCTTGGCTGAATTCAACCACGGAGACGGGACCAGACAGAATCAGAGAGAGACCAGATCCGTAAGGCAATACCTGTCTTCCCTTCTAGTGACCTTTAACCTAGTGAACCAGAAAAGGAAGGGGAGGAAGAGTGAAAGAGTTGACTTTGAAGGTGCTTGGACCACGAGTCAAGCCTCAGATGGAGAAGTAGAGATGTGATTGGAGTCTTCATTGAACTATCTGGCTTTTTTACTAACTACAAGGGTAAGCAAGCTATGTGGGATCTGCTTGACATATCACGGAGGACCTATCGAGCAAAACAGAGCTGAGATAGAACAGCTGAGGACTGAGATGGGGAAAAATAAAATCCTAAGGGTTTAAACCCCCTCAGGTTCATTCTCTTTAATAAGCTGGTGATGGTCAGCTAGGCATTTTTCTGGGTTTGAAGGTCATTATATTTTCAGAGTTACATGACCCAGTAAAGGTAAAGAATACCTTGTGAGAGGAAATGAGGACTTTGGACTGAACCCAGGAACATATCAACATTAAAGGGTCAAGTGGGAAGAAGAGCCAGGAAAGAAGACTAACAAACCAGAGGAGTCAAGCCAAGGGAGGGGTTCAAGAAGGAAATAGTTCTACAGTGAGTTATGCTGTATAAATGCCACCTGATGATCACAAACTCCATCAGCCTGTGAATACAAATCTGACCACATTAATCTCCAACTTTACAGGCTCAATCACCCATCTGTACAATTGCTGTCACTCTTCTCCCCTAAAGTCTCCTTTTCTGGGAGCCCTTCAATATAACATTCTTTCTTTGGTGCCTTTTAATGCCCCCATTGTCCAAAGCACAAAATTTTGAATGACCTAAAAGGGCTCCATTTCATTTATTCTTCCATGTGGTGAATCCACGTTCTCTTTCTTAAACAAATGGGGGAGTATAATAGCAGAGACTGCTAGTTGTACTTCTATATCCTTTTTGTTTTTTTGCTGGTCCCAAGCCAACAAGAATAAAGACTATATAACCTAGCTTTCCTTGAAGTTAGGTATGGCAATGTGATTAGACTCTTGCAATAGACCGTGAGCAAAAGTAGTGCATACAACTACCAGGATAGTTCCTTTTCCTTCTTCCAGCTGGCTGGAATGGCAATGCTGAAGTTACAGTAGCCATTTTAGACCACAGGTAAAGTTGAAAATGAGAAGGCTGAACATATTGACACTGATATGTACCTCCCAGCTCTTTCTTCAGTGAAGGCTCTCAGAAGTGAGGTCAGTAGACATTCCATAGCTTTCTTTCCCTTTAGCTGCAGAGAGCCACCTTGTTCAAGGTCACACTCCTTCCGGGGTGGCTGATATCTAATGACAAATCAATGCTTGGCCTAACTCAAGACAACTCTGAGAGGACTTTTTAGTTCCAGCATCCCGTGGGGTTGGCCATGGCGATCATAGGCCTGCATCATAGCTTGCTCTCTTCTGCCTGCCTCAGCTGTTCCTCAAACCAGCGAGACAGCCTTTGTGTGGCTGCAGCCTCAGGTTTCGATGCTCATTGTCCAGACAGTCAGGCAGAATGTCTTCCTCATAACACTCTTGATGTCTTCATCCTCTTCAGTTGTTTCTTTTTTTCCCCATAAACCTACCATCCTCTAATATGCTCTGTAATGTAGTTAGTTGCTTATTGTGCTTTGATTTACTTTCTCTCCCAATAACATATAAGGCCCATGAGGAGAGGAATCTTTTTTTTGTGTGTGCCCTGATATACCCCAGACACCTATTGTAATGACTGGCACAGAGTAGGCATTCAATAAGTGTGTGCGCGCACGTGCGCACGTGTGTGCGTGTGCGTGTGCGTGTGCGCGTGTGTGTGTGTGTTTAACACAAAGTCTTGCTCTGTTCCCCAGGCTGGAGTGCAGTAGCATGATCTTGGCTCACTGCAACTTCTGCCTCTGGGTTGAAGTGATTCTCCTGCCTCAGCCTCCTGAGTAGCTGGGATTACAGGCATGCACCACCATGCCTGGCTAATTTTTTGTATTTTTAGTAGCGACGAGGTTTCGCCATGTTGGCTGTGCTGTTGTCAAACTGCTGACCTTGGGTGATCCACCCACCTCGGCCTTCCAAAGTGCTGGAATTACAGGCTTATACCACCACACCCAGCCTCAATAAGTGTTTGTTGAATTAATGAATAAGTGAATAATTCCCTGAGGATAAATTTGTAAATATTCACTTATTAGGGCCCTCAATTTGAGGGAGAAATCTTTGGCAGCAGATTCACTGAGTATTATACTTTCTATATCCTCCAATAACAAAACATTGACCATGTACTTTTATGGAGTGCTCTAAATCTCTCCCATTATAATCTAAACTTATTAACATTTTCATACATATACTTCTAGATACTAGAGGTACCTTATTTCACATGTGAGTCCTGTGATTTCTGTTCCAATGAGATGTCCATTGAAAACAGTGGTTTTCCCCACAATATTAACAGGAACATTAGAAAAAGCAACCCTGAAAATCTCAAGTGTGGTGATCCATGACAGCTTGCTGGCTTACATTATAGGGTACAGTTACTTCTAACAGGAATTGTCTGTTCTCAAGCACAATTCATTGCAACTGAGTTGTTGGAAACTTTTTTTGCTTTATATTACCTGCTTCTCAAAGAGGTCAATATTTGTGAGGTTTCAGGAAGATTCCTTTGAAGTCAGCATTGCAATAAAAACATGAACTAGATCAACTAAACACCCATGGAGTTGGACTGATGATTTATTTTTGTAGCTCCGAATTCTGCAGGGGCTTTCCTCTCCCAGGAAGTTTCTGTAGCTCTGCATTCTCAGGGGGCTTTCCTCTCCTGGTAGAGCTCTTTTTTTTACCATTTGTCTTAAGAGTTATTAAAGGTTACATAAATGTCATTATGTCCTTCTAATTCAAGTGAATTAGAAAGGTAGTCATGATATGATTGAGTGTAATTCAAACCAAACTTTTTATGTAAAACAAAGAAAATAATTCCAAAATATTTATAAATAAAATAGAACAGTGGACTGCCTAGAATAAAATATTTATCACTATTTATTAACTAATTATTAGTTATGAATATGGGATGGTAAAAGTGCATGTGTTAACTGTATTATTCCTTTGACTTTTTTGATATATTAATGACTTAAAGGAAAAAAGGTACATAAACCATCACGGAAGTTCCTTTCTTACTCCTAGAGCAATGTTGCTTCCAATCAATCTACCAATGACTCATTCATGCTACAGAAAGCATGCAGGGCTCAGAATGTAATTGTAAGGCCAGGCTTATGTCTGTAATCCCAGCACTTTGGGAGACCAAGGAAGGAGAATCACTTGAGGCCAGGAGTTCAAGACCAGCCTGGTCAACATCGCAAAACCCTGTCTCTACTAAAAATACAAACATTAGCCAGATGAGGTGGCACATGCCTGTAATTCCAGCTACTCAGGAGGCTGAGGCACAAGAATTGGTTTAACCCAGAAGGTGGAGGTTGCAGTGAGCTGAGATCACACCACTGCACTCCAGCCTGGGTGACAGAGCAAGACTCTGTCTTAACAAAAAGTAATTTTAAAACATTAGATTTAAGCTCCAATTGGAATTTATCTTTGGGCAGCTTTTCTGTCCTTTCAAAATTTTGTTCTGCAGCAAATAATAAAGATTAGCAAGATAAAGATTTTGTTGAAATCCAACTGGTTTTCAACAAAAAGGTTTGTTTATTATCATCAAATGGATCATCAGAATATCACTGAAAGGTAACACTTGGAAACTGGGTTTTATTTCATGCAATTATCTCTAGCCAGATCTCTCCCACAGTTAAAACCTCAGGAAAGATTCTCTTGCTTCTTCCATCTACCATATCCTGGTGTCTGGATAGTAACTATTTTCTCAAACTCCTTGGCATACAATAGAGACTTCACTTATTCCTTGGCCTCAGTAGGCAGTCTTCTTTCATGAACAATAAATAGCTGTTTGGCCTATTCACCAAAAGCATATCACCCCTTACAAATCAGCTTCTGGAATATTTGTGAAGTGAATGTGTGTTGCACTGCCCAGATCTGCTTTTAAGACCAAGGCACTCATTTTCCTAGTTGCTGGAGTGTTGGCTACTGAGAGCTCACAGCTGAGTTCCCCTTCAGGAATTGCCCACCTTATCCAAGATCCACTCCCCTCTCCTAGGGCTAGTCATATCCAAAAAGTGGCCCATATGCAGGTGTACAATTGCACACTCATACTAACTTAAAACAACTTGGAATGAATATCCTAGCTCTAGAGCTACACATGGAATAGATGAAGGCCTTGGGCTATTACTGAGTCACAGTTCAACTTCTTCTGCCCAGTCCTGCTGCTTTTACTCTTCCACAGGTGTTGATCTCAAAGCTATTTTCCAGTAATTTTCCTACATGCTGATCTCCATTTCAGAAACTGCTTCCTAGAAAACCTGACCTATGAGAATTATTTTGGTCATGATCAAACCACCACCTTGAGTTATCATTTAAAAACCTAAAATTTTGATGGTGACTTGTGTACCAGCCATGGCAGACTAGCTTCTGCAACAAATACTCCCAAAATGTTAGTGGCTTAACCCAACACAAATTTGCTTTCTTGCAAATTAATCCCAGCACTTTGCAAGGCTGAGGCAGGTAGATCACTTGAGACCAGGAGTTTGAGACCAACATGGCCAACATGGCGAGACCCCGTCTCTGCTAAAAATATAAAAATTAGCCAAGCATGGTGGTACACGTCTATAATCCCCACTACTTGGAGGGCTGAGGCACAAGAATTGCTTGAACCCTGGAGGCAGTGGTTGCAGTGAGTCAAGATCATGCTACTGCACTCCAGCCTGGGCAACAGAGTATGACTCTGTCTCAAAAAAAAAAAAAAAAAAATTGCTCTTACTCATCCCATAGTATACTGCAATTCAATGCGGAGGCTTGGCTCCACACAGTCATTCAGGAATCCAGACTCTTTCCAGCTTGGGCTCCACCCTTTTCTAGGAGTCTTGTCCTTCAGTTGACAGATGAAGAAAGAGCATGAAAAAAGTTCATGGGAGGTTAGATAGCTTAAAAGGCCACACATAATTCTTCATTGGCCAGAACTCAGTCATCTGGTCACACTAAATCAAGCTGATAAGCATTAGCAGTCTCTGCTACACATTTATAAAGTATTTGTGATTTTCAAATTTTCCATTATCCATGACCTTTGTGACAGTCTAGTCCCATTCTTCAATTTGTAAGAACCAAATAATCATCTTTATTAATGATTCAGAGTCATGGGTGCTTTTGTAAAAGTCACTTTAATAAAAGTCTCTGTAGGGTTTGGTGTTTTTTGTTTTGTTTTACTTGTTGTTACTGTTGTTTTGTTTTTATTCCATTTTATGTCTTTTAAAAATAAGGGCTTTAGGCTGGGCACAGTGCTCATGCCTGTAATCCCAGCACTTTAGGAGGCCGAGGCCACTCGATCACCTGAGGTCAGGAGTTTGAGACCAGCCTGACCAACATGGTGAAATCCTGTATCTACTAAAAATACAAAAAATTAGTCAGGCGTGGTGGTGCATTCCTGGAATTCCAGCTACTTGGAGGCTGAGGCAGGAGAATCGCTTGAACCTGGGTGGCGGAAGTTGCAGTGAGCTGAGATTGTGCCATTGCACTCCAGCTTGGGCAACAAGAGTGAAACTCAGTCTTAAATAGATAAATGGCTTTAAAGAAAAACAGAATGCCAGGTGAAGTGGCACATGTCTGTAATCCCAGCCACCCGGGAGGCTGAAGTGGGAAGATCACTTGAACCCAGGAGTTCAAGAGCAATCTGGGCAACATAGTGAGACCCCATCTCAAAAACAAGACAAAAAAATTAATTAGTTAAAAAAGAAAACAGAACCATAGTATCAGTATCATACATAAGAAAGCTAATTCCTTAATATATCTACTACTCAGTATGTATACAAATTTCCCTGATTGTTCTTCAAAATTATTTTCATTTAATAGTTCTTTTACTGTCCAGACGGTTATTAGTAGCTATATCGTACACAGTTCCAACAACTGGCCATGCCACTGCTCCATCTTCCCAAAACCTCCACAGGATCTATTACTTCTTTTTGAGTTGATCCAACTGAATTTGTCATAACTACAGCCATATAACTTTAAAACCATAAACTAAACCTTCATGGGTTCGCTGAGACCAGCTGGTGGTTTTTCTGTGTTTTCTTTTCTTTTCTTCACGTAGTCTTCATCCATTGTCTAAGCTACTACTCTTAACCACAGCACTGGCTAGCACTTCAAAGGCAACTCCCACAAATGCCTCAATGCTTGGGGCTATTCCTGCAACATTCTCTTCAGGGATAATATGATGTAAAGGTAAATGCTTCTACACTCTCAGAAAAATGACTCCTTCAAGCTTTCCAAAATCCTTAGGTTCAATCATAAGGACATATATTTGCTCAATGTCTTATGTTTCAAATAGCATCTCGTCTTCAGGTTGCTGTTGGGATATTAGAGAAAACTGAATGTATTTATTTGAAAGTGAAAATTTAAATACTACATTTTTTACGTCTTTAAATGTAGTGGAAATACTTCTCATCAAGAGGTTAGAAAATAAACTGAAATCATTCACCTTAGCTGCTTTATATCTTTGGCACTATCTCTCCTAGTACTCGCTTAAACAGTAAAATGAAGCTTGATAGGAGAATTCAGAAAATAGTCCTAGAAGCTCACTTGTAACATGTCTGCTAACAAGACAATCTTAAATTCTTCTAAGGATTCTACCGCCCTACAGAAATTTGCATCTCAGTGATTTCAGCTTCTGCCGTAAACTTTGCCAAAGCACAGATAAATTAAAATCCTAACCCAGGATCCATTTATTGTGCACAACACATCACATGGACAATATCCTGCAGAGCTCAGGATAGTACTGACACCCATAAATGACTTGGCCCTTGTATTAGTTGAGATTTTTAGTAGCAGGCAGCAGCAAATCTAGCTTAAACTAGCTGAAACATTGAAGAGAATGTGTAGATTATGCTGCAGAAAATTTTAAAGATAGATCTGATTCCAGATAAGCTTTCATTCAGCCCAGGAGCTCAAGAATTAGGACAGGTATGCAGTTTCTTTTGGCTCTACTCCTCCAATGTTGACTCCCTTCTACGAGGCCCTCTTCTTGTGAACACACGATGGCTGCCAACAACTTTGGAGCTACGTTCTTCCAGAAAAGTGGGAGTTAGCTTCCCTAAGAATTGAGACTCACTACACCCTGTTGGTCTGGAGTGGGCAATGTTTTCATCTATGAACCAATCATTGGCGGGAAGGATGGGGGAAATGACCTACACTGATCGACTAATCATACTACACATGGAGGAAGAATCAGTCCTATCCAAACCATATGATTAAGAAATTCATAGTACTGCTAGGAAGAGGGAAGTGGTTATGGAGAAGGCAATGACAAATGTTCACTATAATACTAAATCCAAAGTGAGCTGACTTGGGCTTTCTGTCAGGATAAAATACAAAGCAAAATGCAGCTTCAAATAATTTGGTTTTTGCTTTGTATTCTATTTAAACGCTGAAAGAGGTAGGTAAAGATAGTTTATTTAACTTTTGTTACTGGTAGGTAATTTCTTCTTAGAAGTATTCAATGTGATTGTAAAATTTTCATGTTAACACCACTTGGTATTAGTAAACCAGAATAATAGTTTCCAACAAAATCTTGTCACCTGAAGTTGTATCTTCAATATATTTTTCTAAATTATCAGTTATCTTTGGCTCCCATCTTGCTTGATTCTTGCTTCTCAAACTACATTTTATAGTGATGCCAATATAGACTACTTCCTACTTTCCATAATTGTATACCAAAAAAATGCCAACATCTGAAAATAACAATGTTCTCAATTTTTAAGAATCAGAGGACTGCATATGTCATTCTCCTTTATCCTCTATGTTTCATATGTAATCAATTTCCATTCCTGACATCTCATGTCTGTTGGTTTCACTCTTCTTCCCTGCCATCCCACTAATTCAAACTTGAATAATTTCATTTCTGGATTTCTCATGAGTCTCCTTGCTGATCATCCTGATGCAAAACTCTCCTTTCTCCAATCTATTTGGCAAAATACTTCTATTCTAACATTCCTCAAATAATTACAGCAACTAGTTATCAAGGGCCTACTTTGTGCCAAGTGCCTTATAGCTCTTACCTCATTTTATTTAATTATTACAAAAACTCTATGACATAAGGTATTATCTCCATTTTATAAATGAGGAAATTAGGCTTAGAAAAGTCAGGAATTTGCCCAAGGCTACACACATAATAAGCAGAAAAACTGGTATTGGAAACCAGGTCAGTCACACGTCAAAGCCTGTGCTTCTTCCATCACATCACGCTGCTGTTTTATGACTTCATGTCATGTCTGTTCTCAAAGAAGTTCCCTACTGCTGCCCCTACCAAGGGTAAACGTCTCAGCATGGCTTTGAAGGCCTGCCATAATTATATTCCACCTAAAGACTTTTCTTGTTACTTTCAATGTGTACATCTCTCATCTGATATGTCTCTTCCCTCTCCCTCCTGTAAACTGGCCCACATTAATCTTACATTGACAATAAAGAAAAAAATCTCAGTAATAATAATACATACTAACTTAAAGGTTAAGCAATATAAAAGTAACTAAAGTAGAAAATGGAAGTCTACCATATTTGGAGTGAACATTAGGGATGGAATAGAGGGCATAAATGTCTGGTTGCATACATTTCTTTAGTTGAAAAAGACATGGAACCTTTTACACTTTAACTAGCTAGCATCAAAATAGCCACATTAAAGTGGCCACATAAAAATATTCTGTTTCTGGAATGGGAAATTTTTTTTGCAATCTACCCATCTGAGAAAGGGCTAACATCCAGTATCTACAAAGTAAATCAGATTTACAAGAAACAAACAAACAGACCCATTCAAAAGTGGGCAAAAGACATGAACAGACACTTTTCAAAAGAAGACATATATGAGGCCAAGAAACATATGAAAAAATGCCCATCATCACTGGTCATTAGAGAAATGTAATAAAAACCATATTGAGATACTATCTCATGCCAGTTAGAATGGTAATCATTAAAAAATCTGGAGACAACAGATGCTGGAGAGAATGTGGAGAAATAGGAACACTTTTACACTGTTGGTGGGAGTGTAAATTGGTTCAACCATTGTGGAAGACAGTGTGGTGATTCCTCAAGGACCTAGAAACAGAAATTCCATTTGGCTCAGCAATCCCATTACTGGGTATATACCCAAAGGATTATAAACTGTTCTATTTTAAAGACACATGCACACGTATGTTCATTGCGGCATGGTTTACAATAGCAAAGGCCTGGAACCAACCCAAATGCCCATCGATGATAGACTGGACAAGGAAAATGTGGCAAACATACACGATGGAATACTATGCAGCCATAAAAAAGAATCAGTTTGTGTTCTTTGTAGGGACATGGATGAATCTGGAAACCATCATTCTCAGCAAACTGACACAAGAACAGAAAAACACCCCACGTTCTCACTCATAGGCGGGTGGTGAACAATGAGAACACATGGACAAGGGGAGGGAAATATCACACACTGAGGTCTGTTGGGGGGAACCAGGGGAGGGAGAGCAGGGGGTAGGGAGGTTGGGGAGGGATAAAATGGGAAGAAATGCCAGATATAGGTGATGGGGGGGATGGAGGCAACAGACCGCGTTGCCATGTATGTACCTATGCAACAATCCTGCATGATCTGCACACATACCCCAGAACCTAAAGTACAATAAAAATAAATAAATAAAAATTTTAAAAAATATTGTTTCTGGTTTTGCTTCCTTTTCTACTGTCTGCCTGTTAAAATCCCAGTCATCTTTCAGGGCCTACCTGAAGTGGTCACATCTCTTGACCCCTACTCCCTGCTTTTTTCTTTATTCCCCAAAACCTCAGCACTCACCAGAGGATATTCCCTTTTTTTTTTTTTAGATGGACTCTCACTCTGTCACCCAGGCTGGAGTGCAGGAGTGCAGTAATGCAATCTTGGCTCACTGCAACCTCCACCTCCCAGATTCAAGCAATTCTCCTGTCTCAGCCTCCAGAGTAGCTGGGATAACAGGCACGCACCATCATGCCCGGCTAATTTTTTATATTTTTAGTAGAGACGGGATTTCACCATGTTGGCCAGACTGGTCTTGAACTCCTGACCTTGTGATCTGCCCACCTTGGCCTCCCAAAGTATTATAATTACAGGCATGAGCCACTGTTCCAGCCCTCTCTTTTTAAACTGAACTTCTTCACTGCTCATAATAAAACACAAAAACAAGAGAAGCAAAAAAATTAGCAGCAGGAAATCTTTCCTGACTGCTCTAGTTCTCATTGACTTTCTTATACTGTCTACTTAGAGCCTGTACCACCCAACTTGCATTTAATAACATATTGTTTGTATTGTTGGTTCCATATGTGTTAGAGCAAGTAATAAGGCTGTGGGTGGAATTAGATTATGGGGAACGGGCCAGGGCGTGGACTTACAGGGTTGATGAGTCCTCTGTATGGCAGACATGGAAACAGCTAGCCCTGCGGAGTGACAGAAAGTTGAGTTGTGAATTTATATCAGGGGTCTGGAGCAAGCCCTGAGCTAGGGCTTGTACACAAGCTTGAAGTCAGAACATGCAGTACGTCCAACATGAGAATTTGGCTAAAAATCTAGAAATCTACAAAAATGAGCAGGGTATGGCAGGGTGTGGATTAGTAATAAAAAAATAATGATGACATAGTATCCTTAGTTCAAACACTGTGTAAAATATAATTATGTATAATTATAATACATAATTATATAAAAATATAATTATAATGTATAACATCAAAATAACATCAGAATGACATTTTCAAAAACCCCCCAATTTCACCAAAATTATACACATTTATCGTTTGGCTCAGCAATTCCACTTCTAGGAAATTATCCTAAAGAAATATTCATATAACTGTACATAATATTTATATTTAATATTGTTGATAAAAGCAAAAGGTAAAATGAAAACAACCCAAATATCCATCTATGTGTTTGTTTGCTTACATATTCCCCTATTATCCACACATACAGTAGAATAATAGCCAGATATTAAAACAGAGATACATCTATGAACACTGGCATGAAAAGAGGTCCCAAATATATTTTAGGCTGGGTTCAGGGGCTCCCACCTGTAATCCCAACACTTTAGGAGGCTGAAGCTGGAGCATCACTTGAGACTAGGAGTTTGAAACCAGCTTGGGCAATATGGCAAAACCAAATCTCTACAAAAAATACAAAAATTAGCCCTGTGTGGTGGCGTATACCTATAATCCTAGCTACTCGAGAGGCTGAGAAGAGGGAGGATCACTTGAGTCCCAGAGGTGGAGGCTGCAGTGAGACGTGATTGTATCACTACACTCCAGCCCGGGTGTCAGAGTGAGATCCTGTCTCAAAAAAAATAAATGAATATATATATTTTTTTTCTTTAAAAAGGAAGCTTCAGAACAGTATATACAGCATTATTTCCTTAAAATATCAATCACATAGGTAAAGTCATAAATATAATAAAATTTATTTTATTTTATTTTTAGAGATAGGGTCCCACTCTGTTAGGCTGGAGTGCAGTGGTGCAATCATAACTGACTATAGCTTTGAATTCCTGGATTCAAGCCATTCTCCTGCCTCAGATTCTGGAATAGCTGGAACTAGGGGCACCCAACACCTAGCCCCAGTAATTTTTAATTTTGGGGGGAGAAACAAGGTTTTACTGTGTTGTCCAGGCTTAAAAATTTTGGAAAACATATTTTTGAAAGCATCGTCACCTGACCGTTTATATCAAAATCACCTGTAGTGAATGCTAAAAAAAAAATACATATTCCGCTGGGTGCAGTGGCTCATGCCTGTAATCTCGGCACTTTGGGAGGCTGAGGTAGGTGGATCACGAGGTCAAGAAATAGACAGAGACCATCCTGGCCAACATGAAGAAACCCTGTCTCTACTGAAATTACAAAAATTAGCTGGGTATGATGGCATGCGCCTATAGTCCCAGCTACTTGTGAGGCTGAGGCAGGAGAACTGTTTGAACCTGGGAGGCAGAGGTTGCCGTGAGCCGAGATTGCACCACTGCAGTCCAACCAGTCAACAGAGCGAGATTCCATCTCAAAAAAAAAAAAAAAAAAAAAAAAAAATACATTCCTACACTTCAAACTAGATCTACTGAATCACAATCTCTGATGATAGGACCTAAGACTCTGCATAACAATCATCCCATATGGCTCTTGTTCCCAATAAAGTTTAAGAATTATTGGATTAATATGACACTTAACAGTGACTACTTCAAGAAAATGGGACTTGAAGGACTTGAGGACTTTACCTTTCATTCTACTTTATACTCTTTGTTTTAAAACTTTTATTTTTTGAGACAGGTTTTCACTCTATCGCCCAGGCGGGAGTGTAATGGTAGGAGCACAGCTCACTGCAGCTTTGAACTCCTGGGTTCAAAAAACTCCACCTCAGCCTCCAAAAGCACTAGGATTAGGGGCATAAGCCACTGCACCAGCCTAAAATTTTTATAAATATTTATTACATATAAACTAATCTATATATACTAGAGATTTCTGAGGTTTAAAAGACTGAAATATTAAATATTGATTGTCTGGGTCATGTAAATAAGAAAATCTATCACCAATTGAGCTCATTCAGAAAGGGAAACAACAGGCCAGGTACAGTGGCTCATGCCTCTAATCCCAGCACTTTGAGAAGCCAAGGTGGGTAGATCACTTGAGGTTAGGAGTTCAAGACCAGCTTGGCCAACATGGTAAAACTCCATCCTCTACTAAAAATACAAAACTTAGCCCGGCATGGTGGCACATGCCTGTAATCCTAGCTACTCGGTTGGCTGAGGCATGAGAATCTCTTGATTCTCGTGAATCACTTGAACCTAGGAGACAGAGGTTGGCAGAGATTGAAGTGAGCTGAGATCATGCCACTGCACTCCAGCCTAGGCAACAGTGAGACTGTCTCAAAAAAGAAAGAAAAGGGGTCAGGGGGAGACTATCTAAGACTATAAATTTGGCAACATATAATAAATTGTCAAACTTTTCCTTCATTCATTCAACAAATACTTGCCGAGCATCTGTGTTCCAGGTACTCCTTTATGTGCCAAAGACAGAAGAATTTTAGGCACGATTTCTGCCCTTGAAGAGGTTACTTTAGAGTCGGGGAAGAGAGACACAGATTGAGAATAACCTAGTAAGGTAACAACAGGTTGTGGTGGTATGATCGGGATGATGACAGGGAGAAAAGTAGGGGTAAGGTGAGGGACAAGGAAAGGCTTTTTTCAGAAGTGATTTTTGGCTGAGATCTGGAAGATGAATCAGTCATATGAAAAGTTGAGCAAGAGCAGCCACCCTGATCAGAGATCTTGACTGATTTAAGGGACAGAAAGGAGTTCTGTGAAAATGGAGCACGGTGAGAGGAGAGCAGTGGCAGATGAGGCTGCCAAGGAGGCCAGAGCTAGATCACGTATAGTTTTGTAAAGAATTTAGATTTTATTCTGGGTAGCCAATGATAGGTTTTAAGGAAAAAAAATGATATTATCTCTTTTGCATTACCTAAGTGATCACTTCAATAGCCTTTCACCCGGTATTTTCCCTTAGCAGAATGTGTCTACGGCAAAAAAAATTTTGCAAACATGTTTATCATGGGGATTTTACTTTGGCAAAAACTTGAAGACAACTCAACAGTATGAATTTTTATGACTATTAAAAATTAAGTGTGTGGATTTTAAAACACACTGAAATAGTCCTAAGAAATGAAGTCAATAAATGGAGAGATATTAATCAAAGGGTACAAACTTTCAGTTACAAAATGAACAAGTTTTAGGCCAGGCACAATGGCTCACACCTGTAATCCCAGCACTTTGGGAGGCCGAGGTGGGTGAATCACCTGAGGTCAGGAGTTCAAGGCCAACCTGGCCAACATGGTGAAAACCCATCTCCACTAAATATACAAAAATTATTTAGGAATCACAGCAGGCTTCTGTAGTCCTAGCTACTCAGGACGCTAAGGCAGGAGAACCGCTTGAACCCGGGAGGCAGAGGTTGAGTGAGCTGAGATCACACCACTGCACTCCAGCCTGGGCAACATAGTGAGACTCCACCTCAAAAAAACAAAAAAAGAACAAGTTCTGGAGGTCTAATGTGCAGCTTGGGTGGTGATAGATATATTAATTAATTTGATTATAAAATTATTACAAAACATATATGTATATCAAATCATTACATTGTATACCTTATATATAAGACAATACAATATGCGTCAATTTATTTATTTATTTATTGAAACAGTCTGGATCTGTTGCCCAGGCTGGAGTGCAGTGGCATGATTTTGGCTTATTGCAACCTTTGCCTCCTGGGTTCAAGCAATTCTTGTGCCTCAACCTCCCGAGTAGCTGCGACTACAGGTGCCCACCACCGAGCCCAACTAATTTTTGTATTTTTAGTAGAGACAGCGTTTCACCATGTTGGCCAGTCTGGTCTCAAAATTCTGACCTCAAGTAATCTGCCTACCTAGGCCTCCCAAAGTGCTCAGATTACAGGTGTGAGCCACTCCGCCCAGACAATTAATTATTTTAAAAGAGAAAAAAGAGAACTCCACAAGCTAAATATCCTGGCTTTTTCAACAGAAGAAAAAAAAGGTAAGGAAAAAAATTGATAAAGGGGGAAATCTATGGATTTAAGCAGATCTTTCAAAAACAGACCAGGCTGAGCACGGTGGTGGGTGCCTGTAATCTCAGCAATTTGGAAGTCCTAGGCAGGTGGATCATCTGAGGTCAGGGGTTTGAGGGCAGCTTAGCTAACATGGTGAAACCCAGTCTCTACTAAAAATACAAAAAATTAGCTGGGCATGGTGGTGGGTGCCTGTAATCCCAGCTACTTGGGAGGCTGAGGCAGAAGAATCACTTGAACCCAGGAGGCACATGTTGCAGTGAACCAAAATCGTGCCATTGCA
>NW_016107526.1:167780-170048 GCF_001604975.1 Cebus imitator
AAAAAAAAAAAAAAAAAAAAAAAAAAGAAAAGAAAAGAAAAGGTGGACTAGAAAAATAAGCAATGTTATTTAGTGCCCAGTTACTAACTTGCAAATGTACAGAAAACATTGAATTATGGCAATTCAGGGATAATTAATAGTTCTCAAGTAGGTATACATAATTTTCTGAGTTTTTTTTTTTTTTAATGGACCACGCTAAGCCCTACCCGAGATTTTAAACCCATTGGCCCAAGATAAGAGTTTGTACCTCTGTATTTGTTTTAAAAACTTTCTTAGAAGATTCTGATAATCATGGCTGTGTGAGAATTACCCACATAGGACAGTCATTATAAATGGGATAGGGTGGAAAAATTTCCATAAAGAAGGGAGACTTCAGGTGATCCACCCGTCTTGGCCTCCCAAAGTGCTGAGATTACAGGCATGTGCCACCACACCCTACCTAAAATTCTAATTTCTAATTAATAATTTGAGGACTATAGTAGAGTACTGTTTTGGGAGGTTTGTTTTTGTTTTTTGAGATAGGATCTTGTTATGTTGCCCAGACTGCAGTGCAGCGCTGCACTGTAATCATAGCTCACTGCAGCCTTGATCTCCTGGGCTCAAGTGATCCGTCTGCTTCAGCCTTCGGAGTAGTCAGGACTACAGGCATAGGTCACCACACCTGGCTAATTTTTCTTTTTAGCAGAGATGAGGTCTCTATATGTTGCTCAATCTGGTCTAAAACTCCTGAACTCAAGGGATCTTGCTGTCTAGGCCTCCCAAAGTGCCGGAATTATAGGCAATGAGCCACCAAACTTGGTGTGGGTTATTTTTTATAGGATGCTTTACATTTTTTTTTTTTTTTAAGATAGAGTCTCTGTCGCCCAGCCTGGAGTGCAGTGGCGCCATCTTGACTCACTGTAACCTCCGCCTCCTGGGTATAAGCAATTCTTCTGCCTCAGCCACCGGAGTAGCTGGGACTGCAGGAATGTACTACCACGCCCAGCTTATTTATTTATTTATTTTTGTATTCTTAGTATACCATATTGGCCAGGCTGGTCTCTAACTCCTGACCTTGTGATCTGCCCTCCTTGGCCTCCCAAAGTACTAGGCTTACAGGTGTGGGCCACCACACCCGGCCTAGGATGGTTTACTTTTATTAAAAAAAAAAAAAAAAAAAAAGTGATAAATATCAAGGTACTATCACATTTTATTTCATTTGTCCTCACAAAAACTTACTGTGATTGAGAGAATGTAAGTTATTATTCCAGATTGATCAAAGAGATAACTGAGATACTGAGCACCTTAAGAAGTTAACTTGTTGCATAACAAATATATGAGTGCCTACTATGTAATCCTAATGAGAACAGTAGTTCTTAGGGTATATATTTTAGTAATTAATCAGTAGTTACTAGTTCAGGATCTTAGTAGTAGTTGTAGTTCTAGTTATGGTTATACATCTTGCTAATGTCTGAGCCAGAGTTAGAATCTTTGATCCAGGATGTTGATGGAAACATAGCCACACTGCATGTATTTATGGCTGCTCTTCAGGAAGCCACTAATATACAAGGCCCATAATGCAAGTCTTGGTAAATACATATGCTAATGTGTACCAAAAAAAAGTAGGCGTTTTGGGTATGTCTTATAAAGGTTTTGTGTTTATTAGGTGTTATACATTTTTATGGCGCAAAATAATGTGCATATTTAAAAAATATCTTTTATATGGATTAAAGGTTAAGACTAACTATATAAACCAAAGAGTGTAAGGTATGTGTCAGCAACCACGCTAAAAAATATTTGATGAAGCATAGAGGTGGCGTGCACCTCTAGTCCCAGCTACTCAGTAGGCTGAGGCAGGAGAATTGCTTGAACCTGGGAGGCGGAGGTTGCAGTGAGCCGAGAACACGCCACTGCACTCCAGCCTGGTGCCTGGCAATGGAGCGAGATTCTGTCACAAAAAAAAAAAAAAAAAAAGAAAAGAAAAGAAAAGAAAAAAACATTTGATGAAGCAATGTTAACTTTGAGCTGTACAACTTGATTTCTTTGCATTCTAGTATAAGTAAAATATAAATAGATGTTTAATACCTCAGTTGCAGACATCAGAAAATGAATTCTAGACAGGAGATCAAAAAGTTCAGAAAAACTCCCAAAATTATAGAAAAAATAAAAACTAAACCCTGATTTTGGTCAAATTTCATCTGAAACGGGTTCTCAAGCATGGTATCATTTCTGGAATGTAAAAGAAGTTTTTTTTTACATTGTCTATCCAGTGGGTTTTTTTTTTTTTTT
>NW_016107526.1:170382-180842 GCF_001604975.1 Cebus imitator
GGGGTTTCACCATGTTGACCAGGATGGTCTTGATCTCTTGACCTTGTGATCCACCCACCTCGGCCTCCCAAAGTGCTGGGATTACAGGCTTGAGCCACCGCGCCCGGCCTCAACAGTTTTTTTTAAGATCTACTTGATTACTTATATTAGGTTGAAAACTCTAGGCAAACACATATATGCACATAAGCATTGATGTATATATCCAGTTTCCAATTTTTAAATTTTAAATTGTGTATTTGTAGTTATTGTTACAGGGAGACTAACAACGACTAGGGAAGGCCGGCGCGGTGGTTCAGGTCTGTAATCCCAGCACTCTGGAAGGCTGAGGCAGGTGGATCACCTGAGGCCAGCAGTTTAAGACCAGCCTGTCCAATACAGATATAGTGAAACCCTCGTCTCTACCAAAAATACAAAAATTAGCTGGGCATGTTGGCGCGGGCCTGTAATCCCAGCTACTCGGGAGACTGAGGCAGGAGAATCGCTTGAGCCCAGGAGGCGGAGATCGCAATGAGCCGAGATCGTGCCACTGTACTCCATCCAGCCTGTGTGACAGACTCCCTCTCAAAAAATAAATAAATAAATAAATAAATAAACCAATGACTAGGGAAAGCGTTGTTTCCTACATATCAAACCCCACTACTACCCCAGCAAGAGTTAGACATTTGGAGGTTTTTACACGGTGCTATAGTTTCCAGGGCCCTGTCCACATGGCCTTCCTGCTCTTCTAGGATGGAGTCTCACTCTCCACATTGCTGATGTGGTCAGACTAGTCAAATGACTGCAAAGAGACACATTCCCTAGTCAACTTTATGTGCCTGCCTTCTGCCCTTGAGTCACAGTTGTTGGCCTTTACAGGTCAAGACAACTAAGTTTTGAACCCTCAGCAGAAACAGGACACCAGCATCTGATGTCTCATAACCTGAACAGTTAAGGACGCCCCACCACAGAGTTTCTTTCCGAATGTGATGAACCATAAGGCAAGACTACAAAGGGACGGATCTTCACTTCGATTTAGGGTAGGTGACGCCTCGAGTGTTTCTTCCCTTCCGGCGTAACTGGATGGGAAACCTGAACCAAGTGTGCTTGGGAGGGCTGCTTGGTCACCTACCTGTAAGCGGAAACAGGGGGTGCCAATGAAAACACCGAGCCCGTTCTGTCTACCAAGGACGACCCTTGAATTCGCATCCCTCAGCCCGCTGGAAAGCCCTGAAACCACCGGGCCCTTAACCCATTTGGGCAACAGCGCCAATTCACGGGAGCCAGAAGGCAAAACGGCTCAGCGCGACGCTTCCCGCGTCTTCTAAGGCCGCAGGCTGAAATTAAACGCGACGCCGGCTAGTTGGGGGCCGGGCCGGACCGAGCGCTCACGGCTCCCGCGGTCCCAGTAGCCGAGGCCGCCGCCCGCCCCGCTGGGGAGCTGGGCGGGGCCGCCTAGAGGCAGCCGGCTAAGGCCAGCCGAAGAGGAAGAGACGCCAGAGGTGCGCTCTGCGCAGACGCGAGGCGCCCCGCCTCCCCAGCGTCGGCTCCCGGGCGGGCGGCGCGGGCCCTCCCACTCTACCCCGCGCCGCCTCACGGCCCCGGCCCTCACTTCACCCTGACGCCCCAGCGTGCGTGTCCTCCTGCCGACCTGCAGGCTCGGGGCCTCCGCCTGCTTCCCCACAGCTGCTCCTCGCGGCCCCGCTCCGGTTCACGCTGTCGCCCGGGCCAGCGCGGCCGCGGGCAACCGCTCCCCCTCCCACACCTACCCCGCCCCCTCCCCGCCTTTTCCGCCCTCCGGTCCCCCTCCCTCGGCCCGCTGCCGCTGCTCCAGATGAGGTGATGGCAACGGCCAACTTCGGCAAGATCCAGATCGGGATTTACGTGGAGATCAAGCGCAGCGATGGTGAGCTGCCCCGCTGGCACGCTTGGCCCAGTGTTCGGTGTGCACGGAGGGGACGCTGGCGCCGGCCGCCTCATTGATTGCTTCGCCGGGCTGTGGGGGCGGGAAGGCGGCGGCCGCGGCGCTTTTGTGTGTGGCGTGTGTGCCAGTGAGGCCAGCGTGGGGTCCACTGGGCGCCGCTGCAGTGCTGGGGGCCGGGCCGTGGGGGAGGGAAGCCGGATGGGGAAAGGGCCCGGGTGTCCGGGGGGTCCCAGGGCGAGGGCCTTTTGCTCCTCCCCCCGCAATGTCCAGTCCCCCCGGGGACACCAGCCCGGGAGGGAGTAGGCTTCGTTAGAGATCGCCCTGCCTCGCGCTTCCTCCCGGTCTTCGGATATTACCGGCCTGGCCTCTGACGGGGATGGGGGTGGGGGAGCGGGAAGACCAGCGTTTTCACATTTACAGAACTGACTGCTGGTCGGAGGTCGAGATGGGGGGAAAAGAGCCAATCCTGTCGCCTTAAACTGCTATCTGGTTGTCAGGCCTCCCCGGCTTTCGTCCTCGACCATGCTGCTTTCTTTTTTGCCACTTCCTTGGTAGAAAGATGTGGAGAATATCGCGTTGAGCCATGAATAAGGGTGGGGGAGCCATGGGAAGAAATATTCCATGGGCTTCTCCAAGGTGATGAGACTATTAAGGGAAGGATAGGGGATGGGCAGAGTCAATGCGAGGCACTGCTGAGAGGGTGGGGGTGGGCGACCGGATGTTGATATTTTCACACCCTCGGGAGAGGTAACTGAGACAAGTGTAAGGCGAGGTGAAGACACACGCTTTTTTTTTTTTTTTTTTTAAAGAGCCTTAGGCTTATGTATCTTTCTGTAGGTTTCTTTTGGTGACAGTGTTTTATGTCACTAGCTTGGGGTGTGCAGTGAGATACACCAGCCAGACTGGAAATAATTCATGTTGTAAAGGAATAAGTATACGGAGTGAGATAAGTAAGATCATTCTTTTGGTACCAATATTGAAAGAACTAGAGATGTGTGATAATCTCGAGTTGAGCAGTGTTCCTGACCCCATCTTTCTTATACTAATTCCTTATTCCTTTTTTTTTTTTTTTTTTTTTTTTTTTTTTTTTTTTTTTTTTTTTTTTTTTTTTTTTTTTTTTTTTTGAGACAGAGTTTCACTCTTTGCCCAGGCTGGAGTGCAGTGGTGCAATCTCGGCTCACGGCAACCTCTGCCTCCCGGGTTCAAGCGAATCTCCTGCCTCAGCCTCCCGAGTAGCCGGGATTATAGGCGCCCACCACCACACCCGGCTAAATTTTTGTATTTTTAGTAGAGATGGGGTTTCACCATGTTGACCAGGCTCGTCTCGAACTCCTGACCTCCGCTGATCCACCCGCCTCAGTCTCTGAAAGTGCTGAGGTTACAGGCATGAGTCACCGCGCCTGACCTGGATTCCTTTTATGTGTGGCCTGTTTATTAGCCTTTAGCCTAGGAACTTGGCTCTCATGTCCGCATCCCCCAACCTCTTGGATTCTTCCAGGTTTGACCAAGTTACCTGAAGCTGGGTTGACTTTCATGTTGTCTTTATGATATATTGTAAGACCCTATATAGCTAATGATCTTTTTCCTCGATTATATTTGAGGTAATTTGTGGTAACAACTGGAACCATCATTATCCTGTATATGAAAAGATAAATTATACTGCTTAGAGCTTTAGAAGTTACCGATAACACTGATGGGAAAGAGATAGCTTCTTTACTTGGGTTGAAGTTTCTTTTATATTTTCTCTTCAAATTATTTTCTTGAAAGGGTACTATTATTGTCATTTTATTAAGGTAAACATGGATTCACAGTATATCAGCAAAAGTAGGATTTACATACTATTTTGAAGATTCTGGGTGCACACCAACCCCTCTTTGGGGTATACACCCAAAGGAGAGGAAATCATCAGGTTGTGGAGATTACCTGCACTCTCACATTCATTGCGGCGTTATTCACAATAGCCAAGATAGGAAAACAACCTAAATGTCCAAGATGGATTATGAATGGCTAAAGAAATTGTTGTGTATGTGTGTATATGTTTGTCTGTATATAGACAACATACAATGGTACATTATTTGGCCTTAAAAAAGGAGATCTTGCCATTTACCACAACGTAGATAGACTTGAAGGACATTATGTTAAATGAGATAAGCTATACATACTGCATAATCTTACGTGTATGTAGAATTTTTTTTTTTTTTTTTTGAGACGGAGTTTCGCTCTTGTTACCCAGGCTGGAGTGCAATGGCACGATCTCGGCTCACCGCAGCCTCCGCCTCCCGGGTTCAGGCAATTCTCCTGCCTCAGCCTCCTGAGTCGCTGGGATTACAGGCACGCGCCACCATGCCCAGCTAATTTTTTGTATTTTTAGTAGAGATGGGGTTTCACCATGTTGACCAGGATGGTCTCAATCTCTTGACCTCGTGATCCACCCGCCTCGGCCTCCCACAGTGCTGGGATTACAGGCTTGAACCACCGCGCCCGGCCTTTTTTTTTTTTTTTTTTTTTTGAGACGGAGTCTTGTTCTGTTGCCCAGCTGGAGTGCAGTGGCACAATCTCGGCTCACTGCAACCTTTGCTCACTGTAACCTTCGCCGCCCAGGTTCAATCAAGCCAGTTCCCCTGCCTCAGCCTCCCCAGTAGCTGGGACTACAGGTGCGCGCTACCATGCCCAGCTAATTTTTGTGTTAGGGACAGGGTTTCACCATGTTAGCCAGGATAGTCTCAATCTCCTGACCTCCGTGATCCACCCTCCTGGGCCTCTGAAGAGTATTTCTTGAAGCAGCTAAAATACACAGAATGAAACAATGGTTACCACTGTTGGTGGGGGGACGAAGAGGAAATGGGGGGATGTAGGTCAGGGATACAAAATAGCAGATATGTAGGATGAACAAGTTTAGAGATACAGGGAGACCAAAGTTAGTAAAATTGTGTTAGAGATTTTTGTTAAATAAGTAGATTTTAGCAGCTCTTGTTAAAAAATAATTATGTGAAATGATGGCTATGTTAATCTGCTTCACCATTTTGCTATCTATATTCCACAGCATCATGTTGTAAACCTCAAATATGGCCAATGAAATTTAGTTTTAAAAAAATTAGGGTGCAATAAAATGTGTACATTCTTTACACTCTTATAAGTCTTTATGAGTATAGGTGTTAACTTTGAAATCTTATCAGAAAAAGTATATGACATTTGATAGATTATACATTTGAATTTTTATGGAGCATATTTTATTTAAATTTATTGAATTTGAAGCAGTTTGGGTTCTTTTCAGCCTTCACCTTCAGCCTATACCAGAAATTCCCAGACATAAAAGAGCTTTGTGTTCTTACATAAGTTCTACTAATCTAAAACCATGTTTAAAAAGCAGTTTGCCTGTGAGAAACTATGGAAGTCATTACAGTGTGTTGCTGTCCTAAACCTGTGGTCATGTACCTTTTTACGTGCCTCAGATGCATGTTGGAGTTGTGGTGGAAGATTAGTAGGGAACTTGGAAAGAAGGGAAGGATCATTTGCGTTGGACAGTAGTGTTCCACAGTAGAAATTGATGTCTGGGAGAATGCCCCTCAAGCTTTCCCTTTTACACTTTAAAGAAGCTTTGGTTCTTCTCACTTTCATATTGATCTATATTAGATACAACATTAGTGGTTATTATAACAAAAATAAACTTTGCAGTTGGATGAACACTAATATCTGAGACAGTAGAAATGACATGAGTGAAGAAAGGCTGCTTCAGACCATTATTAATTGGTGACTTGATGTTTTTCTCTTTGCTTGCTGATGGTGATCCTTGTCCCTATTTCAGGCCATGCTTTTCCCATTAGCGATGCTCTTCTACTGATAAACATATTCCAAGGGCAGACTGGTACACTAAAATGGGCTTATTCTTATCTTTCAAGACCGTGATTAAAACTGTCCTAATGAGTCTTCACTGATTACTAAAACCAGATGGCCAGTCAGCATCTGAATTTCTAAATCATTCTGTATTATTCATGAGACAGCACATTCCCTTAAATATTAATGTTTGGGTCTATAACTCTTTTTTCACTCCTCTTACCTCATATCTATGGGTACATACTCTTAATATTATGTTTTTAAACTGCACTGGGTAATGGGGGGTGTGGAGGATGCAATGGAGGGATATCGGGCCACCCAGACCCGCTTAAAGCAGAGCCAGTGTGTTACAGGATTAAAATACTAATAACTCTTTTTTTTTTTTTTTTTTTTTGACATGGAGTCTCACTCTGTCACCCACCCAGACTGGAGTGCAGTAGTGCGATGTCCGCTCACTGCAACTTCTGCCTCCTGGGTTCAAGCAATTCTTGTGCCTCAGCCTCCCAAGTAGCTGGGACTACAGGTGTGTGCTACCATGCCTGGTTAATTTTTGTATATTTAGAAGTGACAGGCTTTTGCCATGTTGGTCATGCTGATCTCACTCCTGACCTCAAGTGATCTCCCACCCTCACCTCCCAGAGTACTGGGATTACAGGTGTGAGCTACTGTGCCCAGCCTTTAATGACTCTTAAATTCCCTAAATGCATCTGTGTATCGTTACCCCACACCCACCCCGGGATGCCTAGCAAAGTTCCTTGCTCATCGTTTTTGAAAATATCATACATTATTGGATTTTTTGTTTTCAAACATTTTAATTAATCATTCACATGACATGCTGGCTGGAAGTGAAACCTTCCATCTATGGTCCTCTGTACTGCTACCTCCCTACTCTGGCCCTCTACTTTCCACTGGCCTCTTAGTCAGGATCTACATAGTTGATTGAAATTGAGTGATCTGCTAAGGTTAATCTGACTTTTCTGGTATTCTAAGGTTATAAATGACAGGGTTTAGGCTTGGACCTCTAAGATTGTTCCCTGCCACAGGAGATAACCTGGTATGAAATTGGATGGGTATATTTTCTTGCATGTATATTCCTGTTTTTCTGATTCAATTCCTTTCCCTTTTTAGAACCCACTGACTCTTTAAAAAGCCTACAATCTTTCTGTCGTGTAGCTAGTTTTCTCTTTTTTTTTTTTTTTTTAGCTGTCCTTTTAACAGTTCTATAGTAGCTGTGACTACCCTTTGAGGACTAGGGGAGAAATGAAAAATGTTGAATATTTGGAAGCTGCAGCTAATACAGGATTGTTCTTTGAGGGTTCTCTTAGTCACATTACTGTGACTATATTACTATATGTGATCTGAAGAGAATCATAGAATATTTCCACCAGAAAGGTTCTTGGAGATAAACTAGTTCTCTTTATAAATGTGGAGTCCCAGGTCACCATAAGTGACTTGTCTAGATTCGTACAACTTGTCAGTGGCAGCCAGAAACCTGTCATGCTCAGCATAGAAATCAGATTATCAAGAACTATGACAGTTAAGGAGGAATTCTCTGTTATTTTGGAACCATATACAGCTTTCTACAGCCCAGTCAAGATGTAGGAAATTACTTCTTACTTGGGAAAAAGGCACCAGCGAGCAGTGTTACAGAGCTTAATTGGAATGTTCTTGGTAAGAAGTGATGTCACTTGTAGAGTACACAAAACCTAAAATTGCAGGAGGAAAATCTTGTTTCTTAGTTAAGTGTAGGTGTAAAGAGTACCTTTTAACATCAGAAATCAAAAGAAAATTGAAGTTTTCAGAGGACCATTGGGACTTTTGGAGTTCAGGGCAGGCAAAGAAAATCTTTAGAAAAGGTTTTAAGCAGGCTAATGTTTAGGTGCTTTGCCACATTTTTCTTCTGCTACTTCATCTTTACACGTCATTAGATAGGCTTCTGGAGAATAGAATGTGTAAATTTAAGTAATAAAGATGAACCATTTAGCAATACAGTTGCTCTTTAGGTACAATTATGTGATGGATTATGGGGGTGGGATGGAATAGGGGAATTTGTGGCCTCATAGTTCCGTTTTGCATGGGGCCTGGGACAGTAATGTTTCTGCATATGTATTAGGCCTTAATAGTTTTCCAAGTGCTTCAAGACAGGTTAGCTAATTGGATCTTCATAGAAACTCTATGAGGTAAGCAGGGTAAGAAGAAGGCAGATTATTGATTTATAGGTGAAGAATCTGAGGTTGGATTATTTGCCAAGATCACATGGTTTTAATAAGGGGCATATTCTGGGCCAGAGCCTAAATCCCTTCACTCCCAGCTTTCTAAGTACTGGTAGATGTTTGCTGATGATGGTGTGAAGTTGTATAATTTAGTGTTTTTTTGAAACATACAAACCCCTGTAGTAAAATTCTTTCCACTGCTACCAAAGAAGCTCAAAAAGCTTAAAATAGTCACCTACTTATTGCTTCCAAAAGTACCACAGAAAGCCAGGAATCTGTATTCATTGCCTAGCCACTTGATTCAATGACAAAGATTTTGAAACTCTGGGGAAAAGCTTTGTGTCAACTTGTTTTATGTGTCATGATTGTTAAAATGCTAGAGAAAATAGCAAAAGGCCAGTTAAATCTGTGTCTGCTCAAATAAGACACGGGGCAAGAGTGGAAAATCAGAACAAGATTCCTTGAGAGATCATCTAGACCCTGTTCTTTCTAGTCACAAGTGTGGTTGTGATTAATATGACATTAATCTTTTGCATAATTTCATTCTTGGATTCAGCCATCTGCTTTAATTTTAACACCTCTGTTTGTAACCTATAATAATTTTATGATGTTTGTTTTGAGGTTATGATTCTTAGCTTAAGAATAGATATAATTTTTAAACCTTGGATAAAACTAATTTTCATTCTTCTGGTTCAATTGTGGAACAAATACGGGTTAAGTTGCCTTCCAGCTCTTTTAGCTAAAGTAGTATTAGTAGTATTACAGTGCTAAGTGAAAACAGACGTTAGAATTTCACCATATTAAACCATCTCCCAAGAGTAATGCAAGGGAGGAAAGGGTTCCTTTTAAAAATCATGCTTCTAGGCTGAGCATGGTAGTTTATGCCTGTAATCTCAGCACTTTGGGAAGCCAAAGCAGGACAATTGCTTGAGCCCATGAGTTTGAGGTTACAGTGAGCTGTGATCTCATTACCTGCTACAGTACTGAAAGTTTAGATGGTCATTCCCTGGAGCATGTGATATTTTGGAGTATAGACCTTAAGTGATTATGGCATATCAAAATAATGTGATCTTATATTTCTTTATTTTCTTATTGCATATTTCATTAAATACACTTCTGTTAACAGCCTGCTATGTATATCAGGCATTCTGATAGGTGTTGGAAGTACAAAAAAAGAATAAAGCAAAAATAGTTCTGCCCTTACAAACAAGTAAATAAATGATTCATCTCTTGTGTGATTAGTACTGATACAAGTATGCCATTTTGTGTGTACATCATTACTACTTTCCTTTTTAAGATTAGGCTTTTTAGGTAGGCTCTTGAAGTTATAGACCTTCTAGATGGAAAATACATGTCATATATGCCATCTCTCCCCCTCTATGGCCAATATCCATGATCCCTCATAACATGATTTCCTGATTAATTTAGCCTCAGAGTTCTTAAAACAGCATTATCAGTCTTGATAGCTCTTGTCAGACAGTTGAAATTGGCTTCTTTATTATTAGCCTATTTTCTATCTTCTGGTACCTATTTGAGTTATAAGTTTATAACTTTTAAATTGTTTTGGTATCAAAAGAAATGTTTTTTGGGTGGTTTTCCTCTGTCACCCAGGCTGTAGTTCAGTGGCATGATCTTAGCTCACCGCAGCCTCTAACTCCTGGACTCAAGCAATTCTCACATCTTAACTTCCCAGTTAGCTAGGACTACAGGTAAGCACAACCATGATGCCTGGCTAATTTTTGTGTTGTTAGTAGAGATGGGGTCTTGCTATGTTGACTAGGCTGGTCTTGAACTCTTGGCCTCAAGCAGTTCTCCCTCCTTGGCTTCCCAAAGTAATGGGATTACAGGTGTGAGCCACCATACCTGGCCAGGTTTGTTCAATTTTCAGTTGTTGGCAGACCACTACCTGACAGCAGGTTTTTCTCTAGATATTCTGGGTTGGGGTACTGTAAACAGAGACTGGCTGGGTGTGGTATCTCATGCCTGTAATTCCAGCACTTTGGGAGGCTTAGATGGGAGGATTGCTTGAAGCCAGGAGTTGGAGACCAGCCTGGGCAACATGACAAGGTTCTATTTCTACAAAAAATAAAATCAGCCAGGCCTAGTAGCATGTGACTGTAGCCCCAGGTACTCAGGAAGATGAGGTGGGAGAATTGGTTGAGCCCAGGAGTTGGAGGCTACGGTGAGCTCTGATCACACCACTGCACTCCAACCTGGGTGACAGAACAAGTCACTGTCTTAAAACAGACACCAAGGAAGCAGAACATAAAAACAGTAGATCCAGCTACTGGTGGTTATGTGTAATTTGGTTATAACCTCCTTATACATTATGGCCAAGGAACTGTAAGTATCAGGTTCCTCCCAAAAGTATATTTTATTTACTTTTGAAGACTTTTTCTCCAGGTTTTGGCATGAATTTTGACCAAATTTTACCTAAAGGAAAGACAGGATCAGTAGAGGACAAACTTGTAAAATTTGCTAAGTGTCTTCACTGTGCTAAGAATGAACTTTTT
>NW_016107526.1:181012-185094 GCF_001604975.1 Cebus imitator
GACAGGGTTTCACCATGTTGGCCAGGCTGATCTCAAACTCCTGACCTCGAGTGATCCACCCACCTCAGCCTTCCAAAGTGCTGGTATTATAGGTGTGAGCCATTGCACCCGGCATTATGCCTCCATTTTGACCACAACCCATCACAAGGTCATGTGTGGAATTTTCCACTGTGGTGTCATGTTGGTGCTCAAAAAGTTTCAGATTTTGGAGCATTTTGGATTAAAGAATGCTCAGCCTGTGGTGGTTCATAACTCTGGCTGCTCATTAGATCACCTGTGAGGCTTTGGAAAAAAACAGACCAAAAGAAACAAACAAACAAACAAAAAACCCTACCACCAATATCTAGTTCCTTTGCCTAGAGAGTCTGTCTGAGTATGTAGTCTAGGTATCCGTATTTTACTTTAAGAGACCTCCCATACTATACTGGTCACCTTAACTTGTCACACATTAGTGATTCCAGAGTACAGCCAGGGTTGTGATCCATTATTTTAGTAAAAGCAGCATCTCCTAACAGAGTATCTGACAAGACTTCATGGAGAGTGATGTTTAAATGGTGAGAGGAAGATGACCAGTAGATTGCCCTGAGGGGAAGGAGGCATTCTAGCCATGTAGGACAGCATGGAAGAGGTCCCTGAGCTAGAAACAAAGCTGTCAGGTGAAGGGCATTTAAAGCAGGCAGAGGGAGGGTGATGAGGAAGATATGGAAGGAGGGGTAATCTGGGGCACCCTATTAAAGACCTGGAAACAGAGGTAAGGTAAGGATCTTGGAATTAATTTCTAGGACACTTGGAAACTACTATAGGACTTAATCTCCTAAGAGCAGTAATAGGAGTTAGTAAGTGATTAGTGATAGATTAGAAGGAGAGTAGTATTGAAAATGAGAGGTAGCATAGATAAGATTGCATCACTCTAGAAGTGTGAGCACTAATTAAGGAACAGATGATATGCAGAACGCACTGCAAGAAGAGTTGATGTTATATTGCAATATATCACTTGTGTTGAATAAAGGGCAGATGAGTTGAAAGGAAAGGACTTAACATTTAGAAAGTCTTCGTGTAGGTTTTAAAATCTCTTCAGTTTTATTTAATCAACCTGACCTTACTCAAGAATACAGTGTAGAGGACTGAGAGCCTATGGAGGTAGTATCAAAGACAGCATCCAACTCAGGCTGCATATAGTTTTTACCACTAATATCCTAAAAGTAAGTGAGTTTAAGGTATAAATCACTTCCATTAAATGTTTACCTGCAGTGGGAATTTACTTAAGCTATAACTAAATACTTTGCCTTCTTAATACCGAGCTGTAGTGTGTTACCCAGAACTTTCTCTGAATTCTTGGAACAGAATGAGAAGGAAACGCAGTACACAAAGAATATGGCTTCAGCTTTTTAAGGGATGGAATGCTTTATTTCTTGAAATGCAGCTGCTCTTTTTCACTTTTTCTTTGCTCTTACTTTTAGCCTATTTTTTTCTGTCCTGGCATTTGCCTCTCTTTTTCATCCTTAGGATTCTAAGCACCTTTTCAGTATTCGGAATCTCTTAACTGTGGTTTGCAATTTAGGACTTAAAAAGAGGTAAGCAAGGGATTAATAGGCACAGCACAGAGGCAGTGAAATTATTCTTTATGATACTATAAAGGTGGATACATGTCATGATACATATGCCAAAATTCATAGAAGGTACAATACCAAGAGTCAACTCTAATGTAAACTAGGGACTTTGGATGATAACGGTGTGTCAAGATAGGTTCATCGATTGTAACAAGTGTACCTGGTGTGGGGCATTGATAGTGGGGGAGGCTGTGTATATGTGGGGTTAAAGCTTATATGGGAAATCTCTGTACCTTCCACTCGATTTTTCTGTGAACCTAAAAAAGATTGGGGAAGGAGTATGCAAACTTTAGGAGTTAGAAGTCAGAACCACTCTTGAAATAATGGACCAATTAATGACAAAAAAATGTATATTTTATGAATGAGGATCAATCATATAGATGTACAATTAAGATAAAATTTTGCTATTCATTTTTGTCATGCGTATTAGATTGGCGAATGTGAGAAGAAAAAAAAATTTAATGAGCTATAGTATAGTAAAAAGGATTCACAAATGTATGGCAACTTTAGCCCTTCCCTTTTTTTTATATGGATAATATTTGAGTTTATAGTTCAAATGCTGTGACAGATGGTCAAGCAATGTGTCTAGCAGTCTCAGCCTTGAGATCAGCTGTTGAATTTAACTACAGGTTTACCTGTCTAGTTGGGAGGATTACTAGGTGGCCAGGAATTTGAGATCAGCCTGGTCAACATAGCAGCACCCCAATTAGAAAAGTGCGTTAGGGGTGGAAACAGCATTAAGCTTATTTTTTCCTTGGTAATACATTTAATCGTGTAATTTACTATGGACGTCTAAACAGAAATGGATATAGTGATTTACCTATAAGATTTTTACGAAATGAGAACAAATTAGGGGCCCTAATTAGTAAGGTAAATCTTAGAATTTAACCACATAAAGCTTTTTGATGAAATACTACTGTTGGTCAAAACTGCTTATATTGTTATAATGAGGAAGTTGACTTGTCCAAGGTCATACATAAAATAAGTAGCAAATATGAGATTAGAACATAGATTGTCTGCCTCCAAAATCCTCTACACACTAATTCATCGTAGAGTTTTTTGTACACTATTAATGTTCCTGTATTGGAAGTCAAATAATTAATTACATAATGCTTTTCCTTTCTAGGGTATAGTTTTATTAATCAGGTGTTTTTATTAATCTAGTATTTGCTGTATTGCCATCATGTGTCCCTTCATCTGATTTCTTTGAAGAATTAGATGAAGGACTTTTCTCTAGAAGAAGTTAGTCAGTTAAAACAAAATAATAAGTAGTTATTGCACTCAATACAAATGCTCTTTGGCTCTGTAATTTCTTTTGAGAAAGACATTCTAGTTTTCTCCAGTCTCTTGCTGTTGCCTAATCCTAGCCTCCCATAGTGCTGGGATTACAGGCGTGAGCCACTGTGCCTGGCCATGAATTTATTTTATAAGCCTATTGCTTGAAATTGTGTTGGGATTATATGTAGATTGTGTGTTTCTTTTTTAAATTATAGCTGATACTAAAGAGTTGACTATAACTTGGCTCTAAGTATATAGCAAGTGCTTTCTTTATATGCTCTTTGGTTGCAGTTTTATTGAGAGTGATACCATTGCTTTTAATGTTACATGCTCTCTTGGGTTTATATTAAGAACAATTCCTTAATTAAAAATAAGTAAAGCTTCTTTTCCTTCTGTTCCGCAGGTTTTTCCTTTTAAATCTTTACGGGTGCTTCTTTCTCCATTCCCTTTAAGTGTTGATATTCCTCAGGGCTTGATCCTACTCCTGCAGTATTTCTCACATAGTATTCTCTTTCTGGTAAACTTAATGCTTCTCTTTAGCCCATGTTGGCTACAGATATCTACTGTTTGTATGTGTCATGGATTACCGAATATCTCCTCTTGGGTGTCTTATAAACACTCAAATTCAGCATGATCATAGCTCACTGCAGCCTTACCTCCCAGGCCCAAGTGATTCTCCTACCTCAGATTCCTGAGTAGCTAGGACCACAGGCACATGCCACCTTGCCTGGCTACTTTTTTTTTTTAAGGGGGGTTTAGGGTTGGGGAGAAACAAGATCTCACTGTGTTATCCAGGCTGGTGAAACTCCTGGGCTAAAGTAATCCTCCTGCCTCAGCCTCTCAGAGTGCTCGGATGACAGGCATGACCCACTATGCTCAGTCAATATTTATCTTTTTATTGTTGAGATATAAAAGTTATGGGACTGGACATGGTGGCTAACACTTGTAATCCCAGCACTTTGGGAGGTGAAGGCGGGTGGATCAAGAGGTCAGGAGTTCAAGACCAGCCTAGGCAACATGGTGAAACTCGGTCTCTACAAGTACAAAAAATTAGCTGGGCGTGGTGGCGGGCGCCTATAATCCCATCTACTTGGGAGATAGAGGCAGGAGAATTGCTTGAACCTGGGAGGTAGAGGTTGCAGTGAGCCGCACTGTACCCCAGCCTGGGCAACAGAGCGAGACTCTTGTCTCAAA
>NW_016107526.1:185685-216102 GCF_001604975.1 Cebus imitator
CAGTATAGTAAAAAAAAAAAAAAAAAAAAAAAAACAGCTTTATTAAAACATCTGAGAAAGATAGAAAAATAAATGTATTAGAAAAGGTTTTTAAAAAGGAGAATGTTAAAAACATATAAAATTGGCCAGACACGATGGCACACACCTGTAATCCCAGCACTTTGGAAGCCTGAGGTGGGCGGATCATGAGGTCAGGAGTTCGAGACCAGCCTGACAAACAAGGTGAAATCCCGTCTCTACTAAAAATACAAAAATTAGCTGAGTGGCAGGAGCCTGTAAGCCCAGTAGGCAGGAGAATTGCTTGAGTCCGGGAGGTGGAGGTTGCAGTGAATGGAGATTGTGCCACTGCACTTTAGCCTGGGTGACAGAGCAAGACTCCGTCTCAAAAAAACCCAAAATTTTAGCTTTATACATACTGAAGTAAATATTGATGAGTTGATATACAAGCTAGAGTTTGTTTCAAAATAATCCAGTTGTGGTGATAGAAGTGGCAGCAGGATTGACCATCTGTTGAAAATTAGTGATGCTGAATGTAGGGGGTTGTCATCTATTGTGCAAGTTTGCAATTTTTCCTAATGCATTAAATTTTTTTGCTGGGTACAGTGGCTAGTGCCTATAATCCCATCACTTTGGGAGGTCAAGGTGGGTGCATCGCCTGAGCCCAGGAGTTTGAGACCAGCCTGGGCAACACAGCAAAACCTCGTCTCTACAAAAAAATACCTTGGAAAAATTAGCCGAGAATGGTGGTATGTACCTGTTGTCCCAGCTACCCTGGTGGCTAAGGTGGGAGGATCACTTGAGCCCCAGAGGTCGAGGCTGCAGTAAACTGTGTTTATGCAGTGCACTCGAGCCTGAGTGATAGAGGGAGACCCTGTCTCAAATAAATAAATACTTGTAAATGAAAATTCTTCAAAATGCCTCTGCACACAGTCCCATTTACAATAGCCACATAAAGAATAAAATACCTAGGAATATAGCTGACCAAGGAGGCGAAAGAGCTCTACGATGAGAATTACAAAACATTGCTGAAATAAATCAGAGATGATACAAACAAATGGAAAACACTGCCAGGCATGGTGGTGCGTGCCTATAGTCCCAGCTACTCAGGAGGCTGAGGAGGGAGGATCGCTTGAGCCCAGGAGTTCTGGGCTGTAGTGCGTTATGCCAGTCGGGTATCCGCACTAAGTTGGGCATCAATATGGTGACCTCCTGGAAGCAGGGGACCACCAGATTGCCTAAGGAGGGGTGAACCGGCTCAGGTCGGAAACGGACCAGGTAGAAACTCCCGTGCTGATCGGTAGTGGGATCGCACCTGTGAATAGCCACTGCACTCCAGCCTGGGCAACATAGGGAGACCCCATCTTAAAAAAAAAAAAAAAAAAGGAAAGTATTCCATGACCATGGATAGGAAGAATCAGTGTTGTTAAAATGGCCATACTGCCCAAAGCAATTTACAGATTCAGTGCTATTCCTATCAAACTACCAATGACATTCTTCACAGAATCAGAAAAATCTGTTCTAAAATGCATATGAACCAAAAAAGAACCTAACAGCCAAAACAATCCTAAGCAAAAATAACAAGGTATCATACTACCCCATTTCAAACAGTACTGCAAAGCTGCATTACAAAACAACACGATACTGATATAAAAGCAGATACATAGACCAATGAAACAGAATCAAGAACCCAGAAATAAAGCCACACACCTGCAACCATCTGATCTTCAGCAAAGTCAATAATAACAAGCAATGGGCAAAGGACTCCCTATTCAGTAAACGGTGCTGGGAAACTAGGTACCCACATGTAGAAGATTGAAACTGGACCCCTTCCTTTCAGCATACACAAAAACTAACCCAAAATGGATTAAAGACTTAAATCTAAGACCTCAAACTATAAAACTCCTGGAAGAAAACCTAGGAAGTAGCATTCTGAGCATCAGCCTTATCCAAGAATGTATGACCAAGTCCCCGGAACAAAACAAAAAATGACAAATAGGAGCTAATTAAAGAGCTTCTGCACAGCAAAAGAAACTGTCAACAGAGTAAACAGACAACCTACAGAATTGGAGAAAATATTCACAAACTATGCATGTGACAAAGATCTCATTTTCAGAATCTATAAGAAACAATTCAAGCAAAAAGCAAACAGTTCCATTAAAAAGGGGGCACACTTAGTTTCTTAAGTTGCCTGTTTTTTCCGCTTCCAAGTTGTACTTTCCTTTCTTTACTGTTGTAAAGCTTTTCTTTCTTTTTTTCTTTTATTTGAGACTGAGTCTTGCTCTGTCACCCAGCCTCGAGTGCAGTGGCGTGATCTCAGCTTACTGCAACTTCACCCCCTGGGTTCAAGTGATTCTTCTTGTTTGGCCTCCTGAGTAGCTGGGATCACAGGTGCCTGCCACTATGCCTGGCTAATTTTTGTATTTATAGTAGAGATGGGGTTTTTGCTGTGTGGCCAGACTGGCCTCAAACTCCTGATCTCAGGTGAACCACCTACCTCGCCCTCCCAAAGTGCTGAAATTACAGGTGTGAGCCACCGTGCCCAGCCATAAAGCTTTTAAACTTTAATTCCTGCTCCGAAAGAAAAAAAAATGGGTAAGGTACATGAACAGATACTTCTCAAAAGAAGACATACATGTGACCAACAAATATATGAAAAAATGTTCAACATCACTAATCATTTGAGAAATGTGAGTCAAAACTACAACAAGATACCATCTCACACCAGTCATGGCTGTTATTAAAAAGTCAAAAAAATAACCGATGTTGGTGAGGTTGCAGAGAAAAGGGAACACTTACACACTGTTGGTGGAAATGTAAATTAGTTCAGCCACTGTGGAAAACAGTGTGGAGATTTCTCAAATAATGTAGAACTATTCGACCCAGCAATTCCACTACTGGGTATATACACAATGGAAAATAAATTATTCCACAGAAAAGATGCATGTACTTATATGTCCATTGCAGTACAATTTATAATAGCAAAGACGTGTAATCAAGCTGGATGTCCATGAACAGTGAACTGGTTAAGCGGGAGATAAACATTGGATAAATACTGGACACAAAGATGGCAACAATAGACCCTGGGGATTACTAGAGGAGGGAAGGTGGGAAGGTTGAAAAATTACCTGTCGGGCACTCTGCTCACTACCTGGGTGATGGGATCATTTGTATACCAAACCTCAATGACATACAGTTTACCTATGTAACAAACCTGCATATGAACCCCCAAACCTTAAATAAAAGTTTTTAAAAAATGCCTCTGCAGACCAAATCTTTCTCTTGGTTTCTGATCTACCTTCTAGATGTTATCACATGGATTTCCTGCAAGTATCTTAAACTTACCAAAAACGGAATCCATTGCCTTTATCCCCATATTCTATATTTGTTTTCTGTATATTGCTTAGTGGAAACACCATATACCTGGTTTCTCAAATAGAAATCTTACTGATATTGCCATCTTCCCTCATTCCTTGAAGATGTTTGCTCCTGGCTCACCCACACTCTCAGCAAATGACCTTGCGTGTCATTTCACCGCCAAGAAATGCAAGCAACCAGAAAAGACCTACAAGTCTACCATGTCTACCCAGCACTTCGGGAGTCTGAGGCAGGCAGATTACTTGAGCTCAGGAGTTTGAGACCAGCCTGGAAAACATGGTGAAACCCCCTCTCTGCAAACATATGCCAAAAATTAACAGGGCATGGTGGCACATGCCTATGCTTTTAGCTACTCAGTAGGCTGAGGTAGGAGGATTGCTTGAGCCAGGGAGGCAGAGATTGCAGTGAGCCGAGGTCTAGACACTGCCTCAAAGAAAAAAAAACAAAAACTGCTTGACCACTCTCACTTTTAGGCATTGCTTCTATTTTACTTGATCCGTTAGCAGCATTTGACACAGTTAATTCACTCCCTTTTGTCTGAAATACCTTAATACCTTCACTTAGCTTATATGACTACTTCTCTGATTTTTCTTCTTTTTCTCTGTTAACTTCTTGATCTCCTTTGCTGGTACCTCATTTCCCTGACCTCTGTATAGAACTTTAAAGATCAGGACTTCTACTCTCATTCTTTGTGGTCACAACCACTTTGATCATCTTAAAAATACTGTCTATTTTGGTGTTTTATAAACCTTTTTTTTTTTTTTTTTTTTTTGAGACGGAGTTTCACTCATGTTACCCAGGCTGGAGTGCAATGGCGCGATCTCGGCTCACCACAACCTCCGCCTCCTGGGTTCAGGCAATTCTCCTGCCTCAGCCTCCTAAGTAGCTGGGATTACAGGCACGCACCACCATGCCCAGCTAATTTTTTTTTGTATTTTTAGTAGAGACGGGGTTTCACCATGTTGACCAGGATGGTCTCGATCTCTTGACCTCGTGATCCACCCGCCTCGGCCTCCCAAAGTGCTGGGATTACAGGCTTGAGCCACCGCGCCCGGCCTATAAACCTTTTTTTTATTATTGCTCTGCGCCTTTTGACTTCTTTATTGCCTAATCACCCCATCCCAATAAAAATTTCTGTGCATCCTACACACTGGGGTCACTTGGGAGGAAATAGGGGAGGGACGGTGGGGGGTGGGGAGTTGAGGAGAGATAGCAAGGGGAGAGATGCCAGATGTAGGTGATGGGGAGGAAGGCAGCAAATCACACTGCCACGTGTGTACCTATGCAACAATCTTGCATGTTCTTCACATGTATCCCAAAACCTAAAATGCAATAAAATAAATAAATGGGAAAAAAAAATTTCTGTGCATCTATTTATAGGTTGTGGCCCTTTGGAGGGCCATAAACCATAATAATATCTGAGATCTCCCCTTCCAAAGAGCCAATTTTACCACCTTGGGGATATCACCCCCTGAGAATGCATGATTTGTATTGACAATCCCCAAGCTTTTTTCTTCAGCTTTGACCATCTCCAGTGTATTAGACAGCCTGCTTCGTATCTCGAACTTCATATGTACAAAACCAAACTCAATCTGACTTTAGCCTTTCTTGCCACACAGAGCTTCAGTGATCTCATTCTTCTTTATGTACCTTTTGCTCTAGCAGCACTGAATTTGAAATATACATTTTACCCTATTGGTAAAAGGGCTTAGAAGAGTGATCATTTATTCTCCTAACCCAAATTGGCCAGGCTTTGAAAGTAGAAATTTCCGTGACTCTGGGCCACTACCATGATAGGCTTCCTGTAAGTAGGGTGGAGCAGAAGTTGGGATGACAGAGTCCTGGGGGGAATAGTAACATTGCACTGACAGTTGAAAAACATTCCACAAAATGATCCCTGTGTCTCTTTAGGATATATGCGTAAGAGAAGGTGGTATCTACATGTAGCTCTGAAAAGTTCACAGAATAGCACAGCTGTATTGGTATGGAATTCCCTTTTGAGTAAATAAAAATTTAAGCCAGGGAGCAATTAGATGCATTGCTCGGTATATACAGGAGAACATCTGGGAAAGACAGTTCTTCAGAATATTGAACTATTAGCAACATGTTGCTTCAACAGCATCACTGTAAAAGTCTTTGGTATTCTAAACAGGAAATCTTTTATTCTTTAACACATGAGTAAAGATACATTTGGTATATTCTGTCACCCATGGGAATGTAGACATGAAGAATAGCCTATTAAGGCTCATAGGTTTTGAGATTATTAGTTTACTTGTTAATAAACTTCATGAAGTGTTATTTCTAGTACTGTGGGGTGTTTTGGTTACATTTTTACTGTTTCAGCTAGAATCATAATCATATTACATTGTGACTTTAGAATTTTGGTTTTTATGTTCTCTTTACAAGTGATTTTGGGGACTGGTTTAACCCTCCCTTCCCCCAACCCCAAATATGCTGAATAGCATCAGGAAACTACAGTGATTTAATACTTTTTAATGCTATCATAGATTCTTTATGGCATTTTTATTATTACTGTTGCGCAAATTCAGAATGAAACTTTTCTAAAAAGTTGTACAGTAGGCCTTTCTAAATAATAATGCCACCTTAATTGTTAGTGTGCAGCTCAACAAATCTGAAATTTCCCCATCCCCCAGAGGAACTGAGTGCTACTAAGTTTTCAGATCCCTTTTCAAAACAATAAATGAGGTAAGAATTTGAAAATTCACAGTTTGTGGCCAGGCGCGTTGACTCACGCCTGTAATCCCAGCACTTTGGGAAGCTGAGGTGGGCGGATCACGAGGTCAAGAGATCAAGACCATCCTGGCCACCATGGTGAAACCCTGTCTCTACAAAAACATAAAAATTAGCTGGGCGTGGTGGTGCGCGTCTGTAGTCCCAGCTACTCAGGAGGCTGAGGCAGGAGAATTGCTTGAACCCGGGAGGTGGAGGTTGCAGTGAGCCGAGATCGAGCCACTGCACTCCATCCTGGCGCCTGGCGACAGAGCAAGACTCTGTGTCAAAAAAAAAAAAAAAGAAAAGAAAGAAAATTCATAGTTTGTCTTCAATATGAATAAAATTTGTCCCATTTTAAAGTTGTATTTTTTAAATGAAAATCTTCGCTACATCATTTCCTTTTTTCTCTCCTCATGTCAAACTTTTAATGTCTAAGAAAGGAAATACGAGAACTTTTAATTTGGTTAAAAAACAGTGACATCTTAAGTGTGATAAGCCAAAGAGAAAGGTCTCTATGTTTGGCAAAATCACATTTCTCGGAGATTTACAAAACAGCAACAGCACTGTTAACCAGTGTCAGCTGAGACATGATTTATGTCCTTCTTGTTCCACTAAAGCTATTGAAGAAGGTGTAATGCTACATAGTCCTCATGAAGGATTCTTTTCCTCAGTGCTTAGATTAGCTAACACAACCTGAATATCAGAGTTTGAGACTTTGACTTCTGCTGGATCTGTTCCTGCTCTGCTGTATGATCTCCAACAAATCAAATTTCTTTCTGTCCTCATTTACTGGTCAGTGGCACCTAGGAACAAATTGACATTTACTGTTAGATTATAAATAAACTGCTTTGAGGTAGTTGGCAAAACCAAAATACAATGAATGACTACTAGTGTAGTTAACATTACTGTGTAGTTAACTTCCATTTTCTAAATAATGCTTTTTTGTAGCATCCTTCTCCTTTTAGTCTGTTTTAAAGCAGCATTTGACAGTCTTTGTTTTTCCAATTTTTCTCTATTTTGCTGTTATATGATCATAATATTATAAACTTATTAAAGAGAGGAATTGCTGTCATATTCTTGAAACATCCTTTTAGAATTCTTTTAATAAACTGAAGAAAGGAATTGTATCTGTTTAAAAGACCAGCTTTAAAACAAACCTCTTTAGAGAATGAAAGCTAATTAACATGTTTTACTATGACTTAACTTCCAAAGATGGCAGTAAAATTTTTGAATTTGCATTCTACACTGGCAATTGGTTCTAATAACTAAATATACAATTGATTGGAACCACTATTTATGTATTTAATTATTATTTAATAAAAATGGGTCCAGGGACAGTGGCTCATACCTGTAGACCCAGCACTCTGGGAGGCCTAGGTGAGCAGATCACGTGAGCCCAGGAGCTTGAGAGCAGCCTGGGCAACATGGCAAAAACCCATCTCTACAAAAAATACAAAAATTAGCCCGGTGTGGTGGCAGGCATGTCTGGTCCCAGCTACTCGGAAAGCTGAGATGAGAGGATCCCTTAAGCTCAGGAGGCAGAGGTTTCAGTGAACTGAGATCACACCATTGCACTCCAGCCTGGGCGAGAGTGAGACCCTGTCTCAAAAAAGAAAAATGAGAAACTTATTATTTAAGACAGGTTTTAATCAATCACTCATATGAAGTGGCAAAGGTTTTACCATCAGTGTGTTCTAAGATAATTTATCTGGTGCAAAATGACTTGGAAGAAGGTACTTCTTTCAGGTATCTGTTTACCAACCCCTTTGAGTAAGCTTTTGTATTTTACTCATCTTCTGGAAAACAACATTGTTCTGCCAGACATTTGGTCTGAATGTGTGATTTTATAATTCAGAGTAATATTTATTTCTTTGTTCTCCTGAGAATGGATATTTTTATGCATGTTTCCCTCTTAGTCTCTGCTTGAAAGGTGCAGGAGATAACTAGATTTTATTAGCATATTTTTACAAGTCTATTTAAAATGCTTTCAAATTATTCGGCAGTATTCTGATTGAAAATGGAAGGAGTTGCTAGAGGTTTTATCAAGAATAGATACACTACTAGTAGCTCACGCCTATAATCCCAGCACTTTGGGAGGCCAAGGTGAGCATATCACATGAGGTCAGGAGTTTGAGACCAGCCTGGCTGGCGTGGCGAAACCCTGTCTCTGCTAAAAATACAAAAATTAGCCAGGTGTGGTGGTTCATGCCTATAATCCCAGCTACTTGGAAGGCTGAGGCACGAGAATCGTTTGAACCCGGGAAGCAGAGGTTGCAGTGAGCCAGGATCATACCACTGCACTCCAGCCTGGGTGACAGAGTGAGACTGTGTCTACGAAAAAAAAAAAAAAAAAAAAGAATAGATACACTATATATTTTAATTTATTGGCATGTAAGCTAGATTTTCCTATTTTCATTACATGGCTGTATGCATATGAATCACCAGTGATTACTAACTTTTTCAATATATATGTAAAATGTTTTAAATTATGTTTTTTGTGGTAATATTTTATAAAGGCTTGATTTTGTTATATTTTTAAAATTTCTCATACTTAAAACAGATTTAAACAACTTCAAAGAGTTTGGGAATAGCCATTATGAACAGTCTTCTAACTGAAGTTTTATTTTTACTAATCATTTAAGTTGTGTTGTTCTTATACATATTTAGGTTTTGAAATTTTTATAAAGGTCTAGGCTGGGCGCTTTGGTTCACGCCTATAATCCCAGCACTTTGGGAGGCCAAGGTGGGTGGATTACCTGAAGTCAGGAGTTTGAGACCAGCCTAGCCAACATGGTGAAACACCATCTCTATTAAAAATACAAAAATTAGCCAGGCATGGTGGCATATGCCTGTAATCCCAGCCACTTGGGAAGCTGAAGCAGGAGAATCACTTGTTGAACCTGGGAGGCGGAGGTTGTGGTGAGCTGAGATCATGCCATTGCACTCCATCCTGGGTAACAGAGTGAGACTCCCATCTCAAGAAGAAAAAAAAAAAAAAAATATATATATATATATAAAGGTCTTAATATCTAAAAAGTATGAAGAGAAATTTTCATAGAAACATCTCAAGGGGAACTGATAAAAATAATGCTCACTTTGGGAGAAGACTTGTCATGTGTATGATCATATACCACAATCCTATGATTAGGGTAGTTAGAGGGAAAAACACATAGAGTTTGTAATCCTAGGTATGTCAGAAACAGCTGCAACCTTTTAAAAAAAAGCACTTGGGTCTGAAAAGAATTGATTGTTGCTTTTTCATATTTTTCCTAAGGTTCTACTATATCCTCTTAATAAAATACATATTTTTGTTAGATTTTAAATATTCTGACTTTTAATGCTTGTAATGAAATTTTATTAGTATTCTTGGCTGACTTATTTTGGCTCTTGTCTCCTACATTTGCAACCAAATTATACTTTATATGCTAGACAAGGTTTATGCCAGCCTAATTGGTTGCTGGCATTTCTTAGCCTCACAGCTGCTGTGAACTCAGCTGTGAACTAGAAAACATATAATAGGATCCTGTTTTCAGAGACCAAAAGGCAATTGTCAACATGTAAAACTTGTTTTTGGCAGCTCAATGAATATATGAGCTTTTATGACAAATTAAATAGCACTAATATCAGATCTTAAGTAATTATCTTAAAGATTAGAAAGTCTTGAAATATGAATTTATTCACTGAAGCAAAGATGGCTTAGATTTGCATCTATGTTCTGTTCAGTCATTTGTGGCTTTTTTTCTTTTTAAAAATCATATGTCTTGATATTTACCAACAGATATTAAAAAGTTGAGATCTGAACTGTTTGCCCTATAATTTCACCCTAACAAAAAATTGAGCCTTAAGTGAGGTAAAGATATTTCTTAAAATGAACTAAACATAAAATGACTTTGATTAAAGATTTATATTTCAAAATATTTGTTATGTTTATATTCTTTGATGTAGCAGATTTTATTTTTATAAATTTTTAACATCTAAATTTGGAGTGAACATTACTTTTGTATTACATTGAACCATATAAAATTGTCATTTTTTTAGGTCAAATGGTTGAATGTAGACTAATGGGAAAAAGTGGCAGTATATCAACATGAACTCCCTAACCAAATTCAGAAATGTAACCCACTGTTATTTACCTTTGTATAAGTAAAATATCATCATGTGTGATCAATAAACAATGAGATTAACAAATCAGATTTATATATAGTAAATTTTTTTCTTCCATTATAATTGCTTTTTGCCCATTTCCATTATAAATGTTTTCTTCAACATTTTTTTAAATGTTTAGGGACTCTCAGCACTAAGCCAAACAAGGACTAAACAAATATGTGAGAGGCTGTAGAAATATATTAAGGACAAGCAAACTGTGTTAGTAAATGGCTTATACTGAATATAATAAAAGCATCATCCTTTGCCTACATTTTGTATTACTTTGATACTTGGCATGATTTTTTATGTCTACTGTGATTCTAACAGTCTATTGATTATATTTGGAATGTAACTCCAGACTTTTCTTGCATACTCTTTTATTTAAAATGAGAATTTAGTTTTGTCACTTACAAATATAAATCTTTCCTTACATAAACATTGGCTGGAAATATCTTGCATTGTGAGAAAAGTACATTTTAGGAAATTTTGGTATTAAAAAGCAAGAGGCGTTCTATTGGGAAAATAATGATTGGGGAGCTATTCTGTGGGGTTTGCCTATGCTTTCCACAACTCTTTGTGAGGCTGAGGTGGCAGTGGTTACCACTGGAGTAGGATGCTGGGAGGTGTTGAGGGAGGAACAGTGGCTTGTACTGAGGTGGGGGAGGGTATCAGGAAGGAACAAAAGAGGAAGATGGCGACATCAGGGGCAGGGGCAAATGAGCCTTGTTTGGCCACAGACTTGGCTTACAATCTTTGCAAGTTTAGTGAGATCATGCTGCAGAAGCAGCGTCAGGCTGAGGACACAGCAGCCCTCGAGGAGATGATAGTGGATATCGGCTTCATCCAGTTACACACTCAAAAATTGCAACTGCCATACACGAGGGGCTCCCATTATGGTTGTTCTTTGCCTAATATTAACCAGATTCGTTTCAGCCTGGCCTAGTTCCAGAGCCCCCTCCACTCACCTTTTAATTAATCTCAGGGCACTCGGCACCACAGGCTGGTAGAATGGGTACAGCCAGATCCCCACAGAATGGTGTCGCCACCCTCCCAATACCCTACCACACTGACAGCTCTCCCTATAGTTCTGCCTACTTGTCTCCTCCCCAAGTGTCCAGCTGGTGAAGGACTATGCCCTGGGACAATTTCCCTGCAGAGAAGAGGTACCTGTTTTACCCAGCATCTGCATTTAACAAGACAAGCTCTGACTCTGCCTTTCATACAAGTGTGATGAACCCCAGTCCCCAGGATATTTATCCAGGCCCCATACCTTCCAACAACCTACCCAGTCAACATTTCTGTTCAGGTGAAATGGACTCTAAAGTACCTGCTATTGAGAAGTTCTCCTAGGTGACAAGCATTTGCTGAAGCCATGGGATACTTAGAAGCTGTTGTCATCTTCCTCCTGACCCTGGTCCTTATGAAGTCCCTGGAATTAACATCTTTCCATCTCCTGGCCAGCCTGCCAATGTGCCTGTCCTCTCACCTGCCATGAATACTGGTTGTGGGAGGAGATTCCTACCTGATCTCACCAGTTTGCACTTTCTACCAATACTGCCCATGCCCCTGCACCCTGAGGAGACAGCCTACCCTATCCTTAATAGGTGCAACAGTACCTCCAATTTGACCCACATTGTGACTCACCTGGGCATTAGCATGGCCCTGGGCTTGGACTTGGGCCCAGATTATAATGCCCCAGGACTTCGTTCACCTCTCAACCACCCATCCTTGCAGTCTTCCCTAAGCAATCTTGATCTCTAGGCTTCCTGAGCAGTCCTCAGCCCCATCTTCAGGGCTCCCATAGCCACCCCTTACTACCTGCCTTCTCCTTGGCCCACCATGCACTGCCCACCACCTTCCTGGGCCACCCTTCACTCAGTGATGCCCTGACTCACCTCCTCTCGTCCTCCACTTCATTTTTCATCTGCCCCTACCTCGCTCAACCTCTACTCCTGGGGCCTCCCCCCACTATTTCCAGGTACTCCTCAGCCCCCTAAGTCTGCCCGCAGGTCCTGCCAATGCCAGGAGGTCCCAATAGCAGCTGCCCAAAGTTTTTGCCAATGTCACCTACTCTGTCTTCTATCATTCAGGGTGTCCCCCTGGAGACCAGTAATCTGCACACCCAGCCACATACTCCAAAGTCTCTACAGCAGTGAGAGCTGCCCTCAGGTGGGCAGCCTCTGAGCAGGCAATTGCATTATGGGACACTACCCACCTCGGCCAACTGGGCTAGGGAAAGTCTTCACTGGCCAATGAGTGACTTCACCCTAGGGAACTGGAGCAGTTCAACATGGAGAGCCCATAAACCAGTCTGGCGATGGATCCCCCTGGCTTTTCTGAAGGGCTTAGATTTTTAGAAGGCTAGGGGCCAGTGGCTGGCCCTCAGGATCCTCACACCCTCAACCACCAGAACTTGATCCATCACTGCTCCTGCTATGGCTCAAGGCCTAACATCATCCTCATAGAAACTCTCCAGGTTTCTCTAAGGAGATTGCAGCAACCCTGGCTGGAGTACCTGGCTTTGAGGTGTCAGTAGCAGGTTGGAGTTGGGTCTAGGGCTATAAGATGAGCTGTGCATGGAGCTACTGATTCTGGAAGGGCTAAACATGCTGAGTGACCCAGTGCCCTGCTACCCTATCGTGCTCCGGAATATTCATCACCATCCCTCTTCTTGGCCCTGTCCCCCATTACTGTCCATTTCTTCCCTTACCCCAGCTAGTAGAGACCCCACTCTGCCCCAGATTCTCTTTGTAGCATGAACAAAGGATCCCAAGAATGAGAAAAAGCAAGGGGTTTTTCTAGGTGGCCCATGAATTCCATACAGGGGTGGGCCTAGAGAAGCTCAAGGGAGGGCCAAAAGCACTTGTAACTTTGAACCAACTGCCTGGAGGTCAGAGCCTGTTGGAAAGCTGGGGATATAAAGGGTAACCTGGGAGGGTAACCTAGGACTCCTGGCTTGTCTGGATTCCTAGGGATGGACATTGCCAGCCCCTCCTCACCACCCTTTTCCCTCTCAGTGGAGGAGAGCCCACAGTGGATATTATTTTTAATTACATGTATGTTAATAAAAAATCATCCAAAAAACTCTTTGCAAGTTTTTTTTTTTTAACTTTACCACCAACCCATGACATTTTCTACACTAATTTATCTTTACAACTAGATTAAAATGAAATGGAAAACTTTTAAATATGTCTCTGGATTTTAAGTGTTAAAAAGCTGGCCAGGTGCAGTGACTCACGCCTGTAATCCCAGCACTTTGGGAGGCCGAGGTGGGTGGATCACGAGGTCAGGAATTCGAGACCAGCCCGGCCAACATGGTGAAACTCCATCTCTACTAAAGATACAAAAAATTAGCTGGGCATGGTGGTACGTGCCTGTAATCCCAGCTACTTGGGACCCTGAGTGAGGAGAATCGCTTGAACTGGGAGGCAGAGGCTGCAGTGAGCCGAGATTGTGCCATTGCACTCTAGCCCGGGGGCAATGGGGCGAGACTCTGTCTCAAAAAAAACAAAGCCATAGAGTTTTGAAACTATAAGTTACCTTTTTTTTATGGTAGTATTGATTTTATATAACAATGTAAACTTAGAATTTTCAAATCTGACCTCATTTTCTATGAATATGACCTATGACTTAAAGAAAATTCATGTAATGGCACCCTCCTATCCGAAACACGTAAGAGGAAACCAAAAAGGCATACATAGCTGAGCTCGAAAACAAGATCATGGATTGTAATGGAACAGGAATTCTAAGAGATGGGTAGGACTGAAGCAGGCATAGATGGCAAACGTTTGATTCCTGTAGGATGATGCGGGAGAAAGAGACTTTAAAAAAGGAGAATTGGAGTCAGGTTCACTGTTTGAAGACAAGGAGTTGTGTAACTTTTCTTAAATGCTGTTTTTAAAATTGCTGCTGATTTGCTCCTGGAGCTAGATTTATAAGAAATGTTTTCATCAAGGCAGGCAGTCCAGTACAGTTATGGTAGAAATACAGGGGTATTCAGCCACTGTGCACTGGGAAAGTGGTACCAATTATTGTGGCTCTGTCTGTTCTGCTTGGTCAGGTGTCTCACCTTTAGAAATCATTAACAGGATACCCAGAAAACTTCCATATCTGGAATTCAAGAAGCATTTCTAAATAACTCATGAGACAAAGAATCATGAAATAGAAAAATAGGTGGAACTGAGCAATAACAAAAATACTACGTGTAAAAACTTGTAAGATGCTGCTAAAGGAGTTCTGGGAAATAAATGTCTAGCTTTAGCTGCTTATGAAGAAAAAAGAATAAGGATGGTGAATGACTTAACCGTTCACCTGAAGAATTTAAAGGGAAAAAACAGTAAAATATGCCCAAAGTAAGTTGAAAGAAAGAAGTAATAGTAGCAGAAATTAAGTACATAATGACACCTAATAAAAAAGACTCAACAAAGCCAGGTTTATTCTTGGAAAACACAAATAAAATGGACAAATCCCAGGTGAAATTAATTAAGAGAAAAAAGTTTACCAAAAAATTAGGAATGAAAATGTGGACATCATATCAGATGCCAGAGCCATTAAAAGATACTATGAACTTGATGCCAAAAATGTGGAAACTTTATCTAAAACACTAGAAAAATATAATTATGAAAACAAGAATAAAAAATAATTCTATAATTATTAAGGAAATTGGATCTTTCTGTAATAACACAAACCAAGATGGTTTAACAAGCTTTTGCCTACCAAATACTCAAGAGTCAAATAATTTAATTTCACACCAACTATTCTAGAGTACAGAAAGGGATAACTTTGTCATAGAAAATCATTTTATAAGATTAATATAACCAGCTGGGCATGGTGGTTCATGCCTATAATCCCAGCATGTTGGGAGGCTGAGGTGGGCGGATCACCTATGATCAGGAGTTCCAGACCAGTCTGACCAACATGGCGAAATCCTATCTCTATTAAAAATACAAAAATTAGCCAGGTGTGGTGGCGTGTGCCTGTAATCCCAGCTACTCAGGAGGCTGAGGCAGGAGAATCACTTGAACCCAGGAGGCGGAGGTTGCAGTGAGCTGAGATCTCGCCATTGCACTCCAGCCTCAGTGACAGAAGGAGACTGTCTCAAAAAAAAAAAAAAAAGATTAGTATAACCATGATACCAAAATCTAATAAGGTTGTTGAGAGGCTGGGCACAGTGACTTACACCTGTAATTCCAGCACTTTGAGAGGCTGATGCAGGGTGATAGCTTGAGACCAGAAGTTCAGGACCAGCCTGGTCAATATAGCAAGACCCTGTCTCTACAAAAAATTAGCCAGGCATGGTAGTGCATGCCTATAATCCTTGCTACTCAGCAGGCTGAAGCAGGAGGATCACATGAGGCTGCAGTGAGCCATGATCATACCACCATACTTAAGCCTGGGCACAGAGTGAGATCTCCGAACTCTTAAAAAAGTGGTTTTTGAGAAGGGAAAACCGCTGGCCGGTATCAGTCTAGATTAATGATATGAAAATCCAGAACATCATAGCTGGATGGTATACAGAAAAAAACAATCCAGAACAAAACAGACAATGCAGTTCTAATCAGAATCCCAACAGGTAGTTTTGTGATTGTTGGTTTATATGACTTTTTGGAACTTCACAAGCTGATTCTAAAGTTTATAACTTAGAATTCCTTAAGAATATTCTTAAGGAACAGTAAAGCAGGAGGGCTTATTCTGCTATATGGCAAGACTTAATAATAAGCAAAGCTGTAATACTAAGTAATTTTAGTTCAGAGATAAAGAAATAAACTCATGCATGTAGGCTTGAATTGTGACACAGGTAGTATTGCAGATAAGTAGAGGAAAAGGGGATTTTCAGGAAATGGTCCTAGAAAGGAAATTGTGTTATCATATAAAAATATAAAAATGCCGATGGATTAAGGTCCCAAATGTGAAAGGTTTTGTAAGATTTTATGTATTTGAGATGCTGTCTCACTCTGTCACCCAGGCTTGAATGCAGTGGCGTGATCTTGGCTCACTGCAACCTCTGCCTCTCAGGCTCAAGCAATTCTGCCTCAGCCTCCCAAGTAGCTGGGATTACAGATACCCACCACCACACCCATCTAATTTTTTGAATTTCTGTAGAGTTGGGATTTCACCATGTTGGCCAGGCTGGTCTCAAACTCCTGATCTCAAGTGATCCACCCACCTCGGCCTCCCAAAGTCCTGGGATTACAGGCCTGAGACACCATACCCAGCTTGTAAAACTTAGAAAATTTAAGAGACTGTTTTAGGGATCTCAATCTTAGGAAAAATTTTATAACACACCAAAAATCCATAATGGAAAAACACATATTTGACTACATTAAAGTTAAGAATTTAGGCCGGGCGTGGTGACTCACACCTGTAATCCCAACACTTTGGAAGGCTGAGACGGTGGATCGCCTGAGGTTGGGCATTTGGGACCAGCCTGGCCAATGTGGTGAAACCGTGCCTCTACTAAAAATGCAAAAATTAGCTGGGTGTGGTAGCAGGCGCCTGTAATCCCAGCTACTCCGGAGGCTGAGGTAGAAGAATTGCTTGAACTCTGGAGACAGTTTTCAGTGAGCTGAGATGGCACCACTGTATTCCAGCCTGGGCGACAAAATGAGACTCTGTCTTAAAAACAAACAAAAAAATTAAGAACCTAAATTCATCAAAAGTCACTATAAAGAACATGAAAAGATAAGCCACAACTTTATAGAAAATATTTGCCATACATACAACAAAAGATTAACACCAAGAGTATAAAGAGAATTCCTATAGAGAAGTAGCCAAAAGAAAAAGACCCCAACACTCAAGTCAGTACTGAAAAGGCCTGAATGTCTAACAAGCACAAAAATAAGCAAAAACCTCATGAAATCAGAGAAATTAGAACCATAATATGACATGTTGAATCTGGCTAATATTAAGTGTTTTCATGAATATGGAGTAATTGTTAGGAGGATTGCAAATCATTATAGATAATGTGTGTTAGGCCCATCTTTCACTGCTATAAAGAAATACTTGAGTCTGAGTAATTTATGAAGAAAAGAGGTTTAATTGGCTTGCAGGTCTGCAGGCTCTGCAGGCAGCATGATACTGGCATCTGCTCACCTTCTGGAGAGACCTCATGAAGGCTAAGGGGTGGGGGGCAGGCATGCTATATTGCCAGAGCAGGAGCAAAAGAGAGGGAGGTGCCACACACTTCTAAACAGTCAGAGAACAGAACTCACTCTGAGGACAGCATTCATCACCAAGTGGGTGGTGCCAAACTATTCCTGAGAAATCCACCCCCATGATCCAATCACCTCCATTGGGCCCCACCTCCAGTATAGGGATTACAATTCTGCATGAGATTTAGGCAGGGACGAATATACAAACTATCACATAGCTACTATAGATAGGAAACATGGCACTGAAGAGAAAAGTTTTATACATGTGGACTCAGTTATTCTGTATTTTTTCTCTTGTATATCCTAGAGAAATTATTGCACATTTATACCAGTAAACATATGTAAGAATGCCCATAGCATCATTGTTCCTAATAGCAGAAACATAACAACTCAAATGTCTGATAGTAGAATAGATAAAATGTGGTATATTCATGCAATAAAATGCTACACTGTAATGAAAATGAGTTATATACATTTTATATGTACAAGTAAAGTGAATCTCAAAAAATAGCATTGAACAAACAAAAACCTCAATTGTTAAAGTAGTGTTAATCCATGTATATGCAATTTAAAGAGAAGTAAACTGTTTAGATTTCTGTGTGTATGTGTTACATTTAAAGGTGGCAAAACTATAAAGAAAAGCCAAAGTATGATTATCTCAAATGTCATGGTGGTTGTTACTTTTTTTTTTTTTTTGAGATGGAGTTTTACTCTTGTCACCCAGGCTGGAGTGCAATGGTGCAATCTCGGCTCACTGCAGCCTCTGCCTCCTGGGTTCAAGCAATTCTTCAGCGTCAGCCTCCCGAGTAGCTGGGATTACAGGCGCACACCACCATGCCCAGCTAAGTTCTTGTACTTTTAGTAGAGATGAGGTTTCACCATGTTGGCCAGGCTGGTCTCAAACTCCTGACCTCAGGCGATTCACCTGGCTCAATTTCCCATAGTGTTTGTTGGGATTACAGGTGTGAGCCACCGCGCCGGGCAGTTGTTTCCTTTGGGAGTGGAACATACAGGATTTCAAAAGTGTTTTTTAACCTAGCTGGTGGTAGTTACACAGGTGTTTGCTCTATTTTTTTTTAATGTGGAAGTATATGTGGTATAATTCACAGTAAAGTAAACGATGAATCAGAGTCAAAGGGCAGTGAGTTAGTGAAGATGGAGTACAGTCTTCTCAGGTGGATTAGAGAAATGAGATGGTATTTGCTAGGGAAAGGTATTTCTAGTCCTGATTAGTCTTATTGAAATCTATGCATGATCTCTATTAACAAACTGACACTCAAGCATCTCATTATTTTCCCCCAGCACCATCATTCTCCCAGTCATCCAGGCTTGACACCTTGTTATGCCTATATGTTGTCACCGTATCATGATTTTTTCCTTTGAAAAAATGTTTTCATATATCTTATTGTTTCTCTCATTACTTAACATCTTTGTTAACAGGTGGTTACTATTTGACTTTTGAAATAAATCACTGGATGTCTTTGTTTAAAAGAAAAAAAATAAAAATTTTAAAAGAAAATCAAATTTGTATTACAATTTAAAAAGAGGTATTTGAGTAGCTCAATGAAATGCCATATATAAGATAATTTTAAAAATTATTAAAGGCATTTTGAGAAAGGTTGGTTTTTAAAAAGAAAACAGCATTTTTTCTAGACATCTTTTGGTGCAAATAAAAGCCCCATGCTGCACTGGTATTATAGGTAGTATAGATGGGTCTAGCTATCTGATTAATTGGCAAAAAGGAAATACTTAAGACTTTGTTTATTCATTTCTTATTTCTGGAATTTCATATTCTCTCCTTGTTGCTGGATGAGTAAACTGGATTATGGTAGAGATAAGGCAACAAATTTCTCAGTCCTGCCCGGCTCAACCTCTAGAATTTAGTCTTAAAAGTTTAGTCTTAGATCAGACGCTTTTGACTCTGCAGACTTGTGATTTAAGGCTTTCTGGATGCGTGCACTGGTGTTTGAGGTCGTAGAGGTTCCAATGTTGAGGAGACTGCTGATATTGGCTGTTCTGTCCTTGATTTTTTTTTTTTTTTGAGTCGGCATCTTGCTCTTGCCCAAGCTGGAGTGCAGTGGCACAATCACGGCACACTGCATCCTTGACCTCCTGGGCTCAAGCAATCCTTGTACCTTTCAGCCTCCCAAGTAGCTGGAGCTATAGGCAGACAGCACCACACCCTGTTGATTTTTAATTTTTTTTTTTTTTATAGAGTTGAGGTCTTGCTCTCTTGCCAACCTGGTCCCAAACTCCTGGGCTCAAGCCATCCTCCTACTTCTGTTCCCCAAAGTACTGGGATTACAGGTGTGAGGCACTGTGCCCAGCCTCCTTGATTTGCTTTATCCTCTCATTGCCAATCACTCTAAACTGTCTTTGGTGATTAAGGTCCCTGTGAATTTGTGACCTGTAGTCCTGGTATTTTGCTCCACTGTCCCACCTTCTTTTTTGCACTCCTAGTTATGGTACATTAAATCACTCCTTGCCCAGAAGGGTGGGAATACCATGGTAGATGCTCAGCAATAAGAATGATTGTGTTCGTCTTGCCTTTTGGAATAGGCACTTATTTTTCCTCATTATCATTATTGTGGTAACTCTACTGGTAATTGCATGGAGATCCACCTTGGTAACTTTTTTTTTTCCCAACTAGATTTGATAGCTAGGTGTCTTATTTCTTTAACCTCAACCACAGCCTCTTCATTTCCTGCTGAGGGTTATTCTTCACAGTAGTCTGATATTCAAATGCATCTTCCTTAGGCTTAAATATTTCCTTCCTTTCTGTTGATGAAACCATATCAATGTTTTATTAAACCCTTTTACTTTCTCCAAAACCTTTGTTGCTGTAATCTTCTTGTCCCTACTAGTGGGTATCAGTGTTTGTGGGGCTGCCAGGGGCGATTGGGGAAAGGATGGCTGCCAGGTCTCAGCCTCACTGTTCATGTTGTAGAGAGGGTGATTAATGAGGGGCTTGATGCAGCAGTGGTAGGCTTCTCCCAGATTGTGATGGTGACTGGGCTGCTTTTGACTCTCTGGGGTCCACTCTTCATTTCTACAACCAGTTAAACTCATTCTCTTTCTCATATGCTATGGCAATCATGCAGGTACACTGCTTAGATGTCTCTCTAAGAAAGAATTTCAGTTTCAGGGAGTATAGTTAGCTGACAACCTTCAGGATCTTTAGATTTGGGATTGAGAACCTGAATTTCCTGGGAAATCCACAGCCAATGATAGAGCATGGCACTGGCCCATTTTGGCCCAGTGCAGGACTCCTCTAATGGACAGTCTTGCTCTGAAACACCCTACTGGGTTGACCAAGACTTTGCTAGATCTTCATCAAGGTCTGAAGCTTTCTCTGCTCAGTCCTGCTTCACAGCCACTTCCTTCATAGGTTTTAAATCTGCGTCATGGTCTGAAAGTTTTCTTTTTTTAATTTTTATTTTTAATTTAATTTTTTTTTTTTTGAAGCAAAGTCTCACTTTGTTGCCCAGGCCAGAGTGCAGTGGAGCAATCTCTGTTCACCGCAACCTCTGCCTCCTGAGTTTAAGTGATTCTCCTGCCTCAGCCTCCGAAGTAGCTGGTATTACAGGCGCACACCACCACACTCAGATCTAATTTTTGTATTTTTAGTAGAGACAGGGTTTCACCATGTTGGCCAGGCTGTTCTCAAACTCCTGACCTCAAGTGATCTGCCCGCCTTGGCCTCCTGAAGTGCTGGGATTACAGGGCGTGAGCTACTGCTCCTGGCCTGGTCTGAAAGTTTTCTGTGCCCAGTCCTCTTTTCTCCCTCTTTTATCTTGAACAATAAACCTGTTGTACACCTAACTCTCGTCTGCTTCTCAGAGGACCCCAAATGACACATATCACTTCCACTGGTTATTTACCTAATCAATTTCTAATATTGAAGTAAGGATTATCTAATTTCCCTTTTGTAACTCCTTTTGACTCCTCCCAGTATTTTTCAGATCATCATTTTCCTCCAACCCCAGCTCCTGCATCTCCTCTAATGTCCATCTGTATTGTAAAAAGCACCATTATTTACTCAGTTACTTTTACATCTTCCACATTTAAGTTTATGACCCATCTTTTATGGGTGCAGGGGGAATGGAGGTGGTATTTTGTGAGACAAGAATCAGACAATGAAAAAGGAGTTACTCTAGTGAGGGACAAAGGAGGTCACAGGTAATGCAGGTCAGATCGTGTAGAGCTTTGTTGTAAGTCATTAATAGACCATTGAAAGGACTTTAGCTTCTACTCTATGTGAGATGGGGGATGGGGAGTCATTGGAAGGTTTTGAGCAGAGGAGTAATATCTGACTTAGTTTTTACCGCGAACATTTTGGCTGCTCTGGAGAACAGACAGAGGGCAGATAAGTTGGAAGCAGGAAGGCTAGTTGGGAGAGTATCACAATAAACTAAGTACAAGGCATTGGTAGCTTGCACCAAGGTGATAGCAGTATAGTTAAGAATTGGTTTATTATCTGGGGGCAAGACTCAAACAGTGTCATTTTATTTGTAAAAGCTCCCTAGGAGTTTCTGGTAAACATGAGGGTTGAGAATTTGTGCTACATTTTATAAATTTTTATAGGAATGCCTGGACTTACAGATACCTACTTTGTAGGTATATTTGTTATGATTAAGTGAACTAATATGAATTAAATGAGCTAGCATCTGACATATTCATGCTTTAAAAGTAGTAGCTTAGAGAAATCTGACACATGAGATGATAAAAATTTTAGGATTGATAATGTTCAGTGTTGATGAGGATGTGGAGGAATAGGTCCCACTGTTGGTGAGAATGTATATGAAGGGCAGTTTGGGAATATTTATCAAAATTTCAACATTCATGACCCACGAATTCTCCTAGAAATTTTATTTGTGGAAACATTCACACCTATGTTCAGATAGTCAGTGTGGCATCTTTTAATGGCAAACAGTTGGAAATAATATTCCTAATAAATAAATTGTGATATATTGATTTATGGAATGCTATATGGTTATGAAAAATAATAGGTAGGTCTATATATACTGTCATGGAAAGACTGCTAGTATGTATTTTAGTTTTGTTTTTTGTTTTAAAAAAGTAGCACCAATGTATCATTTGAGGGTACTTAACATCCTCACTATTTGAAATCTACAAGATTATGTTCATTTATCACTTCTATGGAATTTTATATGAGCTCTTATAAAAAAGGTAGGCCATAAGACCAGGCATGGTGATTCATGCCTGTAGTCCCAGTACTTTTGGAGACAGAGGTGGGCAGATCACTTAAGGCCAGGAGTTTGAAACCAGCCTGGCCAACATGGAACAAACCCTGTCCTCTACTAAAAATACAAAATTTAGCCAGGTCCTGGCATGGTGGCTCACACCTGCAATCCCAGCACTTTGGGAGGCTGAGGAGAGCGGATCACTTGAGGTCAAGAGTTGGAGACCAGCCTGATCAACATGGCAAAACCCTGTCTCTACCAAAAATACAAAAATTAGCTGGGTGTGGTGGCACGTGCCTGTAATTCCAGGTGCTTGGGAAGCTGAAGCAGGAGAATTGCTTGAATGGGAGGCAGAGATTGCGATAAGCTGAAATGGCTCCACTGCACTCCATTCTCAGTTCAGTGACAGAACAAGACTCTGTCTCAAAAAAAAAAACAAAAACTTAGCCAGGCATGGTGGTGCATGCCTGTAATACTAGCTGTTGCTCAGGAAGCTGAGGCAAGAGCATTGCTTGAGACTGTCTCAAAAAAAAAAAAAAGAGAGAAAAGAAAAGGTAGGCTAGGCACAGTGACTCAAGCCTATAATCCCAGCACTTTGGCAGGCCAAGGCAAGTGGATTGCCTGAGCCCTGGAGTTTGAGACTAGCCTGGGCAACACAGCGAGACCCTGTCTCTATTATAAAATAAAATAAAATAACTCTCAGTGAGAGTAGTTTCATAAACAATAATTATCAAATTATTATAGTACCCATATTTTCTTTAACAGTATCGTAAGCCTCATTATAATAACACTGTTTTATGTACTGTATATCTGTTTTTAGATATTTAAAGAGCTATACATTATCATAAGCTAAATCATAGATGCTCTCAAGGATTTCATTTAGGAAATATGTACGAAAATTCTATATGTTCAGCATTCTATTAGGAAATACTGAAGATGCAAATACATTGCACAGTTTCTGTCTCTACTTAACTAATAACCAAATGAATAGGTAAGATGAAACAGATGAAATAAATTTTTTAAAAAGTATTTTATATATGTATATATTCTGGTGTGCTTCTAGGAATTTGTCCTAGGCAAATAATTCAACAAGTATATAATGACAAATATACAATAGTATTCATTGCAGTGTTTATAATAATAATAAACGGCACACAACCTAAGTGACCATCAGTAGGTATTAAATAACTTATGATAAACATAATGAAATATGTAGTAATTAAAAATAATTATTTAGAGCTATAGTTATTAACAGATAAAACCTACAGTCTACTAAGAGGGGAAAATAAATTTAATATATTATGTATAATATCTTCTCTCTACAGATGGTAAGACTGGAATAATCAGGAAAAGTAAGGAATAGAATAGATTTGGATAGACAGCATATAGAAGAGGACATTTTAAATTAGCATTTCCTAACCTTTTTGGACTCAGATTTCTTAATTTTAAAATTGTATCAATTTGCATCATATATGGTAAAAAGTGTTTTTTAAGAAGTATTTTATATCAGTATAATAACTTAAAATTGCTTTCCGAGCCAGGCATAGTAAGTAGCCCACGCCTGTAATCCCATCACGTTGGGAGGCCAAAGTGGGCAGATCACTTGAGGCTAGCATGTTGATACCAGCCTGCACAATGCAGCGAAACGCTGTTTCTACTAAAAATACAAAAATTAGCTGGGTGTAGTGGCGCATGCCTGTAATCTCAGCTATTCAGGAGACTGAGGCACAAGAATCACTTGAACCCAGGAGGCGGAGCTTACAGTGAGCCAAGATTGCATCACTGTACTGTCGTCTGGGTGACAGAGCAAGACTGTCTCAGGAAAAAAAAGAAAAAATTTGCTTTATAAATTGTTCTTCTTTGTTTTACAGAATCATTTTGGCTCATAGTAAGGAAGCTTTCTAATAATTAGAACTATTTAACAGTTTAAGATTTCAGGCATTCTATGTTTCTGTGTGACCATTTATCATATATGCTGAAAATAAACTTTAGTTCTCATCTACTTTACTGATTTCCTGGATTTGACAAGTAGCAAACTCATTTATGGCCCCATGGACAAAGGTCATTGCCTGTGCCTGAGGGTGTGTGAAAATCTCTCATAAAGAAAGGTAGTGTCATTTTTTTTTTTTAATTTGCAAGTTATAAAATTGCATTTCACAGTATTTAGGAATGCCATAATTTGTGACATTTTTAACCTGTATGCTTTATTCCCACTTAGGCCGAATACATCAAGCAATGGTAACATCTTTAAATGAAGATAATGAAAGTGTAACTGTTGAATGGATAGAAAATGGAGATACAAAAGGCAAAGAGGTAAAATCACTGGGTTAAATTTTATTCCTAGTCCTGCACTCAAGATTCTGAATGTAAAACAAAACGGTGAGGTACATAATGTTATTTAGTGCATATATTTTTCTTATTCCTTGAAAACTTTCAAATGATTAAAATTTTCACTTAAAGGTAGATTCCTCCTACATCTCTTATGTGATTGCACATATCAATCTTGTTAATTATTTGATAAACATATTCTTGGCCAGGCACGGTGGCTTATACCTATAATCCCAGCACTTTGGGAGGCCGAGACGGGTAGATTACAAGGTCAGGAGTTCAAGACCAGCCTGGTCAATATGGTGAAACCCCGTCTCTACTAAAAATACAAAAATTAGCTGGACGTGGTGATGTGCCCCTGTAGTCCCAGCTACTCAGGAAGCTGAGGCAGGAGAATTGCTTGAATTTGGGAGGTGGAGGTTGCAATGAGTTGAGATCGTGCCACTGCACTCCAGCCTGGGCGACAGAGCAAGACTCCGTCTCAAAAAAAATAAAAAATAAAATTATTTTACCCTAGCTCACACAATTTGAAAGTGTGCTATAATATTTAATTATGTGGTTCTATTGGTCACTGTGTTGTTAGCAGTTCATACAGTCAAGACTGTAAAATGATATTTTAGGAGAGATTCTTTAACTTTGTGGATTATAATTCTAAATCTAGTTTGTAAAGCTAAGGCACTGTTTTTACTGGGTTTTTTGTTTTGTTTTGTTTTTTGTATTTTTCAGTCAGGATCTTACTTTGTCACCCAGGCTGGAGTGCAGTGGCATGATCATGGCTTACTGCAGCCTTGACCTCCTGGGCTCAAATGATCCTCCCGTCTGTCTCCAGAGAAGCTGGGACTACTACAGAGTAGCTGCACTACCACACCTGTCTATTTTTTGTATTTTTTATAGAGATAGGGTTTCGCAATTTTGCCCAGGCTGTTCTCAGACTCCTAGGCTCAAGCGATCTGCCCACCTTGACCTCCCGAAGTGCTAAGATTACAGACATGAGCCTCTACACCCAGCAGAGGTACTGTATTCATTAGGCTAAAATAATTTATTTACTATGTCAATTTATTTGAAAAATAAACGGTTAATTGTCAAAATATAGTCTCAAAAGACATACATATGTCTGCTGTGAACAGATTGACCTGGAGAGCATCTTTTCACTTAACCCTGACCTTGTTCCTGATGAAGAAATTGAACCCAGTCCAGAAACACCTCCACCTCCAGCATCCTCAGCCAAAGTAAACAAAATCGTAAAGGTTAGTGATGAATATTCAGAGCACAAAACAGTAGGGGACAGCGTTGGGTATAGATATGTGTGTATTCTAGTTTGAAATTTGTGGACTGTGAAGAGTATATTTTAAGTATTGATTAATTTTCTTTTTCCGCCATCCATATTCATATATGTGCATACATGTTTTCAAGGATTGAGGTTGTCTAATTCACAGTTATGACAATTATTGGATAAGGTCTTAGAAATTTCTCACCTAATTAGGATTTTCATGAGACTGAGTTTCTCAGGAGATACAGATCAAAACCATTTGCTTGTTGGTGTTTGTTGAATGAATACATATGACTTTGACAAAGGCATAATAGGTGTTTCTTATGAATAATAACTACCAACTCAGTCTTTTGAAATTATAATTCTGCTATTTGTTTATTAAAGAAAGATTGGAAATGATAGTGTAGTTTGCTTATATATTATCTGTGGTGATATACCTTAAAACTGTGCTAAATCCTTCTAGCAGTTTCATCTTTATAAAAATTAAAAGCACATTATTCTTACTGATTTTAAAGATAATACTCCTTTCTTTTTCTCAAGACCTTTCAGTATTAGAATTTTGTTTCAAAATATAACTCTTTTTCAAACAGGTTTATTGTAAAAGTTGTTGAATCTGCACTTCTTGGTGTTCAACAATCACTTATTGTTTTTTTGTTTTTTTTTATATTGTGTCAGATACTTTGTGGGACAAAATACAAAGATGAATATGACATGGTTTTCAGCCTTTAGGAACTTGATATCTTTCAGGGAGGACATAGATAAGCATCTAAATATAGTATGTTAGAAGCAACAAAACTTTGTTTTGTAAACTGTGCAGATGAACATAAGGCATATTTTCAACTCATATAAGTTTAATTATATTGCGAGTCACCACTTAAAGTTTATTAGCTACCACTTGTAAATGGATTGTTTTTCATATTCAGTTTCAAAATGAAGGATCTTCATTGGAGGATCTTCATAGTTTATTCTTCCTGGCATATCATTAGCAACCTTTACTGTACATTAGAATTACCTGAAACAGAATAAATTAGTATATTTTAAAAATAAATAAGCATTTATTTTAAAAAATATTAAAAAATATAAATCAGTATTTTTTTTTTTTTTTAAAGACGGACTTTCACCATGTTGGTCAGGCTGGTCTTGAACTCCTGACCTAAGGTGATCTGCCCGCCTTGGCCTCCAAAGTGCTTGGATTACAGGCATGAGCCACCACCCCCAGCCTAAATCAGTATTTTTTAAAGTACTCATTTATGGGCCCCACTCCCAGGGATTCAGTTTTATTTTACCTAAAGGGAGGCCCTGGCATCAGCGTCCTCTTAATAGTACTAGTACTCATCTGATTTGAATGTGCAGCCAAGGTTAAAAACAACTACTTTGTTTGATATCTTTTTTTGATGTGAATAAAAGGAAGTCTTCCTGAATAAATTAGAGGACCAAAGGTTTGCTGCCTTAATCTGTATAGTACAAGTCTTTGAAACTCTTATGAGACCTTTTTAGGATAACTGACAATGCACATTTTATATTATTCTGATATTTCAGTTTAACAAGGGGGTTCTAAGCTGCCTAGAACTACTATTTTATGACTTACCCCCTATTATTCAGAAATGACATTTATTACATGGTTTTACCAGCATAGTATGATGGTTAAAACACATATTATTGTGAAGCTGCTTAACCTCTCTTTGTTTCAATTTTTTCACCAATGAAATGGGAATAGCAGTAGTAATGACCTCATAGGTTGTTGTAAAGAAAGTGCTTAGAGCTGTGCCTGGCTCGTATTAATTCCTGGATATTTTTGGAGGGTAGGGGAAAATATATAAAGGAACTTGGATATTGATAGCATGAATAGTAATTCATTAAGATTATAGTTTTTCTTCATTTTGTTTTATATTCTTGTATGTTTGCCTAGTTTTGTTTAATTGAAAGAAGCTCAGATCATGATATATATGAGGAGTAAAGACAGAAAATATAATGAACGTTTTTTCCTATCATAGAATCGACGGACTGTGGCTTCTATTAAGAATGAGCCTCCTCCAAGAGATAATAGAGGTAAAATAAAAATTTATCTCTTAATTTTGGCTATTGATTTCTTAGTATGTTCCTGACAAGGTAAATCAAAAGTAAAAATTACCCTCAATGTTGGCATTTATGTATTTATTTAAATTTCCTCTGGCTAATTTTAAGAGGGTTTTTTGTTTTTTTTTAAGGCAGGGTCTTGCTCTGTCACCCAGACTGGAGTACAGTGGCATGAACACAGCTTACTACAACCTTGACCTCCCAGGGTCAAATGATCCTCCTGTCTCAGCCTCAGGTGTGGCTGGGACCACAGGCATGTGCCACCATGCCCACCTAATTTTTTGAATTTTTTGTAGAGACAGCCTCTCCATGTTGCCCAGGCTGGTCTTGAACTGCTGTGCTCTAGTGATGCTCCTGCCTTGGCCTTCCAGAGTGTTTACAGGGATTATTGGTGTGAGCCATCGTGCCCGGCATGGTGTCTTCCTGAATTCTTAATACAATATGTTAATACTGAAAAATGATTTTGTCTGGTGTGGTGGCTCACGCCACTTTGGGAGGCTGAGGCGGGTGGATCACCTGGGTCATAGTTCAAGACCATTCTTGTCAACATGGTGATACCCCGTCTTTACTAAAAATACAGAAAATTAGCCAGGTATGGTGGCAGTGCCTGTAATCCCAGCTACTCGGGAGGCTGAGGTAGGAGAAGTGCTTGAACCCAGAAAGCAGGGGTTGCATAAGCCAAGATTGCACCACTGCACTCCAGCCTGGGTTGCAGAGGAAGACTCTGTCTCCAAGAAAAAAAAAAAAAAGAAAGAAAGAAAAATGATTTTTAAAATGTATGGGATGATGGCTGGGTGCAGTGGCTCACCCCTTTAATCCCAGCTCTTTGGGAGGCTGAGGCAGGCTGATCGCCTGAGGTCAGGAGTTCAAGACCATCCTGGCCAACATGGTGAAACCCCGTCTCTACTAAAAATACAAAATTAGCCGAGTGCAGTGGCATACACCTGTAGTCTCAGCTACTCAGCCAGGATGCTAAGGCAAAAGGATCACTTGAACCTGGAAGGCGGAGGTTGCAGTGAGGTGAGATTGTATTACTGCACTCCAGCCTGGGCAATAGAGTGAGACTCTGTCTCAAAAAAAAAATAAATAAATAAAATAACAAAATAAAATAAAATGTATGTGTTGAATATGAAACTATAAAATGCAATTTTTAATTAATCTTAATTACTAAATAATTTCATAAATTCAAGAAGAATATCATGAGAAAGAAAGGAATGGGGAAAAATTAGTTGGCTGATTTCACTAGCTAAAGAAAAGTTGAACAGACATAAGAATTGTGTAATTAACTGAAGTCTCCCATATATTTTCAGCCAGGACATGAAAAATGTAATGGATTTATTTTCTACTGTTTAGTAGTTCAGAATTTTCTGGTAGTATTGTTTCTCTGTGTGTGTGTATGTGTGTGAATGGACAGTATTAAAGGAGAGGTTGGAAGTAGAGGAACAGTCCTTCAGTTTAAACACCATCTGTAGAGTCTTGTGCAAATTTATATTTCTTTTAAAATTTGATATTTATATTTAATTTATATTCTTTTTTCCTCTTTTATAATATTTACAGTGGGAAATTCTCTGCTGAAGATTTGCGTATTTGAGGAGCAAAGAGTGGGATTTGGAATATAGGGAGGGTTGAAGATTCTAAGTTATTACTCTCTGTATATATTTGATTAGTGTAAATTTTTACAAATGAGAATGCTTGTAGAACTTATATTTTACACACATATTTTAGGAGGATTTCTTTGCAGTTTAAAGTTTAAGACATGGAGGGGTTCACACATTTTTTTCCTTCAAATTTATATCTTAAAGGATTATTAAAAATCAAGCTTGGCTTGGGTTTTTAATGTAAATTATTTAGATTGAGTTTTGTAGCTAAAATTTCATTGGTGAAAGCTAAGTCTGCACTTATTACTTTGAAAGCTTCTTTTAGCTTATGTCAGTTTGTTGAACAGAATTGATTTATTATAAACTATATTGTATTTTACATATATAAATAGAACACTTGGCAACTTACTAATGTAACTTTTAAGTATCAGGTTTTGGGGATATCTCTTCCTTTTACTGAAGTTAACTTTTATTAATTTTCTATCCTGAATTTAAATTTTTTTTTTTTTTTTACTTAAAGTTTTTTTTTTGAGATG
>NW_016107526.1:219266-220583 GCF_001604975.1 Cebus imitator
TTTTGGAGATGGAGTGTCACTCCATTGCCCAGTCTGAAGTGCAATGGTGCAATCTTGGCTCATTGTAACCTCTACCTCTCGGGTTCAAGCGATTCTACTATCTCAGCCTCTGGAGTAACTGGGACTACAGGCGCCTGCCACCACGCCCAGCTAATTTTTGTATTTTTAGTAGAGACAAGGTTTTACCTTGTTGGTCAGGCTGGTCTGGAACTCCTGACCTCAGGTGATCCACCCATCTCAGCCTCCCAAAGTGCTGGGATTACATGTGTGAGCCACTGCACCCGGCCAGCAATCCTTTTATAACTAAATAAAACTTACAAAAAATAATCCATCTGTCATAGCATATACGGAATCTGTTAGTTACCAAAACAAAACATTTGTGTTAGATAGATGTATTACACAGAATTTAATAGAATTATTCATAATACTTGTATCCCACATATTTTAGGCCTCGCTATTTCTTCATGTGTTTCACTTACTACATTGGAGCTCACACTTTAGGACAGGAATTGGCAAACATTTTCTGCAAGGGTCTTTGGCTTTGAAACTATATGATCTTTGTCACAACTACTGAACTCTGCTATTATATTGTAAAAGCAACCATAGACAATGTATAAATGATGGGTATAACATTTGTTTCAATCGATGTGTGTCAGTAAAACTTTGCAGAAGCAGGTAGTAGCTAAATTAGGCCCACAGGCCATGCTTTGCCAATCCTTGCTTTATGTTACTTATTATTAAAGGGAGGCATGTATTGGGAACAAAAATTTTGTATAAGAATTGGCATATTTATAAGATAGTTCAAATTACTTGGCTTAGTAATCTTCTGATAATCCTGTTTCTTGCCAGTAGTTTTCTTTGCTAGCAACTTTCCGAAAATAGGTCACTTAGTAGGATAATACAGCTTTTTTTTTTTTTTTTTTTTTTTTTCAAAAATGAAAATAAAGTGCTTCATCTTCACAGTGTAGCTAGATAGACTGTAATGTTTTTGTCTGTTTTTTTGTTTGTTTGTTTTTTTTTTTGAGACAGAGTCTTCTCTCTTGCCCAGGCTGGAGCGTAGTAGCAGGATCTCGGCTCACTGCAACCTCTGCCTCCTGGGTTCAGGCAATTCTTGTGCCTGAGCCACCCGAGTAGCTGGAATTACAGGCATGTACCACCATGCCCAGCTAGTTTTTGTATTTTACTAGAGACAGAATTTTACCACGTTGGCTGAGCTGGTCTCGAACTCATGACCTCAAGTGTTCCAGGCACCTTAGCCTCCCAAAGTGCTGGGAGTACCCACCGTGCCTGGCATCACAGCTTCTTTTTTTTTTTTTT
>NW_016107526.1:222818-226983 GCF_001604975.1 Cebus imitator
GGTCTCGATCTCTTGACCTCATGATCCACCCGCCTCGGCCTCCCAAAGTGCTGGGATTACAGGCTTGAGCCACCGCGCCCGGCCTAATTTTTGTACTTTTTATAGAGTTGAGGTTTCCCCATATTGTCCAAGCTGACCTCAGACGCCTGAGCTCAAGCAATCTACCCGCCTTAGCCTCCAAAAGTGCTGGGATTACAGGCATGAGCCACTATTATGCCTGGCCAAAACATATGTTATCAGTAAATTATTAATTCACCTAAATCTGTATTTAGTATGTATTGTCACTTCAGGCAAAAAAAGTTATAAAAGTCTACTTGCATTTAAATTTGTCATATTTAAGCTTGGAGATAGTTTTAGTACATTAGATTCTTCTGTGTTTTTTGTATTCAACTTACAAAGAATTCAATTTACATATATTATGCATTGGTATAAAAATCCCAAATTTTTATGCCAGATTTAGATTTTCATACATAAGTTTGCAAACAATCATTTGTAATAATTATAACATCAGTTTTAGCAGAATTGTTATTTTGGTTTATCTAGGAATAGAACTGTCTTTGTAATTGCTTGAATGCTATGTCTAGTTGCCCTTTTTCATAAAAATGCCTAGAAGGGAGAAAATTAGAGTTAATAAGACTAAGAATTGAAGGTATTACAAATGAAATACTTTTGAAATCAACTCCTTTGTCTTCACCAAGTAAACTGGGTAGTCAGTTGTAATTTTAAAAAAGAGTGAAATTAAAGAACATATGAATGCTAGGTAGAGAGATTTGTGAAGAATGTGTTTAAAGGGGAGTCTTAATTGTTTATTGTAGAATTTTTTTTTTTTGGCTTTCTGAAGAATCCTCTCTTCCTCTTCATTCCCTCTTTCTACTCCTGCCTCATTAAATATAAGTTTGACTTTTATAATAGTTTTTAAGAAATAATCACAGATACAGGCTTCTTTCTGTGTGTATGATTTAGTAAACATTGTGTTTTCACCCTGTATTTATGCTGCTTAACTTTATCAATGTTTATCCTTCTCTGTCTNTATGGATTGAGGAGTTGAGTTACATGTTTTTTGTAGGGGAAGGTTGAGAGGTGAAGGCTTGATCTAACTACTTAGCAGGCTAATCTCTAGTTCTGTTTGAACAGAACTTTTTTCTCTTCTTGTTATTCTATACTTCTTCAGCTTTGCCTTTTAGAAAACAAAACAAAGATCGCAGTTATATAAAATGTTCCACTTGTAGATCTGTTTTCCATCATATCCTTTTTTTTTTTCTTCTGAGAGTTAAGTTCTTGTTGCCCAAGCTGGAGTTCAATGGCTTGATCTCCAATCACTGAAACCTCTGCCTCCCAGGTTCAAGTGACTCTCCTGCTTCAGCCTCCCGAGTAGCTGGGATTACAGGCATGTGCCACCACGCTCAGCTAATTTTGTATTTTTAGTAGAGATAAGGTTTTACCATGTTGGTCAGGCGGGAACTCCTGACCTCAAGTGACCCACCCACCTCAGTCTCCCGAAGTGCTGGGATTACAAGTGTGAGCCACCCAGCCTTCATCATACTTTTTAGTGCTCTGCTCAGTGAAAAAGTGCTTCTTACCCATTCCCACCTTTTTATTTTAGATGGTCTAAATAAGTTTTTTTCTCTATTAACTTTTTTAAACCACTCTTGTTTATTCTGTTTCTGTTGAAATTACATTTTTTGTTTGTTTTTATTGTATATGCCTTATTGTCACCATTGTTTATTACAGAAATGTTGCTTAAAATATTTTGTATTGTTCAGCATTACTTTTATTCATCTAAATATTGGTGACATATTCTGACTGATGCATTTTATTTTTAAGGTTTACTGCTCGACCACTAGTGGAAACTATATTTGAAAGAGGAATGGCTACATGCTTTGCTTATGGGCAGACTGGAAGTGGAAAAACTCATGTAAGTAATCTATTAAAATTATATACTGATATGAAGCTACAGTTTCTTTTCCCTATTGTTTAATTCTGAGACCTAAATTCTTAAGAGTTATTCCTGAGTAATGTCTGTAATTTATTTTCTTTTGAAAATACAGACTATGGGTGGTGACTTTTCAGGAAAGAACCAAGATTGTTCAAAAGGAATTTATGCATTAGCAGGTAACTGTCTTTTTTCATATAATTTGGAATATTATTCTTAGGTAATATTCAGGTAGCTTTGAAATAAGGCTTTAAAATATTGCCCAACAACTATAATGCTATATCAGCTATCGATTAAAGGTTATTAGATTGCTTGAAAAGAACTGTAAGATTATATTCACAGGATTAAAAAAAAAAAAAAGCACTGTAGGCTGGGCACAGTGGCTCACACCTATAATTCCTGCACTTTGGAAGGCCAACGTGGGTGAATCACTTGAGGTCAGAAGTTCAATAACAGCCTGGCCAACGTGGAGAAAATACAAAAAAATACACACAAAAAATTAGCTGGGTGTGGTAGTGGGTGCTTGTAATCCCAGCTACTGGGAGGCTGAGGCAGAATAATCATTTGAACCCAGAAAGCAGAGGTTACAATGAGCCAAGATCACACCACTGCACTCCAGCCTGGGCAAGAGTAAGACTCTGTCTCAAAAAAAAAAAAAAAAAAAAAAACTGTTCGGGTGTGATGGCTCACACCTGCAATCCCAGTATTTTGGGAGGCCAAGGTGGGTGGATCACAAGGTCCAGAGTTCAAGACCAGCCTGGCCAATATGGTGAAACCCCATCTCTACTAAAAATACAAAAATTAGCTGGGTGTAGTGGCACACACCTGCAGTCCCAGCTACTCAGGAAGCTGAGGCAGGAGAATCACTCGAACCTGGGAGGCAGAGGTTGCAGTGAGCTGAGATTACGCCACTGCACTCCTGCCTGGGCAACAGAGCAAGACTGTCTCAAAAAAAAAAAAGTACTGTAAGATTGATTTTGAGGGGGCAGAAATCTTGATTATATTTATCAGTGTATTCTAGCACATTGTTGGAGATTAGTATGAATTGTTGAATTTCTGAATTTTAAAAAGCTACTAGGTATGGTATGAGAATAACCTCATACGTCCACCTGTAATTTTATGCTATTTATACATCTAAAAAATATATATATATATATACATATATATATGTAGCACCCTTTTATGGAATGTGACAGAGAGTAGCTTCTATTAATACTATTTTTTTGTAAAATTAGTATTCACTTTAGTTCTCATTTTTATTATTGATACTATCATCCTAGGTAAAGATTAACTGATTCTTCTAGAAATAGAAAATTTGATTTCCTTTTTAAAATATTTGTTGCATCTCAGTTTTCTGTATTTGAAATTCTTGACAGCTCGAGATGTCTTTTTAATGCTGAAAAAGCCAAACTATAAGAAGCTAGAACTTCAAGTATATGCAACCTTCTTTGAAATTTATAGTGGAAAGGTAAGTGGGAACTTTTGTAATTTTTCAAATTGTGGCACTATATATATATAAAATAAAATTTTCAATTTTAACCATTTTTAAGTTCAGCAGCATTAAATACACACATTGTTGTGCAGCCTTTACCACCATAATTTATGTGTATTTAGAACTTTTTTTTTTTTTTTTGAGATGGAGACTCGCTTTGTCACCCAGGCTGGAGTGCAATGGCACGATCTTGGCTTACTGCAGCCTCCATCTCCTGGGTTCAACTGATTCTCCTGCCTCCAGCCTCCCAAGCAGCTGGCACTATAGGCACCTGTCACCATGCCTGGCTAATTTCTTTTTTTTTTTTTTTGTATTTTTAGTAGAGATGGGATTTCACCATATTGGCTAGGCTGGTCTTGAACTCTTGACCTTGTGATCCACCCGCCTCGGCCTCCCAAAGTGCTGGGATTACAGGCGTGAGCCACTGCACCCAGCCAGAACTTTTATATTAGAATTTTTGTTATGAGATTGTTAAAATATGTCCTTTGAAACTTTTCAACTTCAAGGTTGAGAATTCTTACTCTAATTATTATTTTAATCTCTGAAATGATTTTTAAACTCTGGGTGACTCATTTTTATAGAACTAATATTGTAATTGCCACAGGATCTTGTGCTGTCACCCATGCTGGAGCTCAGTCTCCTGAGCTCAAGTGAGCTTCCTTCCTCAGCCTTCCTAGTACCTGCTACTATAGGCATGCACCACCAGGCCCAGCTAATTTTTTTTTTTTTTTTTTTTTTTT
>NW_016107526.1:227003-233390 GCF_001604975.1 Cebus imitator
TTCACTATGTCGTCTAGGCCAATTTTGAACTCCTGAGCTCAAGCCATCCTCCCGTCTCAGCCTCCCAAAATGCTGGGATTAGAGGTGTGAGCCACTGTGCCTAGCCTCTTTTTACTTTAAAGCTAGTTTTCTAATTTGAATATTATTTTTCATAGGTGTTTGACTTACTAAATAGGAAAACAAAATTAAGAGTTCTAGAAGATGGAAAACAGCAGGTTCAAGTTGTGGGATTACAGGAGCGGGAGGTCAAATGTGTTGAAGATGTGTTGAAACTCATTGACATAGGCAACAGTTGCAGGTAAATCTCATTTTGATTAAGAAAGGAAACTTCAGTTTTAGAAACTTTGGTTGTAGCATAACAAACAAAGATGTTATCTGTCAATACATCTTGGAAGTAAAAACCATTGTTCATAAAAACTTTTGTAACATGTAAATGTGAGTGACAATTATATTGATACTATATTACAAATATATTAAAAATATGCCAGATTAAATTGTATGAATCTGGTTCTATTTAAGTGTTATAACTCAAGTGTCTCATGTGTATTTGAAAGATGAAAACTAACTAAATAGGATTTTGTTGATGCTGTTGTTTTAATGAAAATAATGTGGGTTGAACATGTAAATTGAAGTTTTTAATGTATCAAGTTTTCCTTAATCACGTTGTAGAACCTCCGGTCAAACATCTGCAAATGCACATTCATCTCGGAGCCATGCAGTGTTTCAGATTATTCTTAGAAGGAAAGGAAAACTACATGGCAAATTTTCTCTCATTGATTTGGCTGGAAATGAAAGAGGAGCTGATACTTCCAGTGCGGACAGGCAAACTAGGCTTGAAGGTGCTGAAATTAATAAAAGCCTTTTAGCACTCAAGGTAAATAAAATGTATTTAATCATGAAAGGTCTTTTGCTTTTGATTTTAATTTTCTTTACAAAGTTGCCAAATAATAGTACTTGTTTTACCTAATAAAAAGAGAGGTTTTCAAAATTCAGATGCTTATAACTTACAGTGTGATTTTATCATACCCAGAATTTTTCCTTGCATACGTTTTTTATTCTTTTTAGACAGGATAAAAGGATATGTGAGTTGGTAGGTCAGTTCTGAGGCTACATAGGTAGACTCCAAAGGGTCTTAATTAGTCATATTTTCTAGGAGGAGGGCAACGAACCACTGAATTAAGCTAACAAATAGTTTCTCAGAAAAACGTGGAATGGCTTTCAAAAAGTTAGGCCAGGTTATTACATCTTTTCCTTGAGTAGAAAAGCAAAGGTTGGAAAGACTACAATAAAGCATCTGTGTTTTTTTCTTTGGAGTACCATGTTAAGAAATAAACTTTTTACAGTTATCCTACGTAGTTTCTAGAAATATGTCTTGGAAGAATAAAGTAGTTTTTTTTGTTGTCATTTTTGTTCTTGAATTAGTATTTATTGGAATATCTACACTATGCTTTAAAACTGTTGGCCATACTCGGTGGCTCATGCCTATAATCCCAGCACTTTGGGAGGCTGAGGTGGGTGGATAGCCTGAGGTCAGGAGTTCGAAACCAGCCTGGCCAACATGGTGAAACCCCATCTCTACTAAAAATACAAGCCAGGTATGGTAGTGGGCACCTGTAATCCCAGCTACTTGGGAGGCTGAGGCAGGAGAATCGCTTGAACCCAGGAGGTGGAGGTTGCGGTGAGCTCAAATTGCACCACTGCACTCGAGCCTGGGTGACAGAGTGAGACTTCATCTCAAAAAACAAAACAAAACAAAAACTGTTAGTAGAATGTTCACAGCTGATCAGACCTTAAATGTTAAAATCATAGTGACAGACCTTTTAAAATACATTAATTAAGATTACCGTTTATAAGAAAAACTAATCTGTGAGACTTGGTTTCTTAATTTTCAGGAGTGCATCAGAGCCTTAGGTAGAAATAAACCTCATACTCCTTTCCGTGCAAGTAAACTCACTCAGGTGTTAAGAGATTCTTTCATAGGTGAAAACTCTCGTACCTGCATGGTAAGTTTATGTTTATTTTTTATTTATTTTAATCCTGAAGGAATAAATACATAATATTTATGGAAAATGTATATGTTAATGACAGTCATTTGAATCCCTCTATTATGAGTGATACAGTGATATTTAAGATGTGGTCCCTGCCAGTCTGATAGAGAGGATGTGTGTTATGAATGAATGTAGAGACTAGATTCTGTTATGTTCTTCTGAAGATTACCTAAACTCTTATCTCTCCTGGACAATAGCTGGAATTGAAAGCTTTGTTTTGTCCTTCTAGACTTAGCTATGTTGCCTATAGTGTGCCTTGTGTATGTCTAGGTCAGGAATCAGCTAGGGATTTGGGCAGTTTATATGTAAAAGTTTGTCCCGAAAGGGAGAGTACCACACTCTCTGTAGCACATGCCCTTCTGGGAGAAACTTCACTTTTCAGCTGCTGTGATCTTCACTCCCATAGTATATCCTTTAATTTTTTAACCAGAGAGACTGCAAGTTTTCAATCAAGTTTTATTTGCCCTGTGTGACAGCAGCAGAGCTTGCCCTCTGTCAAAAAGCTGTTAAAAAAAAAAAAAAAGTTGAGTGGAGTGGGGGTCAGTCAGTACTATTCCCTTCTAGGTGTTAACCTCCTCCATTTCTGCTCAGAGTTTGTATTTTAACAAGACTTTACTATCTGATTATAGATATAAGCAAACTATCTTGGAGTTGAGATATCATTAATAAGTCTTTATTTTTAAATAACTATGGTAAGATTAGACCTAAATGAGCTGTATGTCAGTATTATTGTCTTGGTCATTTTATAACTTTTTTTTACCTTTATGGTTTTTTTTTCCCCTGTAGATTGCCACAATCTCTCCAGGAATGGCATCCTGTGAAAATACTCTTAATACATTAAGATATGCAAACAGGTATGAGAGATGGTTCTTCATTTTGAAATTTGAGGGGAGTAAAGCAGTATGTAGTATAATTTAATATCTGATAGGGCAAATCTTACTACATTGTTCTTTCAATTTTCAAAAAAAAAGTTTTGCATATTATTCCTTAAGATGATATGTAGAATCATTTTGTCAAATTCTAAAAATAAGTGGAAATATGTAATTTGGGAAGAGATTGATAACTTTAGTAAAATTGGTCTTTTTATCCTAGAGCAAGGTTTCCATTTCACTGTTTTATTTCCTAATACTTTACTGCATTTAAATCATGCAGATTCTTCCTACTACATTAAGACTCTGAAGTAAGTGAATATCAAGGGACCAATTTGTATTTCTTGAATTGTTTTGGTATATGTTGCAGATTATTCCTGATAATATTAAATGCTATGTATGGGGAATCTAGGATTTGAGTAAGAAGTAATAGCACAGTTCTTTCCAGTGTTCCTTTCTTTTTATTTATTTTATTATTTGAGACAGAATCTCGTTCTGTTACCCAGTCTGGAGCAAAGGGGCACGATATTGGCTCACTGCAACCTCTGCTTCCCAGGTTCAAGCAATTGTTATGCCTCAGCCTCCTGGGTGGCTGCGACCACAGGCATGTACCAACACTCATGGCTAATTTTTGTATTTTTAGTAGAGGTGGGATTTCATCATGTTGGCCAGGCTGGTCTTGAATTCCTGATTTCAGGTGATCCACCTGCCTCGGCTTCCCAAAGTGTTAGGATTATAAGTGTGAGCCACCTCGCCTAGTCCTTTCTGGTATTCTATATGGGTTGCATTTTGTTACTCATATTAATAGTCTTATAAACATAAATGGATAACTGAGTTATTACAGATAGAAGGACAGAATACATTATAGACTACTAAAGCAGTTTATTCTGTGTAGCCATGAAATGCCTTTGGAACTTTGAATCATAATGGGTATATTTATATTTGATCCACAGATTTTTTTTAACACTGCTCTTGAGTAACTTTACCACTGCTCTTATTTTGAATGACTGTTTAGTGTTAAATTTCTCTTCTCAAATGTTACATTTGTGATTTTAACCTAGAGACAAAAGTCCTCTTTGTAATCCATGTCTAGTATAGCAGTTCTCTTAATTTTGCTGGACAAAAGTATCTGTCCTATTTCTTTGTTTTAATCACTGTGGAAATGTTATTTTCTTAATCCTTTATTAAAATGTAAAATACATATGCATATAGAAAGGTACCTAAAACATAAGTGAATAGTTAAATGGATAATGGATACTTATAAAAGGAAAACTCCTGTCATGGGTTTGGGAAAGAGAGCATTATTGGCCCCCAAAAGGTTCCTCATGTGCTCCTTCCTGATCACAATCCTGAATAACATGCCCTATTTGTTTATCTCTATCCTGACGTAACCCATGTCCTAACTTCTGTGGAATTCATTTCTTGGTTTGTTTGTTTTTTTTTTTTTTTTAAATAATTTTACACTGGGTGCAGTGGCATGTGCCTGTAGTCCCAGCTACTTGGGAGGCTGAGGTGGGAGGATTGCTTGAGCCCAGGAGTTCTGGGCTGTAGTGTGCCATGCCAATCAGGTGTCTGCACTAAGTTGGGCATCAGTATGGTGACCTCCCGGCAGCAGGGGACCACCAGTTTGCCTAAGGAGGGGTGAACTGGCCCAGGTCAGAAACGGAGCAGGTCAAAACTCCCGTGCTGATCAGTAGTGGGATTGCGCCTGTGAATAGCCACTGCAGTCCAGCCTGGGCAACATAGCAAGACCCCGTCTCTAAAAATAATAATAATTTTACTACCTATGAATGTATCTCTGAGTAACATAGATAGCTGTATTTGAACATTACACAAATGCTATAACTCCCCGTTTTTTTTGCATCTCGTTTCTTTTGTTTTAACTAAAGAGATTTTTTTTTCTTTTTCTGAGACGGAGTTTCACTCTTGTTACCCAGGCTGGAGTGCAATGGTGTGATCTCGGCTCACCGCAACCTCCGCCTCCTGGGTTCAGGCAATTCTCCTGCCTCAACCTCCTCAATAGCTGGGATTACAGGCACGCGCCACCATGCCCAGCTAATGTTTTGTATTTTTAGTAGAGACGGGGTTTCACCATGTTGACCAGGATGGTCTCGATCTCTTGATCCTCGTGATCCGCCTCGGCCTCCCAAAGTGCTGGGATTACAGGCTTGAGCCACCGCGCCCGGCCAGAGATTTTTTTAATGGTAGTAAACACTGTTGGACAGTATAAACCTATTGAGCTTTTGTAAAAAGGTATTAAAATATAATCACTTCTTTAAAAATGTAATGGGTCAGGCATGGTGGCTTATGCCTTTAATCTCAGTGCTTTTGGTGGCCCAGGCAGGCGGATTGCTTGGGCCCAGAAATTTGAGGCCAGCATAGGCAACATGGTGAAACCCCATCTCTACAGGAAATTTAAAAATTAGCCTGGCATGGTGGCACGCATCTGTAGTCCCAGCCACTCAGGGGGCTAAGGCAAGAGGATTGCTTTAACCAGGGATGTTGAGGCTACAGGGAGTTGTGATTGTACCACTGCACTCCAGCCTGGGCAATAGAGCAGACCTTGTCTTTAAAAAAGAAAAAAGTAACAGAACATTTCTAAATATGAAATATTATATTTTCTAAATTTAATGTCTTTTAAAGTTTGAATTATGAGCTCCTAGCTGCAAATTCTTATTGTGTTAGTTTTAATTGATATTGGTAATTAACAATTTATATATGGGATTTTTATCATTAAAATGCTTATTTCAAAATTATTCATGAGAAAGGTGAGGAACAGCAGAGTGTAGTAGATTCTTGCCATGTTGTAGAATTAAAAGCCCTCTGTTTCTTAAGATTTGAGACTGCAAAAGATTCCTCCCTAATACTGTGAAAATGCTATATCTAGCTGTTCCTCTAGTTCACTTAGGTCTAAGTAAAATGTTTTAAACTACTATTATATCATGTAACTCACTTGCAACATGACTAACCATTTGGGACACTGTATTAATCCGTTCTCACACTGCTACGAGGGAATACCCGAGACTGGGTAATTATGAAGGTTTAATTAACTCACAGTTCAGCATGGCTGCAGAGGCCTCAGGAAACTTAGAGTTACCGTGGAAGGTGAAGGGGAAGCAAGGCACCTTCACAAGGTGGCAGGAAGGAGAAGAGCCAAGCAAAGTGGGGAAAAGCCTTCCATAAAACATTCAGATCTTGTGAGAACGCACTATCACGAGAACAGCATGGAGGAAATTGCCCCCCATGATTCAGTTGCCTCTACCTGGTCTCTCCCTTAACACATGGACATTATGGAAATTATAATTCAAGATGAGATTTGGGTGAAGACACAAAGCCTAACCATATCAGACATGTAATCTTTTCAATTTTATTCCAAATCTCTTGGAATAAAGATTTTCAACCTCCCTTGATACCAATGTTTTATGACTTGAAGAGTCAATAACTTTTTTTTTTTTTTTTTTTTTTTTTTT
>NW_016107526.1:233529-239033 GCF_001604975.1 Cebus imitator
TGAATGGTTTTGCTGTAAAAATTTCCATATTTTTAGGAAACTATTTCTCTTAAGTGTTTAAACTTTTTTTGTATTTAAGTCATAGCTCTTAGTAATTGAAGTGTTATTTCTTGGGATGAAATAGATTTAATACCTTCCTCACTACTTGATGGTAGCAAAGCCTCAGGAAAGTTACTAACCTCTCTCTGCCAAATTTCCTCATCTTTAGAATGGCAAGTTAATGACCATGTCCATCTTAAAGGATTGTTTTTGAGGAGGGACCTATGTCAAATGTTTAGCACAGTGCCTGAAATATATTAAGTGTATGAATTGTTATTGCTATGGCTACTTTAGTGAGCAGTTCTGTCTTAAAAATTCAGTTAGACAGATGTCAAAGCAGTGTTTTTTTTAAAATATCCTTATATTAGTCAAAATAATATACTTTGAAAGTTTTTTATGGGGATCATGGGATAGTTTGTTAACAGTTCACATTACTGGTAATAATTAAGTTGACAAGTCCAGTTGCAATCAGATGGCGATTAGAAACATTTATTTACTTACTTATGACAGAGTCTTGCTGTGTCACCCAGGCTGGAGTGCAGTGGCGTGATCTCGGCTCACTGCAGCCTCTGACTCCATGGTTCAGGCGATTCTCCTGACTCAGCCTCCCAAATAGCTGGGATTACAGGAACCTGTCACCATGCCCAGCTAATTTTTTTGTATTTTTAGTAGACACAGAGTTTCGCCATGTTGACCAGGCTGGTCTCAAAACTCCTGACCTTAAGTGATCTGCCTGCCTTGGCCACCCAAAGTGCTGGGATTACAGGCGTGAGCCACTACACCCAGCCAGGCAATTAAAGGTATTTTAGAGGAGCATTCAGGGGAAAACTTTGAGAGTAGAAGGAATGGTTGTCCCAAGGAAAAAAAAATTATAGAATATATGAGAAACAGACAGTGGTCTCTATCCTGTAGCGGAGATACTTAATCTTTGGGTAATGAAAGACGTTACAGTGATTGGGTCTTGGGTAGAAGAGTGATTAAAGTGATTAGGAGCTTTTAGTAACATATTTGAAGAATATGATTCTTGTATGTGGTGTAGTTTGGCTTGGGCAAGACAGCTTTGGATAGAGGAAGAAATGTGTAGATGAAGCTAATAGAGTGTCTAAATTAAAATACTTAGATAAGAAATGGGGTGGGAGTGAAAATAGTTGTTAGTATTAGAAATTTGGATTTTTCAGGCCAGACACAGTAGTTCATGCCTGTAATCCCAATACTTTGGGAGGCCAAGGCAGGAGGATCATTTGAGTTTACGAGTTTGAGACCAGCCTGAGCAACATAATAAGACCCCATCTCTACAAAAAATAAAAAAATAGCTGGGGGTGGTGGCATGCCACTGGTAGTTCCAGCTGAGGTTAAGGTAAAGGCTGAGGTGGGAGGATCACTTGACCCCAAGAGGTCAAGGCTGTAGCGAGCCGTGATTGAGCCACTGCAGTATAGCCTAGGTGATAACAGTGAGACCTTAGCTCAAAAAGAAAGGCCGGGTGCAGTGTCTCATGCCTGTAATCCTAACACTTTAGGAGGCTGAGGCGGGCAGATCACAAGGTCAAGAGATCAAGACCATCCTGGCCAACATGGTGAAACCCCATCTCTATTAAAAATACAAAAATTAGCTGGACATGGTGGTGCATGCCTGTAGTCCCGGCTACTCAGGAGGCTGAGGCAGGAGAATAGCTTGAACCCAGGAGGCGGAGGTTGCAGTGAGCCGAGATTGTGCCGTTGAACTCTCGCCTGGTGACAGAGCAAGACTGCATCTCAAAAAAAACCCAGAAAAAAAAAAAAAGATATTTGGATTTTTCAACATGTATGGTAAATAAACTTTGAAGGATAAAGGGCAGATGAATCCAATATTGAACCTTTGACAGTAGCTATTACCAATAGCTTAGAGAAATACTGTCAGTAGAGGAAATATATTAGTTTGATTTATATGAAGATACTGATATTTGTTTTTGACCTATAAAGAAGGGAATTTCATTTAGTTCGACCTAAGAGAAATCACAAGAAAATAAAGAATATGGTTATTATATTGAAGTGTTTAAATAACATAGAATTTGTACTCGGGGCTAGTTTTTAACCTCAGTTATGCCACATTCTCAGTGAATGACCTTAGATAGGATACCTTATTTTTGAGAATAAAAAATGTTTCTCATCTATCAAAGATTGTTGAAGGATGAAATAATATAATGCCTAAAAATTACTAATCCTACTACTTGACATATAGGAAGTACTTAATAAATATTTTATATTGGTATGTAATAGGGTTGGCCCAAAGGACATGAATTATATAGATGGGGTGAGAAAAGTCATAATTTGGTTAAATATAACTATTAAAGATGTTAGCAAAAGCAATTTTAAATTTCATTGCTAAAGGCTGTACTCAACCAGAGTTCTTCATCTGAATCACCAACCACTGAAAATAGAGTGAATATTTTCTCATTTACACCAAAAATATTTCATAGCCAGTGCCATTCTGGCTATGAAATATTCCTATGCATCATAGGAAAGAAGTTATTTCATTATAAACAATGGATGGCTTAAGGCATTAGGACTTAATTGCCTTGTGTCCTGTTTGAAAAAGACTGCAAAAATGTCAAAGACTCGTGAATGCCAATAAACAAATAGTCCTGGTACTGACCATATGAGGAAATTAGATTGAGTGGTCATGTAGTTAAAGGGGCATTTCAGATTTAGGTGATTTAGTTAAATGTCTAGGAAGGATTATGAGAAAAGAGGAAAATAGACCAGAAAGGAAAGATTATAGAGCAGGGGATTAATAGAACAAACATTCAGACATGTCTTAAAATGTGTTATTTGTAAAATAATACTCTAAATACATTGTCACAACAATATCGATATTCTTTTCTAAACAAAAGTGAATACTAAATGAAAATGTGCAATGTGCATTGCTGTCTTTACAAGAGCATTTTCTTTTAATTTGTTGCTGTTTTGGTGCTGCAGAGTAAAGGAGTTTGGAATTAGTCCATCAGACATTCCCTTCTCACAGGGTAGTGGCAGTCGCCCTGATCTCTCTCCTTCTTATGAATATGACGACTTTTCTCCTTCAATTACCAGGTCTACTTCATTCTATAAATAAGACGTTTATTTTAATAGTTTCTTTTGAATTGTGCTTTATATAAACATTTCATTTGCTATTTTTGTCCTGAGCCATTTTAGTTTTCATTTTCATTTCATTTGGCAGGTGGTGGTTGTACTGCATGATCTGCATTCTTATGTCCTTTATTAATCTATTTGCTTTAAAATGTTGATTTAGAATTTAGGCTTCCTATTTCTCCCTCATATTTTTAAGGATGATGTCACTTTTGCGTACTTACCACTAAAAGATAAATTGTTAAAAGATAAATTATCTTGCTTAAAATGAAGACTTGGCTTTTATTCTGTATGATCTTACAAGTTTCTGGGTCTGCAAGGAGCCTCTTGACATAGGAAGTTTACACTCTCTTGGCCAGACATGATGGCTCATGCCTGTAATCCCAGCACTTTTGGGAGGCAGAGGCTGGTGGATCACCTGAGGTTGAGAGTTTGAGACCAGGCTGGCCAATGTGGTTAAAAACCTGTCTCTACTTTAAAAAAAAAAGAAAAGAAAGTTTACCCTCTCCCAAATGTGTAAGTTTAAGTATAATGAGTAAACACTTGGAAAATGATAAAACTTAAAATTTTATAATCTTTATACATTACAAATAAAATTATTTTACATGTAACTATTTTAATTGAGCATGATAACTACCAGAAATCTGCAGGTTTTTTGTTTTGTTTTGTTTCAGCAGTGATCCATTTATTGGTCTAATTGCTATTGTTTATATTTTTCTGTTTATATAATTTAATTGCAATAACATCAACTTTGATGAGCCAGTAGTAAAAAAATTGAAAATTAAAAAAGCTTTTAATTGCAACAAGTTTTTTCTTTGAATACTGAATCTATATACTTTGTTAGCTCTCGTTTAGTTTGCACAGTAATTATATTTGATATAATTAATCAATATAATATGAATTACATAAAGTTGCCTAAGCAGATTTCCTAAAATTAAACAACCATTTATGTGTTTCTACAGATTTCGGATAAATTTTACCTATAAAGGTGACATCATCAATCTTAGTATGTTAAACTGAATTGCGTGTATATTGGATAGGTTGGTATTTTCTTGTTCCTCTGCATGAGTGTTTTTAACTTTGATAGCTCTTATGTATTTATAGGGTGAAAGAATTGACTGTAGATCCAACTGCTGCTGGTGATGTTCGTCCAATAATGCACCATCCACCAAACCAGATTGATGACTTAGAGACACAGTGGGGTGTGGGGAGTTCCCCTCAGAGAGATGATCTAAAACTTCTTTGTGAACAAAATGTGAGTGACTTACTATAATTGTAAAGATATAATCATAGTTCATTTCATCAATAGCAGAATTTAACTGAAAACTATCATTTAAATGAGGAGTCAGGCTGTGGGTGTGGTGGCCCAAGCCTATAATCCCTCCAATTTGGGAGGCTGAGGTGGGAGGACTGCTTGAGGCCAGGAGTTCAAGACCAGCCTAAACAATTTCATGAGACCCTTTCTCTACAAAAAATTTTAAAATCAGCCAGGTGTGGTGGTATGCACCTGTAGTTCTAGCTACTAGGCAGGCTAAGGCAGGAGGATTGCCTGAACAGAGGAATTCTGGGCTGCAGTGGGCTGTCATAGCATCACTGCACTCTAGACTAGGTGACAGAGCAAGACCTCGTCTCTTAAAATAAATGAATAAATAAGCTAGGGGTCAGTAAACTACAGCCTATGGGCCAGCCATCTGTTTTTACAAATAAATTTTATTGGAACATATCCATGCTTACTCTCTTAAGGGTTGTCTGGCTGCTTTCTTACCGTAACAGCAGTACAGAGACTGTGGCTTACAAACCCAAAACATGTATTACCTGGCCCTTTAAGGAAGTTTCCAGCCCCCAATCTAAACTATTTATTTTTTTTCCCCTCAGATTTTTGTCTGATATTATAATTTGGGAAATTTTTAAAGTAATATAGGGAAAAACAACATTTAAAATTATACATATAATAAATATCTTATTAAAAAGCTTAAAAACAAGCTGGGCATGGTGGCTTATGCCTGTAATCCCAGCACTTTGGAAGGCCAAGGTGGGTAGATCACTTGAGGTCAGGAGTTCAAGACTAGTCTGGCCAATGTGGTGAAACCCTGTCTCTGCTAACAATATAAAAATTAGCCTACTATGGTGGCATGTGCCTGTAGTCCCAGCTACTCAGGAGGCTGAGACACAAGAATCGTTTGAACCTGGGAGGCAGAAGTTGCAATGAGCCAAGATATTGCTGCTGCACTCCAGTCTGGGCAACAGAGTGAGACTCCATCCCCTCACCACTCCCCCCCAAAAAAGGCTTAAAAACATATGCATCTTTTTTTTTTTTTTTTTTGAGATGGAATCTCACTCTGTCGTCCAGGCTGGAGTGG
>NW_016107526.1:239847-248489 GCF_001604975.1 Cebus imitator
AAAAAAAAAAAAAAAAATGCATATTCTATGCAGTTTTGTTTCATTCTGTTCCCACTAAGTCTTATCATGGCATTTTCTCACGTTATAAGTTAGCATTGATTAGTTGCTCACTACATGACATACATTGCTAAGCATTTTATTTATTATCTGATCTCATCACAACTCAGTGTAGTAGGTACTATAATTACCCCTACTTTATAACTGATATTCCAAGGTTTAAATAATTTGACCAAGATTTTGTAAGTAGTAAGTACTGAAGCCAGGATTGAAACTCAGATCTTTCTTATTCCAGCACCAAACCTTGTATCAATTAAACTGATTGCTACCTGCAATACAGTATTCTTTGAAAACAACATACCTTTAGTTAGTTCTAATACTTTGTAGCAGACATTTAGTCCAAAATATTCTAGAGTAACAAATACACATACTACTTTTTGTTACCGTGTTCCAAATCACTATTACTAAAGCAGAACTTAAAGCAGTGGTTCTTAACTAGGAATAGTTTGGACCCCCAAGGCAAAATGTATGGACATTTTTGGTTGTCACCAGTGAGGTGATGCTGCTAGCATACCTCAGTGGGTAGAGCCAGGAATGCTGCTAAACATCATACAGTGCACAGGACTGTCCTCACATTACCCCACACAATGTCAGTAGTTCCAAGACTGGGAAAACCTAGTTCAAAGTAATAGTTCTAAACTTTGAACCATAGAAACTAAAAATGAGATCCTGGTCTCTGTCCATCACTTGTGTCCAGAATTTTTAAGAGAGACTGTAGTTGCTTTTAGATTCTTTAAAGCAAACCCTGCATTGTATCTATATGTTACCTGTCCAAAAGATGTGGAAAACCAGAGCAAGATAAGCACTCCCTATAGCATATCTTTCCATTTTATTCTTGCATCCGATGGGCCTCTGTAGAGCCTTAATTTGGTGAGGTTAGTTAGGCGACCAGAACTAATCCAGGGGAGTATGGCATCATGAGTTTTTGCAGCCTCCATGTTTGAGAGAGTGTGCATTTCTATCACCTTTGCCACCTCTGGGGCATTATCTTGTGATGACTCAGCATTAGCCTTTAGTTAGGTATTGGTGCATATGTACATATTCTTATTGCTATATTGTCTTAACAAAGTAAATGAAAATGGAACAGCATCTAAGACATGCTCTAGAGATCAGAGTTTTTTTGGTTTTATTTTGAGATAGTATCTCACTCTGTCCACCAGGCTGGAGTGTGTGGTGGCACAATCTTGACTTACTGCAACCCCCCCTCAAGGGTTCAAATGATTCTCCTGTGTCAGCCTCCCAAGTACCTGGGATTACAGGCGCACACCACCATGCCCAGCTAATTTTTTGTATTTTTAGTAGAGATCAGGTTTCACCATGATGGCCAAGCAGGTTTCAAAGTCCTGACCTCAAGTGATCCACCTGTCTCGGCCTCCCAACATGTTAGGATTACAGGTGTGGGCCACCACACCCAGCCAAAGTTTTTTTTTTTTTTTTTTTAAATCATTATCTGAACATGGCCTGGGATCAGAGATGTTTTGACTTGCTGTAGGACAAAAATATGAATGTATTGTATTTATTTGTTCCTCAGTTATACGGAGAATCGTTTCCAGGACTGCCTGAATATACCCAAATTGCACATACTCAAGTTCCACTGTTGGCCCCGTGGAACCTGCAAACGTGAAAAGTTGGGCCTCTGAATATGAAGATTTCACAGATCTCAAATACTGTATTTTCAATCTGCATTGGTTGAAAGCCAGATATAAGTGGACCAGCAGTGTTCAAACCTGTATTGTTCTAGAGTCAACTATATCTGTTTTTTGTTGATGAAGTAAAATTGTGAATTGTCCATTGAAATTTCTGTAAAAACTGGTAGATATACATCATCTAAAGATGTTATCTTCATATCTCTTTTAAAAAAGGAAACTTAAGATACACATGTAAATTAAATTGTTAGTGAAAAGTAGGCAATACTAAGGAAATTTTTCAGTACATTTACAGCCTGCAATAAAAGTATTTTTGAAAAGTTGGGCTGTTCCAAAAGAGAGCACTCTTTTAGGGTAGTTCAGCAATAAACCTTGGGCTAAGTGAAAATTATTCCCTACTCATCTGATTGAGTTGTCTTGTTGAGAATTGCATATTTTTACCCAAAGAAATAAATTGTGGTTTTGCCTTTCATATATATTTTAGTAGCCTTCACCATTCAAGTCTCTTCAATTTCTAAATGACATTTTTGTAAATGATACTGAAAAACTACTTTTATAACATTGAAAATACACACTGTATCATAATTTCTTAACTATTTTTATTTTAAGGAAGAAGAAGTTTCTCCACAACTGTTTACTTTCCATGAAGCTGTCTCACAAATGGTAGAAATGGAAGAACAAGTTGTAGAAGATCACAGGGCAGTGTTCCAGGTAAAGTAAGACAGGACTTTTCATCAAAATATTTCTTGATACATGAAGAATTTTCATAATTCCTTAAATATCACATTATTCTTTAAAAAAATACGTATTTATATATATGTATATATGTATGTGTATTTATAAGGCATATGGCATGACAGATTTTGAATACAATGAATAATGGCTACAAATAACATTTCTTTGCACCATGGTGAAAGATTCTACTTTATTTACCTCTCATCCTCCTTATTGGTTTTTGTCATTTGTCCATTTTTAGAGAAGAGTTGCACTTCTGCCCACCAGTACTCTTTCTAAATGTTAGGCCAATTTATTTGATAGCAGTTAAGAAAAACTCTTATGAAGGGTTTTGGAGCAGTTGAGGAAGTATCAGTTGTTGTAGAAAAGATAGACTACTTCATGAGATGGAGAGTTACTGCTCTGAGCTGTCAGTGGCAAGTTGAGTGAAGGGTGTTATGTCACCACTCTTTGGCAGTAACTCCTTAGGCATTCATCCTATTATGCATTCAACCTATTAAAAGTACTTAGTATATGATACTCTGCTCCCCCTTTTTTTAAACAAGACAATGTCCTGTCATCGTGATGTTTGAGGAAGTGAAGATATCATTTGTTGTACATCTTTATGAACACTATACAGTTGACTTGCTTTGCACTCTGCTGCCCCCACCCTCCTGAAGTACTATGAACACTTCCTGAGAAAAAAGCAATAACTGTCTCCCTTACTGACCTGTATTTTTTCTTTGACGTTGAAGAAATCTTTGTCACTAACCAAAGGAACGTCAGCTCTAGAACATTCAAGAACCTGGATAAAGGGCTCAAAAATGACAGAGAACACTTTGTGTCAGATTAGGATACACATTCATTAAAACTATTAGAGTTTGGCCAGGTGCAGTGGCTCATGCCTGTAATCCTAGCACTTTGGGAGGCTGAGGCTGGTGGATCATTTGAGCCCAGGAGTTTAATACCAGCCTGGGCAACATGCTGAAACCCTGTCTCTACAAAAAATATAAAAATTATCTGGCCATGATAGAGCACACCTGTAGTCCCAGCTACTTAGGAGGCTGAGGTAGGAGGATTCCTTGAATCCAGAAGGCAGAAGTTGCAGTGAGCTGAGATCACACCACTGCACTCCAACCTGGGCAGCAGAGTGAGACCCTGTCTCAAAAACCAAAAACTCTAGAGTTTTAGTCAAATTCTTATTATGAGAATTTCTCTAGAAGCCCAGGTGTTTAAGTAGAGAAAGGACACTAATAAGAAAATTACACACATGTAATCCCAGCACTTTAGGAGGCCAGGGTGGGTGGATTGCTTGAGCCCAGAGTTCAAGACCAGCCTAGGCAACATGGCAAAGCCTCATCTCTATTTAAAAAAAAAAAAAAGACAATTGTCATCTGTGCCCTTTTGGAACAAGGTGTCATATAAAGACCATCATTTCCCACTCTGCCATTTTTTAGATAAAAGTCTCACAGCTGTTTATTGGTAAAATTGGGTGTTCTGACTTTCAACCCAGAACCTGTATCATTCGTCTGTATTTATGATCTGCCATTTCACAAAATAAGGTTTTATTAAACCAAAATTAAGTGTATAGCTGAAGGAAAAGGAAAGAAAAATTGGAGTATATGGCTGGGCACGGTGGCTCACGCCTGTAATCCCAGCACTTTGAGAGGCCAAGGCGGGCGGATTACCTGAGGTCGGAAGTTTGAGACCACCCTAACCAACATGGAGAAACCCCGTCTCTACTAAAAATATAAAATTAGCCAGGCATGGTGGCGCTAATCCCAGCCACTCGGGAGGCTGAGGCAGGAGAATTGCTTGAACGTGGGAGGTGGAGGTTGCAGTGATCCGAGATCACAGCATTGCACTCCAGCCTGGGCAAGGAGAGTGAAACTCCATCTCAAAAAAAAAGAAAGAAAGAAAAATTGGAGTATATTTGCATTTTCTTGTTTTTTTTTTTCGTTATATTTGTATTTTCTAATTAATGTTTCCTAATCAAGATACATACCTAGGTTAACCAGTTCTGTCTGGTGCTAGTCTGGTTATAATTCATCATTAAAGTCAATTGATGTTTGAAAAATTGAGATTGTATGCATCCTAAAAGCAAATCCGCATATAGGAGCTTTTATGTCCAAAAAGCTCTTTAATTCAGAATGATCTAGTCTTGTTTTGGGTTTTGTTTTGAGACAGTCTCGCTCTGTCGCCCAGGCTAGAATGCAGTGGCATGATCTCAGCTCACTGCAACCTCCATCTCCCGGGTTCAAGCAATTCTCCTGCCTCAGCCTCCCGAGTGGCTGGGATTCAAGCTATTTTCCTGCCTCAACCTCCTGGTAACTGGCATTACAGGCATGTGTCACCACGCCTGGCTAATTATTTGTATTTTTAGAAGAGACAGGGTTTTACCATGTTAATCAGGCTGGTCTCGAACTTCTGACCTCAAGTGATCCACCTGCCTCAGCCTCCTAAAGTGCTGGGATTACAGGTGTGAGCCACCATGCCCAGCCGGAATTTATTATTACCTCTTGGCCCAACCACTGTAAGTCCCTAATTGGATATGTTAATTTGTCAGGTTGTAGGCTTCCTCCATAGCCCCTATCAAATTGCTGAGTAGCTTTATTGGGCATATTCTTCCCATTTTAGGAACAGCTGTTGAGGTTTTGAGACTTACTCTGCTCTTTGATATTGATGTATTTGATGCATTCCCTCCACAAAATTCCCATCCAAAGTGGAGTAAAAGCAGAGAAATGAAATGATCTTGGTCAGCCCTTCTTTCATGTGTTTGTGTTAAATTTTAAGGACATACAGTTGACCCTTGAAAACTTAGGGTGTTAAGGACACTGACCCCCAGCACAGTTGGAAATATATATAACTTTTGAGCCCCCCGCAAACTTAACTCTTAATAGCCTATTGACCAAAAGCCTTACCAATAACATAAATGTCTATGAATACATATTTTGTATTAGATATATGTTATATAATGTATTCTTAACACAAAGTAAGCTAGAGAAAAGAAAATGGTATGAAGAAAATCATAAATAAGGAAGGGAACTATATTTATGATTCATTAAGTGGAAGTTCGTCATCATAAAGGTCTTCATCCTCATCATCTTCACATTGATTAGGCTGAGGAGGAAGAGGTGGGCTGGACCCACTTTCTCAGGGGTGGCCGAAGTGGAGGAAGTAGAAGGGGTGGCAGGAGAGGCAGGCACATTCAGTGTAACTTTCATTGAAAAAAATCCAAATATAAGTGGACCCACACAGTTTAAACCCATGTTGTTCTAGAGTCAACTGTATTTCTTAATTGTACTGTCTGTGAATAAAGATGTTTTATGTCTATTGACATTTTAGAGAATACTCTCTTAAGTATGTTTGATTATATTTAACAGAATTGTAATTTGGTTTCTGTTTTACAAAGAGGCTTGTTGGATTATCGAATTTTTGTCCTTGCAGGAATCTATTCGATGGTTAGAAGATGAAAAGGCTCTCTTAGAGATGACTGAAGAAGTAGACTATGATGTCGATTCATATGCCACACAACTTGAAGCTATTCTTGAGCAAAAAATAGACATTTTAACTGAGCTGCGGGGTAATTCTTTTTCCATTTTAATATTTGAAATCTGATTGGTATTAGTATATATATTAGTGAAGAGGGTTTCATATTGCAAGAGGACATATGAAGTGAAAATTATGGACACTGTTTAGCACCTACTTTCTGGAGGTATAAAGACAGCTAACCATTTTGGTTTTTCTAAAAGTCATGGCATATCATTTCAAGTTTTCTCTAGTCATCTTTCTTTTCATATTTTAACACAGACATCTTAAAGAGAGAAAATGTGTTTTTAACAAATTTATAAATTTTATATACCTATTCAAATCTTTAGTTTGATAGGCTGATGCTTATGAGAATTATCTTCTTTCTGTCTTTTTTCAGGTCTCACTCTTGCCCAGGCTGGAGCACAGGGGTGTGATCATGGCTCACTACAGCTTCAACCTCCTGTACTCAAGCAGTCCTCCCACCTCAGTCTCCTGAGTAGCTGGGACTACAGGCACGAGCCACCACACCCAGCTAATTTTTAATTTTTTGTAGGGATGGGGTGTTGCTATATTGCATACACTGGTCTCAAACTCCTGGGCTCAAGCAATTCCCCTGCCTTGGCCTCCCATAGTGCTGGGATTACAGGCATGAGCCACCACACTTGGCCTCTGTGCCACTTTTTTTAAATGAAGTGTCAAGATGACTACTCTGTATACCTTACTCATGAAGGGAAGTGTCTGCCTTACCTACTAAATCGTGTCCTTTTGTTTTTTTTAGTTAGCTTATCTGTGTAGCTTCAGCTATGCATTATTTTATGTGTTAATTTTTTAGGCATTTGTATACTATTGGCTCTGTTTATGTGTAAGTGAGCATCTGTATGTATGTGTACATGCAATCCAACATAAGCCAGAATTAAATTCCTAGTTTGGGACAGTTAAATAAGCTGCTTAATTTTTTTTAAGGAGGCCCTTTGTGAGGTTGGTTAGTTGTTTTGAAGGGTTATTTTTCTTTCAAATTTATTTATTTATTTAAATTGACATCCCAGCCTGGACAATATAGAGATCCTGTCTCTAAAAAATAATTTAAAAATTAAAAAAATTAGCCAGGCATGGTGGCACCTGCCTGTAGTCCCAGCTACTCAGGAGGCTGAAGAAGGAGGATCACTTGATCCCAGGAGTTTGAGGCTGCAGTGAGCTAGGATCATGTCACTGCACTCTAGTTTGAGCAACACAGTGAGATCCTGTCTCAAAAAATTAAAAATTGACATATAAAAATGTATGTATTAGGTACAGCATGATATTTTGAAGTATATACAAGTTGAGTATCCCTTATCTGAAAACTTGAAACAAGAGTGTTTTGGATTTCAGATTTTTGAATATTTGCATTATACCAAAAGTTTGGGATTTCAGGTTTCAGGGTTTTTTTGTTTTGTTTTGTTTCTGACATGGTGTCTCACTTTGTCGCCCAGGCTGGAGTGCAGTGGCAATCTTAGCTCACTGCAGCCTCCACCTCCCACCATAAGTTTTAAGAAATTACTATCTAGACATATTGTATTATTCATGCAATTCTCCTGCCTCAGACTCCCGAGTAGCTGGGATTACAGATGTGTACCACTGTACCTGGTTAATTTTTGTATTTTTAGTAGAGACAGCATTTCACCATATTGGCCTGTCTGGTCTTGAACTCCTGACCTCAGGTGATCCGCCCATCTCGGCCTCTCAAAGTGCTGCAATTATAGGTGTGAGCCACCGCGCCCTGCCACATTTTTGGATTTGAGATGTTCAACACATACGTGTTGCTGACTGGTTATGAAGTTAGTTATTTGAAATCATATTCTGTAAAGTCTGCAGTGACTATTGAACTAAAATTTTCATTTGTTTCTCATATTGTTCATATTCAAGCCTTTATTTAAATTGTTTGTTTTTTGTTTTTTTGTTTTTCATTTTTCTAATCTGCGGTAATTTACTATCAGCTTCTGTATCCATTCAGAAGACAGGTCATAATACACTCTAGTATTTTTTCTTTGTAGCATTCAACTTAATTGACTTCCTTTCCTTTTCTCAAATTTCATGTATATCAAGCATATCCATAACTTATAAAAAATTATCCAGCTGTATTGGCATTATTCAGTCCTTAGAATTTTTTTAACCACCCAGAGATAAATTTGAGATTCATAAGAACAATTTGGGCCGGGCGCCTGTAATACCAGCATTTTGTGAGGCCGAGGGAGGTAGATCACCTGAGGTCAGGAGTTCAAGACCAGCCTGGTTAACATGATGAAATCCCATCTCTACTAAAAATACAAAAATTAGCCAGGTATGGTGGCATGCGCCTGTAGGCCCAGCTACTCGGGAAGCTGAGGCAGAAGGATCACTTGAATCTGGGGGGAGGAGGTTGCAGTGAGCCAAGATTGCACCATTGCACTCTAGCCTGGGCGAATGAGCAAGACTCTGTCTCCAAAAAAAAAAAAAAAGTAACAGTTTGAGAGCACCAAATCCGGCCGGGCGCGGTGGCTCACGCCTGTAATCCCAGCACTTTGGGAGGCCGAGGCGGGTGGATCACGAGGTCAAGAGATCAAGACCATCCTAGTCAACACGGTGAAACCCCGTCTCTACTAAAAATACAAAAAATCAGCTGGGCATGGTGGCACGTGCCTGTAATCCCAGCTACTCAGGAGGCTGGGGCAGGAGAAT
>NW_016107526.1:248501-260190 GCF_001604975.1 Cebus imitator
AACAAGAGCGAAACTCCGTCTCAAAAAAAAAAAAAAAAAAAGAGAGCACCAAATTCAGAAGTCCTTAAATTTATTTCTAAATTTCAAAACTTAACTTTTTAAACATCACTGTACTTCCAAAAAAGGGGAGGAAAATTGAGATTGCAACTTACTTTTCTTCTGAAATCTATGGAGTACGGTTTTGTAACCTTGGCACTATTAACAACATTTGGGGCTAGGCAGTTTTTTGTTGAGGAGTGTTATCCTGTATATACAATATTTATCAGCATTATTGATCTCTGTCCACTACATGACAGTAGCACCACACCAGTTGAAATAACCAAAAATGCCTCTAGACATTACCAAATGCCCACTGGGGGCCAAAAATCACATTCAGTTGAGAACCACTGTTATTGAAAGATGGCTTATCTTCATAGCTGCATATAATTTGTCTGACAATTTACTAACTTATTTCTGGTTCTTATATGACTCTAGATCAGTACATGACCGAAAAGAATGTGTAAAAGCAAGAAATATATATCGTTTTGTCATCCCCACTTCATAATCCCCCTTCCTAACAATGAGGAAAAAATGTAAATTTCTAAAAATTCAAATACATTTTAAATCTCTATAGCCTAAGGTGAAATTGGGGGCCTGGGCGTGGTGGCTGACGCCTGTAATCCCAGCACTTTGGGAGGCCAAGACAGGCAGATCACGAGGTCAGGAATTTGAGACCAGCCTGGCCAACATGGTAAAACCCCGTCTCTACTAAATATATAAAACTTAGTTGGGTGTGGTGGCATCCTGTCGGTAATCCCAGCTACTCAGGAGGCTGAGGCAGGAGAATCGCTTGAACCTGGGAGGCAAAGGTTGCAGTGAGCTGAGATCGTTGCACATCAGCCTAGGCAACAGAGGGAGACTCCGTCTCAAAAAAAAAAAAAAATAGGTATTTCTGGAAATCTGTAACAAAACTTTTGCAATAGTTGAGCATTGTATTTAGTTCTGAGTTTCTAGACAACAAAAGGAAAAATACGGAGTTACTGTTGTAAACTCTTATTGCATGTAACACAATACTTATTCCCTCTTTCTCTTTTTCCAAGATAAAGTGAAATCTTTCCGTGCAGCTCTACAAGAAGAGGAACAAGCCAGCAAGCAAATCAACCCGAAGAGACCCCGTGCCCTTTAAACCGGCATTTGCTGCTAAAGGATCCCAGAACCCTCACTACTGTAACATAAAACGGTTCAGCTGTAAGGGCCATTTGAAAGTTTGAAATTTTAAAGTGTCTGTGGAAAATGTTTTGTCCTTCACCTGAAATTACATTTCAATTTTGTGAAACACTCTTTTGTCTACAAAATGCTTCTAGTCCAGGAGGCACAACCAAGAATTGGGATTAATGAAGCATTTTGTTTCATTTATGCAAATAGTGATTTACTTTTGGAGATCCTTGTCAATTTTATTTTCTATATGATGAAGTAAGACTGTGGACTCAATCCAGAGCCAGATAGTAGGGGGAAGCCACAGCATTTCCTTTTAACTCAGTTCAATTTTTGTAGTGAGACTGAGCAGTTTTAACTCCTTTGTGTGCATGCATACCTCATCAGTGATTGTACATACCTTGCCCACTCCTAGAGACAGCTGTGCTCACCTTTTCCTGCTTTGTGCCTTGACTAAGGCTACTGACCCTAAATTTCTGAAGCACAGCCAAGAAAAATTACATTCCTTATTTGTCATTGTAAATTACCTTTGTGTGTACATTTTTACTGTATTTGAGACATTCTTTGTGTGTGACTAGTTAATTTTGCAGGATGTGCCATATCATTGAACGGAACTAAAGTCTGTGACAGTGGATATAGCTGCTGGACCATTCCATCTTATATGTAAAGAAATCTGGAATTATGATTTAAAACCATATAACATGTGATTATAATTTTTCTTAGCATTTTCTTTGTAAAGAACTAAAATATAAACTAGTTGGTGTATAATAAAAAGTAATGAAATTCTGAGAAGAGTTTTATCTTAGGAAAATACATATATATGCAGTGTGTGTGCCAGTGTGGTATTAACAAGACTAATAGTGCAATTTGATCCTTACCAATATGATTACTTAATTTGAAGTGTTCATTAGCACCCTAAAATATACCTTTTCTATGTACTGTTAAAGGAAATTGGCTTCTGATGCATGAACATTTACATGTACATTGAAAGTAGTCCATAATAGAAGTTAGTTTAAGCCAAGTGTAGACAGTACATTACTCCCTTGAAAAAGAATTAAGCTGCAAAAGAGTTGACTTTGCCTTAAAAGGCAGATCTAACCCAAGCTCCATCCAGTACCAAATGTGAAACTTCATCATTATTTGGTGAGAATCACCAAATTCTCACTAATACATTGGTGTAGGGCATGCTACTTTTTAAACGGCAGCACTTATTTTTACAGATTGCTACTCTAAGAAAGAAAACTGGCCACTTTTCATGTAAATATTTTGTTAAAAGATTTTGTATATCTCTCTAGGAGTTTTTCCTCAGTTCCCAGGATAGGGTCTGGGAGTAGATTAACAACTAAAAATCTCCCAAGGATATCTTGTTTTGATTTATTTACTCCAGGGAACTACCAGCTCATTCATAGGAGCCAAAGGGAAGCTATGAATAGAGAGTCACATGAGCCAGATTCTTTACTTTACTGTTCATAAAACCCAGAGAGTAGTTGTGAAAGATCCTAATACAATTGTGAAAAGCTCTGTAAACATGAAATCTAAAACAAATGTAGATTTTCACAATATGCTTATTAATAAATGAAGTCTATGGAATGAGTTTTAGAGATAATTTACTTCAGTACAATCACCTTTGTTTTGGAAGGGACTCAGGTTTTCTTGCAGCTGTAAGATATATTCTATTTGTGTTTATTTCAAAGGGAAGAGGAAGAATGGAGAACTGTTACAATTGACCTTGCAGAGGCTGTTTAAAAAAGGTAGTTTTTGAGATTAACCAAACTTCAAAGGGCAATAAAGACGTATGAATTTGCTCATTTTAAAGCACAACAGATTAGCTTCAAATTTATTATTTGCATTGGATGGGTAATATGTTTGGAAAGTCTCCTTATAGACAAATATACTGCCTTACTCTATGATGGCTTCATTCTGATCCGGTATTTTAAAAATTAGTACCAGAAAAGACCTTGGAGGTAGTATAATACAGTCCTTCAGCTTTACAGATAGTTAAAACTGAAGGCCAGAAAAGGAACTAGGACTCAGCAGTTTATAGGGGTAGAGGGAAATAACTTGAGAAAGCCAAGTTAAATGTTAAATTTTTTTCTGTAAGGATAGAGATGATACAAGTAAACTTTGCAAAATAGTTTTGTGAGATTAAACAAAAAATCTACCCTTATGTATATTTCATATTTGTTTAAAAAAAGCAGCTTGATGCTTTTGTTCTGGATTAAACGTTAAGAACAAGCATTGTTTTATATAGTAACATTTACTATATGAATTTCAAGCCAGATTTCAAAATCTAGCTTTGTTAAATTAATTGGAAACTCTCCTATTAATATTAAGTTAGTTATTTTAAAGAAAGCCAAATATCAATAAAGATATTTTTATTAATTTTTTATAGAAATAAAATAGCTACTATAATTCTTTATTATAGTATATTAACAGCAGTTAGTATTATATTGATTTAAACATAAGTAGCTAATAAAACTTGTTTATGACCTCTATTGAAATTCTCAATCTGACAGTTTTAAAATAGTTTAAAACTAAGCACCAGGTATATGAAAAAAGTATGGGAAATTTTAGTTATCCAGAAATCATAGGAATACAATTATGGGAAATGGCTGTTTTTCTGAAGTTGAAAGCAAACATAAAACCAGTTTCAATTTATAAAACCCTTTAAGAGTTTGCTAAGTTATCTCCCTAAGAACTAAAAAGATAAAGGTAATTTTATATTACTTTCATTCCAGTTTAGCTTCTCAATATGCCTGGTACTGCATAGTGGCAGTAGCAGACTCGGGCTTACCCAGAACCCTAAGTCTATGATGCTACAGGATAGCGAAAGAGGTAGGCAATCAATCATAACAGACATTGTATAGGATAAATAGGGAAGAGAATGAGAAAAGCAAAATAAAAATAAGAAACAATTGTTTTACTGTACATGTGAATAACAAGAAATGGTATGAGGAATGTGAATAACATGAAATGGTATGGGGAATGTGTGACTAGTGAAGCATATTTTAACTTTTTTACTACTGGAGGAACAGACCTAAAGAAGGCCTCACAGTATATTACACAGTAAATAGAAGAGTAACATCTTTATACAATAAACTGTTAGAAATGATAAGTTTAAGTATAAAGTTGTGCGTCTCTGCGGCTCCTGAACGTGAAGATTATTATTAATAGATTGGGCTCTATGTTATATATTAAACCAAAACCAAAAAAAAAAAAACTTGCATACTTAGAACTTTCCAACTTAAAAATTCAGAATAATAAATGGTGACAGCAGTAGTAGTATTAAACCAAAAATAGTCAAGTAAGGAATGTCTCAGTAAAGCAAAAGCATTATCTTCTCAAATATAAAAAATGTAGATTTCTTTTCTTGACCTTAAAAAATTCTGTTTTCCAAATGCCTAGGAAAAATGAATACCTTCTGTGTTGAATCCATGTAGCAATCTGAAAAAAGAAATCAAAATGGAACGGTACTGAAAAGCTAATTTGTAGCACCTAATGGTATATAGCTCTATACAACTAATTCTGAAAAACATGAACACAGCATGCCTACAGAGCCCACCCACTCCTAATGCTAGTTACTAAAGAAATGTTACTGGCTGGGCGCAATGGCTCACGCCTGTAATCCCAACACTCTGGGAGGCTGAGATAGGTGGATCACCTGAAGTCAGGACTTTGAGACCAGCTTGGCCAACATGGTGAAACCCCATCTCTACTGAAAATATAAAAGTTAGTCAGGTGTGGTGGCACATGCCTGTAATCACAGCTACTTGGGAGGCTCAAGCATGAGAATTGCTTGAACCTGGGAGGTAGAGGTTGCAGTGAGCTGAGATTGGGCCATTGCACTCCAGCCTAGGCAACAGAGCAAGACTCTGTCTCAAAAAAAGAAAGAAACATTACTGTCTGACTACATTTATAAGATAGATATATATTGGTTAAAACAATGCCATGTTGGTGCTTCTTTCATTATAGCCTATATGTTATAATGAATTTGACTAAAATTGTCTTGGACTTTTGTTATCCCAGGCTAAGAACTCATTGGCACTTGTTTCATTTCAACATGGTAACTGAACAAGAAGCTGTTTGGAATTGGCAGAAGTCAGATGAATGACCAATCTTACATGCCCATTCTTCCTCTCTTGAGCTGTTATTTATATTCAAATTAAATACACATTGTTTCTCTCTGTAGATACCTATGTACTTATTAGATTCTAGTTAGGAAACTGCACATGCTCAGTAACTTTGAGGAAATTTAGTGAAAATGAAGGAAGAAAAATAAAACATTTCACTTTAGACCTGAGGTTATTTTTAGGCAGACCCATAGAAACAGGTCCAGATAAATTGTCTAAAAAAGCAAAGTAGGTACTTATGAATAGTATTCAGTGCCTAGAATTAACATCAAAGAGACTTAGTAGTACTACTAGCCACCCAATAAAATATAAACTCCATTTGTATTAGTTATATAGAACTGTGTTTTCAGCTTAGAAAAAGTCTAACTAATGACTTTTATAACAATCTACCTTCATTGTTTATTCAGCCTCCAGAACATGGAAGCTTTAAAAGTGAATTGGCTAAATAGGCAAGAACTTCTGAAAGTTAACATATTAATGACTAAAAACAGTAAGTAGAGGTTAGTAATTACCTGAGTAATTAATTGAAGCCTTATTTTATTTTTGTAAGACTTACTTGCTTAATTCAAGCAAAACAAATTTTTGTCTAAATTACTTAGATAATTATGATATCTTTTTACCTTAGAAGTGTAGTACTTGCCTCAGGCTACAAAAGTAACTATGTATTATTACTAAACAGATAACCAGGTAGGATTGTGACTGACATTATTGTATGCTTAACATTGATTTAACAACAGCTATTCCCAGTAAGGAAATTTTAAAAATCAGATCCAGTTACATGTATTATGATTTTTCTACCTTTGGACTATTTTGGAGGGATAAGTTATTAAGACTAAGACTATGAATGAGAGTTGAGGAGGGAGTGGGAAAGGAGGAACATGCACACCATATTAACACAAAGGCAATCTTCTGGCTCGGACTGTTCTTTACTACTATTCTTAAAGAAAATGTTCATTCTGCTGCAGCTAACTAGCCTCCATCTTTTACACCAAATACTATTCCATGCCATGGAAGTGCTATGCAATAACTCTCCCCGGTAGCACCTTATACCGCTTAAAAGCCTTTAAAATCTCTAATCTGAAGGTGTCACAGTAAAGAAATGTAAACACTTAGGAAAACAAAAATGTAATTACCTGATGAAGTCATCTATGTCCATGGAACGGGCCCGTTTGTCACTAAAGCCTGTGCTGGTTAGGATTTGCTGTATTTTATCTGCTATGCTGAAATCTTCTGGTATTATCTATCAATATAAGATTCAGAATAAATGAACGACATATCTTTAATGAGGTCACTTTGACTCTTTTTTTTAGTTCAGTAAGTCATAAAATAGTCACCTTTAATGTATTTGTTAATGAAAGTTTGGAAAGCCTGATTGTTTACGTAAGACTTGAATCAAATTACTTAAGTGGCTGATATTTATTTACAAAAATTTGGAATACCTTGAATTAGTAATCATGTATATATTAGCCTTTTACTTCTTTAAAATTCTGAAATAGTTAGTTTCAGACTTCACAAATAATTAAAACTGTAAACTAAATTTTAAAGCAACTGTTACTCCTTTCAAAATAATGCATTTTCTTGCTACACATTTCACCTAACCACCTTGTTTTTCTCAAAGAGGTGACCTCTCCAAGCCTTGAGAGTTTTAAGGATTTTATCCTTAATTCACATATTTTATTCAAAGATTTTTCTTAATCCAGCTTACTATTTTTCTATTACACTTAGGCAGATTATCTAATGACCTTTTGCCTATGAAAGAGAAAACAGAGCTAGTATTGTGATACATTAAACCATACAGGTTCTCAGTCATTAAAAATACAAAGAAAATTGGCCTTTATCCGTCTTTTCTGTTTAAACTGGAAGCTAAAAAGCTAGGAAACATCACATTACAGACATTGTTACACAAATGATAAGCTCACAATCAGAAATCTGTATTGAGCGTGTGAACTTTATTCTAATTATTTCAATTTCTGGGTATTTAAAAAACTACAAAGAAAATATATTTGTAACTGCTATGTGAGCAAAAAACAAGAGATGGTCACAATTCAGAGGACAGTAAATTGTATATAATTATCTTAAGTTTTTCAAGTTACACATATCTACAGCTTTGAGGAAACTATAACAGCTGAATCCTGTTATGGCTAAAAGCAACTGTCAGTAGTTAGATGACAGAGTACAGTAATCAAAGTTGCTCACATCTGTTCCACAGGATACACAGCAGCACCGACCTGTCAGAGTTCAAGTCAAAATTGTGCTAGTTACGCATTGTAACTCTTTTAAGGAGCCTATGGAATGTACAAAATAATCTCATGCTAGATCAACAAGAATAAAAATGGACATTCAAAAACAAATCAGTGAAACTGCAGGAACATTTTCTACTTACAATATTATGGACTGAACAGTGAATTCTATAGTTTTTTTCCAAGAGTTGTTGCACGGCACTTGATCTATAGCATAAAGAAGTGATGCCACTGTTATTATTTCAAAGTCAGAGCTATTATACATAATTTCATACTTTTTAACACTTTTTTTTACTAATATATAAACTAGTTTAATAATTTCAGTTTAGATTACATTAAATCTATGTTCCATATGGTGAAATTATGGAATTTTAAGAGTTGAATAAACTTATAAAGCTAACACTAATTATACTTAAAGTGCAGAATCCTGATAAATACTTCAATTCTTAGAGAAGTTCTAGACCTGCCACAAAACACTCCCTAAAAAAAAACAAACTCCAATCCCTCTAAAACTGTCTCTCGCCTCTCTTTTACCCTTGAACCCCAAATTGATGTGTTGCATTTTCCCAGGTTAATAAGATGACACATATCCTTCATTAAGTGTGGAAGAGGTCCATCATCATCTCATTTTTCCAACAAAAAACTAGAGCTGATGTATGGTCAGAGTTTGGGAGTGTTTTCCTGTTTTACCAGAAACCCTTATCTGACTCAACTCCGCAAACTTCATTAAGTTCTCCTGCCTCCCAAGGTCCAAAGACAATTAAAAAGGTAGTTTGTCTCGGACCCATAATCTTTACACTTGGACCAAATTCTAGCACAGTATCTGGAGCACTGGTCCTTTATACATTAGAAATTAGTGAAATACTTACTTAAATGCAGCAGAGAGTGTCTTGTTTTTCCTAACAAAGGTTATCCTTACTAGACCATCCCATTCCTGAAACAGAAGATAGATATTTTCTTCAAATTACAAACTTCTTGTTCTTGTCTATGCCTGCTAGGTATTATTTTTTCTTTTAATGAGGAATTTTCTAAAGTGAACAAAATGTTCTGTATCTTCATCTGGCTGGCACACATACGTAAAAGTAAGACATACACTTGATTTTTGCAGTTTGGTGCATTTAACTGAATGTGTCTTTTCCTCAGAATTTTTTTTGACAAGCGTCAAAGCATGACAATATTTTTTTTTAATTGGAAAAAATAAAGCCAGGCACAGTGGTGCATGCCTTTAGTACCAGCTACTCAGGAGGCTGAGGTGGGAGGATCACTGGAGACAAAAGTTCAAGTTCAGCCTAGGCAACATAGTGAAACCCTATCTTAAAAAAAGGCGGGAGAAAAACAAAACTGTCCCACATCTGAACAAAGAACATGGCACTATTTATTTAAATCTAAGAATCATTTTCAAAAATAAGATTCAAAACAGACATGACTTCAGATAAGGCTTGTGTAACACACCTAAACCTCCTTGAAGGAGTTATTGATGAACCACTCCATTTACCACCAGATGACCACACACACAATCGTATTTTTCTCTAATATGACTAGTAAGGTTTTACCTGAAGTGGTCTTTCTTGTTTTTAAATCTCAGAAACAATTATGATTAAAACATGTTACCCATAATATTACTTTAAAACAACCATTTTTATTTTACCTTGTTTTCCAAATTTTAGTCAATTTTTTTTTTTTTTTGAGACTGGGTCTCACTTCGTAACTACTTTGTATCAAATTATTCCATCTCCTTCAGCACAGGGATGTGTGCTAATTAACATTTCCCTATGTTTGGATATTTAGGTTGACTTAATATTTTTCTGCTGCTATAGACACACATTTTCCAGCCTGGACTTCTTTTTTTTCCTTTAGTGAATGAGCCAGTATTTTAACCTTACCTGAAAATTGATGGGTGGTGGTGGATTCTTAGGTTCTATCCTTACAACGCTGGATTCCACCTTGGGCGGTGGTCTGAAGTTATTCTTTCCAACCTGTTAATGAAAAAGTATTTCAGTAGTACTTTCAAAGGCAACTTTTATTTAGTAACCAAAGATGCTATCCTCACAGAAGGCACAACTAGATGCTCAAGGATGAGTTAAGCTAGAATATTTCAATAACAATCACTGGCGAGGTGCTGTGGCTCACACCTATAATCCCAGCATTTTGGGAGGCCAAGGCAGATGGATCATTGAGCCCAGGAGTTCAAGACCAACCTAAGCAACATAGTGAAACCCTATGTCTATTAAAAAATACCAAAAACTGGGCTAATGCCCTTTTCGGCCTTACCCTACCTGCACCCAGGTGAATAAAAAAACAAAAATTAGCCGGGCATGGTGACGCACACCTCTAGTCCCAGCTACTCAAGAACTGAGGTGAGAGGACTGCTCGAGTCTGGGAGGCAGAGAGTGCAGTGAGCCACTACACTGCAGCCTAGGTGACAAAGCTAGACTGTGTCTCAGAAAAAAGAGAAAGAAACAAAATTCACTTACTTTCATTAGATGGTCCACACGTGCCAAGAGCTGTGTATTAATTGAGAGTCTGCAGTACAATTTATCTCCAGGTTTTGCAACCAGTCGGAGGGCAAATTCTCTTTGAAACATAAGTATAGCACATCTGTAAAGAAAGCCGAGAAGAATAAAGAAAATGGTCACTGTCAACTATAAATGAATTTTCACTGCAATGAATTTTCCTGGTAGAGAAATAGCAAAGCACTGGCAGCTGATTATACGGTAGGAGAACATTTTCAGCCTTTGTTTTATTGCCATAGAATGAGACCACAGGCTTTGTTTTTATAATGGCTGTACTCCTCACCCCAAGATAGCTTGCAAATGTAAGCTCTCAGTAAATAAGAAGGTGTTTCGAACCAGGACTAGTCCATCACCTCTTCTATGAAAACAAAAAGTGAAACAAAATTGTTTCAGTAGAAATATATCAGGTAGCAAACACCTTTAAGGAAGAGGTAACGCTGAAGAGGCAGATTGTGATGTTCAATGTCTCCCTGATTTGCCAGGTTAAAAGATGTAGAAGTAGACTTTTTTTTTTTTTTTTTTGAGACAGAGTTTCACTCTTGTGGCCCAGGCTGGAGTGCAATGGCATGATCTTGGTCACTGCTACCTCTGCCTCCTAGGTTCAAGTGATTCTCGTGCCTCAGCCTCCTGAGTAGCTGGGATTACAGGTGCATGCCACCATGCCTGGCTAATTTTTGTATTTTTAGTAGAGACGGGGTTTTACCACATTAGCCAGGCTGGTCTCAAACTGCTGACCTCAAGTGATCTGTCCACCTCAGCCTCCCAAAGTGCTGGGATTACAGGCATGAGCCATCACACCTAGCCAAAAGATGTAGACTTTCTTAATCAGCAGGCAATGGGGAGACTTTGTAAGGGTTAACGAACAGAGGAACATCTTCAAAGCTGTACTTGACATTCAAACTTTTGACGAGTCATACAAAAAAATATATTTGGCACTGTAACCCAGGCCACAAATGCCTGTGTGTGTGTGTGTGTGTGTGTGTGTGTGTGTGTATTTAATTATTTTGAGACAGAGTCTCACTCTGTTGTCTAGGCTGGACTGCAGTGGCACAATCTCAGCTCACTGCAACCTCTGCCTCCCAGTTCAAGCTATCCTCCTGCCTCAGCCCCACTAGTGGCTGGGATTACAGGCATGTGCCACCATGCCCAGCTAATTTTTGTATTTTTAATAGAGACAGGGTTTTGCCATGCTGGCCAGGCTGTTCTCGAACTCCTGACCTCAGGTGATTTACCCACCTCGGCGTCCCAAAGTGCTGGAATTACAGGCGTGAGCCACGGCGCCTGGCCCTACCCTCTGATATATTCTATTCCATGTTATTTTAAAAAAGAAAAAAAAAAGGCTGGGCGTGGTGGCTCACACTTGTAATCCAAGCACTTTGGAGGCCAAGGTGGGCGGATCACCTGAGGCCAGGAGTTAAAGACCAGCCTGACCAACATGGTGAAACCCCATCTTTAAAAAAAAAAAAAAATTTTTTTTTTTAATTTAAAAAAAGAAAAGGCCGGGCGCGGTGGCTCAAGCCTGTAATCCCAGCACTTTGGGAGGCTGAGGCGGGTGGATCACGAGGTCAAGAGATCGAGACCATCCTGGTCAACATGGTGAAACCCCGTCTCT
>NW_016107526.1:260735-273796 GCF_001604975.1 Cebus imitator
AAAAAAAAAAAAAAAAAACATAAACTTTATTATTCAACATAAGCTCCATCAAGTTCAAGACACTTTTGTAAGTGATTATTCCAGCCTTTTAGTCTATATCAGAAAAACCGAGGCTCTGGGGAATTTAGCCATGTCAATGCAGTGTTTATTTTACATTATTAACTGAAGAAAAAAGGGTGCCCTTTCAAGATTTTTTAAGATTGGGAAATGAAAATAAATCGGTAGGGCCAGGCACGGTGATTCATGCCTGTAATAATCCCAGCATTTGAGGCTGAGGCGGGCAGATAGCTTGAGCTCAGGAGTGTGAGACTAGCCTGGGCAACATGGCGAGATCTATCTCTAAAAAATACAAAAATTAGCTGGGTGTGGTGGCACATGCTTGTAATCTCAGCTACTTGGGAGGCTGAGGTGGGAGGAATGCTTGAGCCCAGGAAGTCAAGGCTGTAGTCAGTGCAGATCACATCACTGCTCTCCAGCCTGGATGCCAGAGCAAGACTGTCTCAAAAAATAAAAAGAAAATAAGCCAGAAGAAGCCAAATCAGGACTGTAAGGTAGACAGTTAACCATTGCCCATTGAAACTCAAAAAATTGCCCTCATTTGATGAGAGGAAGGAGTGGAAGTATTATGGTGGGGGAATCTCTGGAGAAGCTTTCCAGGGAGTTATTCTGCTACATCTTTAGCTAACTTTCTCAAAACACTCTTGTAATAAGCAGATGTTATCATTCTTTGGTCCTAAAGAAAGTCAGCAAGCAAAACGCCTGGAGCATTCCAAAAAAATTTGCTGTGACCTTTGCTCTTGACTGGTCTATGTTTGCTTTGACTGGACCCCTTCTGCCTCTGGGTAGGCATTACTTTGTGCTTTGTCTTTAGGATCACACTGGTAAAGCCACAATTCACCTCTGTTATAATTCTTTGAATAAATGTGTCAGGATCTTTTGTTGTTGTTGTTGTTTTTATTTTGACAGTCTCACTCTGTTGCCCAGGCTGGAGTGTGGAGTGCAGTGGTGCAATCTCAGCTCACTGCAACCTCTACCTGCTGGGTTCAAGTGATTCCCCTGTCTCAGCCTCCCAAGTAGCAGGGATTACAGGTGCCCACCACAATGCCCAGCTAATTTTTATATTTTTAGTAGAGACAAGGTTTCACCATGCTAGACAGACTGGTCTCCTGACCTCAAGTGATGTGCCTGCTTTGGCCTCCCAAAGTGCTACTATTAGAGGCGTGAGTCATTGCGCCCGACCATGTTTCAGGATTTTGATCACACTTATATAAAATTTTCAATAGAAGCTCTGTTTTTATCTGCAGCTGATTTGAGTACGTTTTTTGTTTTGTTTTTTCATACAATCTTTCAGAAGGGAGGGTATGACGGTTTTGGCATCCATCAAGCAGAAAATTTGTTTAATTTTGCAGTCAGAATCGTGTAAGCTGAACCAACTGAGGTGTCTATGGTGTTGGCTATAGTTGTTTGTGCTGTTAAATGTTGTTCTTCATCACTTAGGGAACAAACGAGATGAATGTTTTCCCACAAACTGATGTGGATGGTCTGCCACTGTAGGCTTCGTCTTCAACACTGTCTCATCCCTTCTTAAAATGAGTTATGCATTTGTAAACTGCTGATTTCTTTGGGACAATGTCCCCATAAACTTTTTGTAGAGCATCAGTGATTTCACCATTCTTCCAACCAAGCTTCACCATAAATTGGATGTTTGTTCTTCACTTTTAGCACAATTCATGTTGCTCTGATAGGGGCTCTTTTCAAACTGATGTCTTATCCTTCTCAGTGCCTCACACTAACTAGATCCTGTTCAGTTAGTACAGAGTTTATTTTGGTGTAAAAAAAAAAAAAATTGAAATCCATGCATAGTTTTTTCATAATACACATTTTCCATGAACTTTTTGAAGACCTCTCATACTAGAGACCCGTTAGGAAACCACTGCAATTGTCAAGACATAAGGTGCTAACAATTCTAACCTAGGCTTAATGGCAGGAAGATTCAAAAATAGGGAAAGGCTGTCTGGTATCAGAAGCAGGACTTGCAGCACACTGCCCCCAAATAAACTCTCAATTAAAAAGAGAGAAAGACCTCCATATAAATCAACATTTTCTACAAAACTTCTTCAGTAGTTTTTCAACTGACCTGACTTTCATTTTTGGCTATGTTCATCATCTGAATCGTAAGTCTTTCTAAAATTTGGCAGTAACTCTAGTCTTTTCACACAAACCTGAAAAAAGGTCGATGTAGCAACAGCTTGAAGACAAAAGGCGACGAGATCTGTAATAGAATTAACTAGTTATTTCTGGGAAAGACACATCAGAGAAACACTTAGTATGATGTTCCTGAAAATGTGAGGACATACCTGATAAGGCAAATTTGCCACACAAGCATCAAAGAATGGCAAATCTGTTTTCAACACATCACCCACCAGTATTTGAAGTTTGCTGGCCACAGGCCTAACAAAAAAAGAAGAGATGTAAAAAGAATATTGTTTCATGAGATCGAAATGCACTTTAATTCTATTAGGTATACTCACGTGCCCTGAACTCTTTTGTGAAGTTCAGCTACTAGCCTTGGGTCAAGTTCACAAGCAACAACCTAATTTAAAAAAAAATTATTTAGGTTAATTGGAATATAAATCTCTTATTGTTATCCTAATAGGAACTCTTACATGATTTATGTAACAAACTTATTTTCCCTTTTTTTTTTTTTTTTTTTGAGAAGGAGTCTTGCTCTTTTTGCCCAGGCTGGAGTGCTATGGTGGGATCTCAGCTCACGGTAAACTCCGCCTCCCAGGTTCAAGTGATTCTCGAGCCTCAGCCTTCTGAGTGGCTAGGATTATAGGCATGCACCACCACACCCGGCTAGTTTTGTATTTTTAGTAGAGATGGGGTTTCTCTATGTTGGTCAGGCTGATCTCGAGCTCTTGACATCAGGTGATTCACCCGCCTTGGGATGCACCCGCCAGCATGCCTGTCTTCTTTTCGCATTTCTACCATCAATATTCCTTCAATTGTACTCTCCTACTTCAAATAGCAAATACCGGCCTGGTGCAGTGGCTCACACCTATAATGCCAGCACTTTGGGAGGCCAAGAAGGCAAATCATGAGGTCAGCAGTTTGAGACCAGCTTGGCCAACATGAAAAAACCCCATCTCTACTAAAAATAGAAAAAAAATAGCTGGGCATAGTGGTGGGCGCCTGTAATCCCAGCTACTTCGGAGGCTGAGGCAGGAGAATCGCTTGAAACCAGGAGGTAGAGGGTGCAGTGAGCCAAGACTGCGTCACTGCACTCCAGCCCGGGCAACAGTGACACTCCATCTCAAAAAAGCAAACACAAACCACCACCCAGAAAAGTAGACAGCCAGATTATGTGAGAGTTCTACCCATATAATCAATAGAATCATGTTTCATCTGTCTCTACGCTTTGTAATTGAACAGATGATGGTAAAAATACACCATATGGCCGTGCAGTAAGTGTTGGTAGAGAGGAGTGTACAATGCAGTCGCTCTTACTATTAGTATGTTACATCTACTGAGATACAGAATACATGACGTAGATAACTTTTCAAGTAAATGAAAGTGGATGTCAAATAAGGCTGAAATTGAAATTTTATTGCAATTTCAGCTGAGGTTTCATTGACTTCTTTTATTTTTATTTAAAAAAAAATTTTTTTTAAGAGATGGGGTCTCACTCTGTTACCCAGGCTGGGGTGCAACAGCACTATCATAGGTCACTGCTGCCTAGAAGTCTTGGGTTCAAGCAATCCTCCCACACCACCTTCCTGAGCAACAGGGACTACAGGTGTGTACCACCACCTCAAGCTAATTTTCTTTATTTATTTTTTCTAGAGACAGGTCTCACTATGTTGCCCAGGCTGGTCTCAAAACTCCTGGGCTCAAACAATCCTCCCACCTCAGCCTCCCAAAGTGCTGGGATTATAGGCATGAGCCATCATGCCCAGCCTCTTTTTTATTTTTTATAGAAATGGGGTCTTGCTTTGTTGCTCAGGCTGGTCTCATGGTTTCAAGCTCATGGTTTCAAGCAATCCTCCTGCCCCAGCTTCCCAAAGTTCTGGGATTACAGATGTGAGCCACAGTGCCTGGCTCTACTTCTATGCAGACTGTGTTTACAGGGTAAACAATGTGCTGCTTATTGTTTGGCTCCCAGATATATCTTTATTTTTATTTTTATTTATTATTTTTTGAGACAGGGTCTTACTCTGTCACCCAGGCTACAGTCAACTGGTGGGATCATGGCTCACTGGAGCCTCAACCTCCTAGGCTCAGGTAATCCTCCCACCTCAGCCTCCCTGGTAGCTGAGGCTACAGTCATGCACCACCACACCAGGACAACTTTTTGTAGAGATGGGGTTTCACCATGTTGCCCAGGCTGGTCTCGAACTCCTGGGCTCAAGCCATCCACCCGCCTCAGCCTCCCAAAATGCTGGGATTACAGGTGTGAGCCACTGAGAAAGGCCCTCCCAGGTCTATTATCGACTTTTCTCTGCATTCTGTAGATAATGCAGTCCAGCTCCCTTACCTTTCAATGTCTGGTTGGACTTGGCCAGTGAAAGGCACCAGGGTACAAGGGAGAGGGCTTGGGTATTTCCTTCCTAAATTACCTGTTGAGGCTGGGCATGGTGGTTCATGCCTATAATCCCAGCAATTTGTTGTTGTTGTTTTTTGAGTCAGAGTCTTGCTCTGTTGCCCACGCTAGAGTGTAATGGCTCTAACTCAGCTCACTGCAACCTCTGCCTCCTGGGTTCAAGTGATTCTCCTGCCTCGGCCTCCCACGTAGCTGGGATTACAGACTCATGCTACCACACTCAGCTAATTTTTTTTGCATTTTTAGTAGAGATGGCATTTCACCATGTTGGTCAGGCTGGTCTTGAATTCCTGACCTTGTGATCCACCTGCCTTAGCCTCCCAAAGTGCTGGGATCACAGGCATGAGCCACTGCACTCGGCCCCAATCCCAGAACTTTGGGATACTGAGATGGGTGAATCACTTGAGGCCAGAAGTTTGAGATCACTCTGGCCAATATGGTGAAACCCCATCTCTACTAAAAATTAGCCAGGTGTGGTTGCAGGTGCCTATAATCTCAGCTACTCAGGAGGCTGAGGCAGGAGAATCTCTTGAACCCAGGAGGCAAAGGTTGCTGTGAGCTGGGATTGCATCACTGCACTCCAGCCTGGGTGGAATGAAACGCCCTCTCAANAAAAAAAAAAAAAAAAAAAAAATCCCTGTTGAAATACCTAACCTGGTTTCTGTTTTCCTGACTGAAATATCTCATGTTTTCTAAGGCAAAATTTATAACGAGGGATCAGGAGTTACTACTAAAATAACTGCAATTAGTTAAAACATATTCAGATTGTAAACCAGCTGAGCTTGCTAACGTAGTCATTTGTGATACCAAACATTAAATCCCCTTTTTACCTTTTTTGCCTTTTCTAACAACTTTACAGTCATGTTGCCAGTTCCAGGTCCAACTTCTAGCACCACATCAGTTGGTCTTAAGGCAGCCTAAAAGCAAGCACAGCCACTTTAGCTATTCCGGCACATTCAGGACACAGAAGTTAATTTACACCTGAGCATCTTTAGTCATATGTGCTCCTATAAGAGCTTTTACTCTGACTCCATTTTTAGATTTCTTTACGATCTATGTGGTTAACAAAATTACTTCAATAACATTTGGTGTAAATGAAAATCTAAGACCTCTCCTAACTTGGAGGAATATTGCTGAACTTTAGAAGTCAGAAAAGCAGGAACAGCATTTGTGGGAAAGGCATTCTGCTTTCTATCTAGAAATATCCCAATAGCCTCTTGTTACCTTCTCTGTTCATATTAACAAGTTCAAATGGGAAAGGATTATACATGTTGGATGAGGATTTTTCAATTCTCAACCCATGTGTGGTTTCAAGGACACAGAAGAGCAGAAACTGTACACAAAACTGAATGTTTGTACACAGCTATAATATTCTAGGGCCACAGCTTTCATTAGATGCTCAAAGGAAACTATGAGCTAAAAAGGTTAAAATGGTACACCAACCTTCATTTTTTTTTCTCATTTTTCAAATGACATGAAGCCTGACAAGATCTTTAACTACGTAATGCTCTTTCTGTGTAAAGCTCCAGGCTGCTTTCTTTGCTTGTAACCACAAGTGTACTCTGCACCGTGTATATTTCATTTCCTAGCACTCAATCATCCATAACCATAAGAGAGCATCAATAACCCAGACAGGAGTAATACTTCGAGTAATTTATATGTGGCACTGGAATACACCAAATAATTTATACATGATACTACATGTTTTTCTGGGAAACAAACTTTCTCATGTGTGGCTTAGACATAAATAGATGAAGTACATAAAACCTAAAAGTGATCAAAAAGGGGATTAGAAATAGAAGAATAGGCCAGGTGCAGTGGCTCACCCCTGTAATCCCAGCATTGCGGGAGGCAGAGATGGGCAGATCACCTGAGGTCCGGGCTTCGAGACCAGCCTGGCCAACATGGAGAAGCCTCGTCTCTGCTAAAAATACAAAAAATTAGCCGGGCATGGTGGCACATGACTGTAATCCCCCCTACTCGGGAGGCTGAGGCAGAAGAATCGCTCGAACCCAGAGGCGGAGGTTGCAGCGAGCTGATATCGCACCATTGCACTCCAGCCTGGGCAACAAGAGCAAAACTCAGTCAAAAAAAAAAAGAAAGAAAGAAAGAAAAGAAAAAGAATTATCTTGAACAAATACAAAAAGTCCAGCTATAAAGTAAATAATCCATAAAAAGACTTGGGAACAGAATTGGGAACCAGGAGAAACTCAGACCCACAGAATGAAGCTTATCATGCAGAAGACAGCCGGTTAATTCTAGACAATTATTTGATTCATTCAACAAATATTTACAGAGCATCTATTTTATGGCAGGCAGACTTTCTGCGCTTATGTATTCATAGGAATAAAATTAATAAACCAACAACTTTCTCCCTTTCCTCTTCCACACCCACCTTATCGATAATGCTGTTAATAATGAGAGGATTTTTCAAAATGTGCTGCCCAATTCCCGTGTTGAACATGAGTCCTGTAAGAAAACACGGAACAGCCTTAATTTTCCTACTGAGATGAGATATTAGACTGTCGCAGAGAAGAAAGCTGGATGGGTAGGGGGAAGAGTTCTGCGCCAACCAGGGCCATGAAACGTCACGCCAGGACTGACAAACTCTTTATAAAGTTCATCCTCCAGCTGGAAAGGAGGCCAGAGGCGACGTGCAGGGCCTGCGGCCGGCTCAGTGACCCACCCGGTCTTCCGCGCTCACGGGAGCGGGTACTGACCGGCCTCCGCGGATCAGGTCTCGGTCCGCACCCCAGGCTCGGTCCTGCCGTAAGACCTGATCCTACCCCAGGTTCCTCGAGGGGATCCGCACCTCCAGCGCTCCCGAGCTCCCGGTGCTGCTCCTGCCGCCTGCGGCGGCGGCCGACAGCCCCTGACTTGACCTTCGGCATCTCGACAGGAAGCGAGCCCACAGGCCCAGGACGTCAAGGAGGACCAAAGTGGGCTAGTGAGAGAAAGCCACCACGTGGGAATCGCAGTCCCTCGCCGCCCGCAACATTCCGGCCCACGCGACGGAAAAGCAAGGGTCCGCCCCTTCTCGTATGGGTTCCTCCCCCAGAAGGAGGGCGGACCTTGGACCCCAGTGGCTGCCGGGAATTGGAGTCACCGAGTGAGGAAAGCCGAACCGAGGGAGCCTACAGATCCCAGAAGACACCGCCTTATGGAGCGCCTCAGTCTGGAGCTGAAGTCCTTGCCCCAACCAGAGCTGTATGAGGTTTTGGTGTGGTCCTCTCGGTGTTGCGAAGGCGGTTTAAATTATATAATGAGGTTAAGACTATGGATGCTTTAGAAGGCCAGTTTCTGGGATCGCTGAGGTCCAAAGAAGTACAGTATTCAGGTGCCTCGCTCCTTTTTCCCCCCGCAGCTTGTGGGGGTGGGAAACCCGGGATTTGGGATTCGCTTGCTCTTTTATGGGAATGTATTTTTCGCTACTTGCCCTGGGGAAAAGAATTGACGTCTGGTTTCGCTAGGGTTGCTTCTATTAGGAATAGAAGAATATCTTGAACAAATGCAAAAGTCTAGCTACAGAGTAGATAATCCGCAAAAAGACATATGATTGGGAACCAGGAGAAACTCAGACCCACAGAATGAAGCTTATCGTGCAGAAGACAGCCCGTGAATCCTAGATACTTATTTGATTCATTCAACCAGTAATTCAACAAATTGCTTTTGTGCCTCGTCATTCACTCACTCCATATACATTTATTGAGCTCCAACTGTGTATCAAACACTGCTGGGGATTCTAAGTTAAATAAGAAACTTACCTCAAAGTTTATTCTATTGAGAGAGATAGAAAATCCAAAACGCTGTAAATACCATAATAAGAACATATTGGGCATTGTGATAGGACAGTGCACCTGATTATAAACTGCGTGAGTACCAGGGCCACGATATCCACATCTGTTTTGCCAGCTAGTGTAATGGCTCTCAGTTTGAAATTTATCTGTGTGTATTCTATTTCGTTGAAGAAATAACTTCTTCCTACCATTACTAAAGCCAGCTCTTTTTTGAGCAATTCATTGGGTACATTCCCAAACCTTGGTCTTAGGCCCTTCTTTCTTTGATGTAGTTCTAAATCAGGGGAAAAATCTTGTATACCTTAATAGGATCTTCAACTATATGTTTAATTTCATTAATCATTGTTATTCCACAATTCTGAAAAGTCTACACTGTGCTAGGCACTGCCAAATGTTAATGGGATGAACATGGCCTGATGAGGTGGCTAATGCCTATAATCCCAGCACTTTGGGAGGCCAAGGCAGGCAGATCACTTGAGCTGAGAAGTTTGAGATCAGCCTGGGCAACAAAGTGAGACCCTGTCTCTACAAAAAAATACAAAAATTAGCCAGGCATGGTGGTGCAGGCCTGTAATCTCAGCTACTTGGGAGGCTGAGGTGGGAGCATTGCTTAAGCCTGAGAATTTGTAGTGAGCCAAGATTGCATCATCCTGGGTGACAGAGTCTCAGGATAAACATGACACAAAACCCTGTGTGTGATCTGTTATTGTTGTTGTTGGTTTGGGGTTTTTTGCTTTTGTTTTTTTTTTTTTTTTTTTTTTTTTTTGAGACAGTCTCACTCTGTCACCCAGCATGGAGTGCAGTGCATGATCTCAGTTCACTGCAACCTCCGCCTTCTGGGCTCAAGAGATCCTCCTACATCAGCCTTCCAAGTAACTGAAACGACAGGCATACACCACCTTGCTCAGTTAATTTTTGTATTTTTAGTAGAGATGGGTTTTCACCATGTTGCCCAGGCTGGTCTTGAACTGGCCTCAAGTGGTCCTCCCAACTCAGCCTTCCAAAGTGCTGGGATTACAGGAGTGAGTTACTGTGCCCAGCCTCAAATATTATGTTTTGAAAATGCCAGGTGCAGTGGTGCATGCCTGTAGTGCCAGCTACTCAGGAGGCTGAGGCTGGAGGATCGCTTGAATCCAGGAGTTCTGGGCTGTAGTGCACTATGCCGATGGTGTGTCCACACTAAGTTCAGCATCAATATGGTGATCTCCCAGGAGCGGGGTACCACCAGGTTGCCTAAGGAGGGGTGAACCGGCCCTGGTTGGAAATGGAGCAGGTCAAAACTCCTATGCTGATCAGTAGTGGGATTGCGCCTGTGAATAGCCACTGCACTCCAGCCTGGGCAACATAGTGATACCCTGTCTCTAAAACAAACAAACAAAAACAAAAATGGTGGGCTGAGTGTGATGGCTCACGCCTGTAATCCCAGCACTTTGGGAGGTTGATATGGGTGGATCATAAGGTCGGGAGCTCAAGACCAGCCTGGCCAAGATGGTGAAACTCTGTCTCTACTAAAAATACAAAAATTAGCCAGGCGTGGTGGCACATGCCTGTAACCTCAGCTGCTCAGGAGGCTGAGGTAGAGAATTGCTTGAACCTGGGAGGCAGAGGTTGCGGTGAGCTGAGATGGTGCCATTGCACTCTAGCCTGGGCCACAGAGTGAGAATCCGTCTCAAAAAAATTAAATAAATAAAAAATAAGATAAAGAAAAAGAAAATGGTGACTCACACCTGTAATCCCAAGACTTTGAGAGGCCAAGGTGTTCACGATCAGCCTAGGCGACACAGCAGGATTCTTTTGATACAAAAAAAAATGTTTTTTTTTCCATAGAATCCCATTCTGTCGCCTAGGCTGGATGGAGTGAAGTGGTGTGATCTCTGCTCACTACAACCTCCAACTCCCGGTTGAAGCAATTATCTTGCCTCAGCCTCCCCACCATGCCCAGCTAATTTTTTGTATTTTTAGTAGAGTCGAGGTTTTGCCTCGTTGCCCAGGTGGGTCTCAAACTCCTGAGTTCAGGCAATCCACCTGCCTCAGCCTCCCAAAATGCTAGGACTACAGGGATGTAAAATTATCTTCTAAAACAGTTTTATCAGTTTTCATTCTTACTAGCAGAATATGAAAAAAATACCCATTTCATCTTTTACTTTCTAGTACTAGGTATTCTTATGTTCCTTTTTCCAAACTAGAAATAATTTTATTATTTTTGATTATTGAAAAAACACTTTTGTCAGCTAATAGACACTACAAAAAATAAAAAAAGAAAAAAGAAAAAACATTTAAACAATGCAAATACAATTTTTAAAAAAAGGAGATGGGATCTTGCTGTGTTGCCCAGGCTGATCTTGAACTCCTGTCCACAAGCAGTCTCTTACCTTGGCCTCCCAAAGTGCTAGGATTACAAGCATGAGCCACCACGCCTGTTCTGCAAAAACATTTAAATAATGCTAAAATATTTTAGAAAGTAAAAACCACCAGCTAGAGTTCACATCTATTAACAGATAGCTATATATTTTTAAAAACTTTTTGTATACATATTATCGATTAAGCTTAAGTTCCATTTTACTGTTTATAGTGAATTGGATATATATAAAACTCTTCTAACCTCTTATTTTTACTTGGCTAAATATGATGGACATTTTTTTTTTTTTTTTTTTTTTTTTTTTTTTTTGTGTTTTTTTTTTTTTTTTTTTTTTTTTTTTTTTTTTTTTTTTTTTTTTTTTTTTTTTTTTTTTTTTTTTTGAGATGGAGTTTTGCTCTTGTTGCCCAGGCTGGAGTTTAGTGGTGAGATCTTCGCTCACCGCAACCTCCACCTCCCAGGTTCAAGCAATCTTCCTGCTTCAGCCTCCCAAGTAGCTGGGATTACACGCATGTGCCACCACGCCCAGCTAATTTTTTGTGTTTTTAATGGAGCTGGGGTTTCTCCGTGTTGGTCAGGCTAGTCTCCAACTCCCCACCTCAGGTGGTCTACCTGCCTTGGCCTCCTAAAGTGCTCGGATTAGAGGCGTGAGCCATTGTGCCCGGCTGATGAACATCTTTTAATGTTCATGAATATAAAGCTACATCAACATTTTTACCAGCAAATATATTCCATTGTATAAACATACCATAATTTACATAATCAGTCCTTATAGAAAGACATATTGTTTCAATTTATTGTAAACAAAAATCATTCTAGGAATTCTGCTAATTTATAAACATTGACAGAGCTTTATTATAATATATAGTTGCCGAAGACTCAATTTTATGCAAGATGAAACAATAAATGAAGGGTAGCAAATTAGAGAGCCTACAACTTTTGAGCATGTATTCTATTGCTGCTTCAGTGAATTACCACAAACTTAGTGGCTTAAAACAGGATACATTTATTATTTTAGAGTTCCAGAGGTTAGAAGTCTAAAATTGTTTGCATGGCTGAGTTTATTCTGGAGGCTGTGGGAGAGAATTGGTTTCCATGATTTTTCCAGCCTCTATAGGCTTTCTGCATTCCTTGACTGATGGCCCTGGCATCCGTCTGACATCGATTATACTGTCATATTTGTGACTCTATCTTGGACACTTCAGCCTCCTTCTTATAAAGACCCCTCTGATTACATTGGACCTAGAGGATAATCCAGGATAATCTTCCCATAGTAAGATTATCCTGCATAATTTAGTCACATTGGCAAAAATCCCTTTTGCTCTGTAAAGTAACATATTCACAGGTTTTGGGATTAGGACATGGACATCTTTTATTCTACCTACCACAAAACGTAAGATCTAAATTTGTTTAGAAATGGAGAACCTCAAACCTCACCTCAGACCACTTGAATCCTGATCTGTATTTTAGCAAGATCCGCATGTGATTCTATGCATACTTAAAATTTGAGAAGTACTATCTTTCAATAAAATCAGAAGATACAGTTAAGCAAAAAGAAAATAAAGCATAGTCACAATACCCATCCAGCTAGTGATAAACCCTCTTAGCATTTTGGCATTTATTTCTTTCCAAAAGTGGGACATTCTGAACATAATGTTTTGCAACCCTCTTTTTTCACAATGCATTGTGAATGTGTAACACGTCAACAAATACACTCAAGATAATTTTAGTTTATTTAATTAATTGTGAGTGATGGGAGAGTTCTTCAAAGTTTATATCTTAGACTACATTATAAGGTATTACAATTTCTTTCTCCGTGGCCATTATCCGCCAACATAAACATATACCCATGTATGTTTTCTAAATCAGCTACATCTTAAATCAGCTACCTTGACTCACTCCAGCATGTCTGAACAGAACTGGGCAAGCTCCAAACCCTTGTACATGCTCCTTATTTGGAAACCCTCCTGACCTCCTGACTAGCTTACTCTCCTTCCTTGTCTTCTTTGTTTTCTTTCCCCCTTATATATTCAGGAAATTTCCAAGCACGGAATGTGAGGTCCCATTCTGGGCAATGGAAACTGGACACAGCAGTAGGGCGATTGCGTCAGGTTATGAAATTTATAAATGTCCCTGTCTCTTTTGTTCAGGTGTGCTTCTTGTGGCAAGACTGCTGGTGAGTTGCACCCTTTCTGCAGGAAGTAAACTAGCTTTGCTGAGTTATCCATTGTCTTGGCGTGGATTTTTCCCAACATTATAAACCCATTTCCAACATTAATTACATTCTTTTTTTTTTTTTTTTTTT
>NW_016107526.1:273917-288093 GCF_001604975.1 Cebus imitator
TTTTTTTTTGAGACAGAGCCTTCCTCTGTCACCCAGGCTGGAGTGCAGTGGCACAATCTCAGCTCACTGTAAACCTCTGCCTCCTGGGTTTAAGCAATTCTCCTGCTTTGGCCTCCCTAGTAGCTGGGAATAAAGGCACCTACCATCATTGCCGGCTAACTTCTGTATTTTAGTATAGACAAGGTTTCACCACGTTAGCCAGCCTGGTCTCAATCTCCTGACCTCCAGCAATCCACGTACCTCAGCCTCCCAAAGTGCTGGGATTACAGGCATGAGACACTGTGCCTGGCCTATTTATTTATTTTTGAGAAGGAGTCTCGCTCTGTCGCTTAGTCTCACTCTGTCTCCCGGGCTGGAGTGCAGTGGCTCGATATCAGCTTGCTGCAACCTCCACCTCCTGGCCTCAAGTGATTTTCCTGTCTCAGCCTCCCAAGTAGCTGAGATTACAGGTGCCCGCCACCACGATGGGCTAATTTTTGTATTTTTAAATTAGAGACAGGGTTTCACCATGTTGGCCAAGCTGGTCTTCAACTCCTTACCTTAGGTGATCCATCTGCCTCAGTTTCCCAGTGCCGGGATTTATAGGTGTGAGCCACAGTGCCCGACCTCAACATAATTTTATTTTTGTTATTGTCTTTTTTTTAAACATAATTTTAAATGGCCAATTTGAATTTTATTATGTATGGATGTATTGTGATTTAATCATCTTATTGGTGGTCATTTAGATAATTTTATCTTTTTACTTTAAAAAACAGCCCTTGTGTGATTGACATTCTTGGAATGCAGAGCTCGGTTCAAATCCTAACATGGGCTTTTACTAGCTTTTAACCTTAGGCAGGCTACTTGACTTCTCTGTGCTTCAATTTCTTCAACTGTAAAGCGGACATAAAGAAAACACCTACCTCATAAGGGTTGTTCTGAGGATTAAAATAGAGAATTCCTGTAAAGATCTTAAAACTGTACCTGGAATATTTTAAATGAACAATAGAAGTTTTCTATTATTAATCTTTATGAACACTCTGCTATTTCCTTACAACTTCTCTTTTTATTATTTTACATATTTTAAGAAATAGTCTGTATTTTAAAAATATTTATCATTTATTTATTTATTTTGAGATGGAATCGTGCCTTGTTGCCAGGCTGGAGTGCAGTGGCTGATCTCGGCTCACTGCAACCTCTGCCTCCCCACTTCAAGCGATTCTCCTGTCTCAGCCTCCCCAGTAGCTGGGATTACAGGGGCTCACGACCATGCCAGGCTAATTACTGCATTGGTTTCACCATGTTGGCCAGGCTGGTCTCGAATTCCTGACCTCAAGTGATCCAGCCGCCTCGGTCTCCCAAAGTGCTGGGATTACAGGCATGAGCCACCGTGCCCACCCGTTATTATTTTTGAAATGGGTGTGGGGTGTGTGTGTGTGTGTGTGTGTGTGTGTGTGTGTATGTGTGAGTGTGAGGGAACTCTATATTTTCCAGGCTGGCTTCGAACTCCTGGGCTCAAGTGTTCCTCCTGCCTCAGTCTCTGGGATAGCTGGGACTACAGGTGAGCGCCACAACGCCTGGGTAGGTTCTCTTTTTAAGAATAAGAAAATTTAGGTGACTATGCTAGCTTTTAGCAGAGGCAGGCAGAACTGGATTTATGTCGTTTAAAATTTTTCCACTCTTGCTATTACTCAGGGGTAAGCGCCCAGCAATTTGGGTAAGTTAAAAAATAAATATTTGCAGGCCGGGCGCGGTGGCTCAAGCCTGTAATCCCAGCACTTTGGGAGGCCAAGGCGGGTGGATCACGAGGTCAAGAGATCGAGACCATCCTGGTCAACATGGTGAAACCCCGTCTCTACTAAAAAACTACAAAAAATTAGCTGGGCATGGTGGCGCGTGCCTGTAATCCCAGCTACTCAGGAGGCTGAGGCAGGAGAATTGCCTGAACCCAGGAGGCGGAGGTTGCGGTGAGCCGAGATCGCGCCATTGCACTCCATCCTGGGAAACAAGAGCGAAACTCCGTCTCAAAAAATAAATAAATAAATAAATAAATAAATAAATAAATAAACATTTGCCGGAGGGTGGGTGGACTGATGGGAGTAAGATTCTTTAAATAACTCTTCTCTGCCATGATGGATCCGCAATGGATATCTAGAATAGAAAGAGTGAAATGGTTCTCACTGAGGCTTCAATCAACCAGGGAGATAATTGAGCTCCTCGGGAGTGGAGCTTACCAGACCTATGGTTTCCATGGTGACGGATCCGACTAGTACGGACTCCGGCTCTTTATATTGCGCAAGCGCACACAACTGATTTGGGTACCCCGCGCCTTTGAGTTCGAAGAGAAAGCCCCTCCTTCCTCTTCCTGCCGTTAGCCTATCGCCTTCTCCCTTTGCCGGTCGCGTGCGCGCTGCGCGCCTGTGACGTAGTTTTCGCGCGTCCGCGTCTTTTGGAGCCGCGACGCTAAACATGGCGTGTTCGTAGAAGCCGCTTTCGGCATCAGTAGGCGGCGGCGTGGGGACTGGCAGCGTGGGGCGCGGGACCAACCGACGCCACTTCGTGTTGGGAAGTGGGAGCGGGAGGGCCGGGCAATTCCCGACCGGACCAAACGGTGAGGCCCCGGCCCAAGAGCCACAGAGCGCGCGCGAGTGGAAGGGAATGAGTTGGGCACCCGAGATCCGAGAGACGAGGGAGGAACGTTGGGCTACCGGGAGATGAGGGATACCAGCAGCGAGGCAAGGGAGGCCTGTAGGCTTGGCTGTCTACGTAACCTTAAGAACCCGGAGAGCTCGGGGCTGGCCGAGGCAGCCCGGGAGTCGGCAGCATGGTAGCGGAGCAGTCAGGGTGTCTGGCGGGAGGGACTGTATGCTAGGCTGAGCAGAGCCGAGGGTGCCCATCGTGGTCACGGTTGCGGACCTGGGTGATGCATTTGCCCTTGGAGGATAGCTGGTGCAAATTTTGAGATAAAGTGGTTATCTCGAATATAAGACCGTTGTGCATTATTTACTGCGCGCACGACCTTGTTGATAATAGCAATACTATGATAGCTTTAAACATTAGGCCCTTACATGCCTTTAATGAAAAAGTGAAGGTGGTTGCCCATGTATAGAGATGAGCTTCATGGAAGAGGTATGGCGGCCAATTCTCAAGCTCAGCGACTCCTGCAGATTTATATTTGGGGGTATTTATGATTCAGCAAAACTACTTTGGCTCATTGCATTTGTCATTTTTCTTTATTATTTTGTGACATGGTGGTGAATGAGAGAAGTACTCCTACCTGAAAGTGATTTGACTAAATATCAAGGAATAGTAAATTATCTACTAGCACCAAGGTTGCAGTTGACATACCTCCTCCCCTCCATAATTGAAATGAGCTCAGTTGTGTGGAAGTGCCCTTCAGATTTTGGTGATTCTTCAGAAGGAAATAAGGAAGAGCAGTTTGCAGCCATAATGCTCCCTCCCACCCCCGTCCTTGGATAGGAATTTTCCTCCTCCATTTTCATGTTATTTCAAACTTCTCTGTTAAGTAGAGAAGCTTCATATTAAGGGCAGGGTGACTCTTCTATAGGAGACATTCATTGCATGACACCTTTTACATCTTTCATCACTGAGGAAAATTTCATTTAAATTTGGAAAAATCTTCCCTATTGGTTATGATAGGACTGGTATTTTCTCTGTTTCTGCTGTAACCTGGCCATATATTATAATCCTAGGGTAGGAGGGTGGTCTCTGCGCTAGTTCCACTTCGTAAAGCCAAGGAGAGTTTTCACTACAAACACATTTGGCTGTGGCAGTATGTTAGAGGTTTTAAACAAACATGTAAAGATTATTTGATCACTAGTAGAAAAAGGTTCAGATTTTATTGTGTTAGAATATATTTACATTTGGAATCAAACCAGAATGCAGAATGATCCTTATACGCATGTGACTATTAAAATACACTTAAGATTTTTTTCCAGAAACAATTTTTTCCCCAGTGATAAAAATATTCAAATTTTGGGTAAGGGAATGTTTGGCTAGTTGGATTTTGACCTTTGTGTTACATTTTGTACCTATGTGTGCGTATGTATTTAACCTCACTTCTAATTCAGTGTTACTGATGGTAATATTTTTTTCCTTTCTTTATCAGCTTCAAATGGGGACTGTTAATTTCAGAGCATTTAAGGAATGGCAAAACACATTTAGTGCAAATGTGAGTCTGTAGTGTCTTTGGTTTTCTGACTATCAGACTGATTGCAAATAAGTCCACAATTACAAGCTTTGCAGAGCTTAAGTTGCATCAGTGTTCATTATCCTTGCTACTCCAGTACCCAGTAAACGTTTGTTATTGAATGAACGCCTAAGTTGTGGTTAGAAATGCATGACCTGAGGCTCAGTCTAGAGCTGCTGAATCAAAATCTGCATTTTTCACAAGATACCTAGATTAAAGGAATGTTCAGTAAATCTTGAGATGCACTATTTTGGTTGGTAACAGTTGAACACTGAGGTAATGCACAAAGCTGTATGAAAATTTATAGCATCATTTACTTTAATCTGAGGTAATCTTATGCTGATTATCCAGTCTGATGAAACTGAGGCCTGGAAAGGTAAGTGACTTGCATAAGGTCATACTCTAGATTTATAACTCAGGTTCTGACTCATTCCAGTGCTTTTTCTTTTGCTGGTTACTGTCAGAGCTTGTTATATTAAAAATGGACTAACATTCATGAATGACAGGTGTTCATTCAATAACAAATGTCTACCAGGTACTGGACAGACAGCCCAACAATTCTGTGTGTCCCTGCTTACTGTACCTGTTTATCATGGTGGCATTAATCCACCACCTACCCTCCTTTTTTCTCCCCACCTCGAGGTGGAATTTCACTCTTGTTGCTCAGGCTGGAGTGCAATGGCATGATCTTGGCTCACCACCTCATCACAACTTCTACCTCCCAGGTTCAAGAGATTCTCCTGCCTCAGCTTCCCGAGTAGCTACGATTACAGGCTACCACCACGCCCTGCTAATTTTTTGTATTTTTAGTAGAGATCGGGTTTCTCCATGTTGGTCAGGCTGGTCTTGAACTCTCCACCTCAGGTGATCTGCCTGCCTCGGCCTCCCAAAGTGCTGGGATTATGGGTGTGAGCCACCGCACCTGGCCAACCACCTTCCCTCTTTATTTTGTTGTTGTTGTTATTGTTTGAGACAGGGTCTCGCTGTACTTTTGTTGTTGTTGTTGTTGTTGTTGTTTTTTGAGATGGGGTCTTGCTGTCACCCATGCTGCAGTTGCAGTGGTGCGACTTCTGCTCACTACAAGCTCTGCCTCTGGGGTTCAAGCGATTCTCCTCCTGCCTCAGCCTCCTGAATAGCTGGGATTACAGGTGCCTGCCACCACACTTGGCTGATTTATATATTTTTAGTGAGACAGGGTTTCACCACATTGGCCAGGCTGGTCTCAAACTCCTGACCTTGTGATCCACCTGCCTCAGCCTCCCAAATTCCTGGGCCCAGTGGTGTACTTCAACCCTCCTTGGTTATTTTTTTTAATGTTTTGTAGAGACAGGGTTTCACCATTTCAGCCAGACTGGTCTTGAACTCCTGACCTCAGGTTAGCCATCTACCTTGGCCTCCCAAAGTGATGGAATAACAGGCCCCCTTTTTACTCTTTTTTTTTTTTTCCAGATGGAGTTTCCCTCGTGTTGCCCAGGCTGGAGTGCAATGGCGCGATCTAGGCTCACTGCAACCTCTGCCTCCTGGGTTCAAATGATTCTCCTGCCTCAGCCTCCTGAGTAGCTGGGATTATAGGCATGTGGCACCATGCCTGGCTAATTTTGTATTTTTAGTAGAGATGGGGTTTCTGGAGGGTGGAAGTCCAAGATCAAGGTTCAGATAAGATTGATTTCCTGTAAGACCTCCATCCTTGGCTTGCAGATGGCCACCTTCTTGCTGCCTCTTCTCGTGGTCATCCCTGTGTGTACATGCATCGCTACTGTCTCTTTTTCTTTCTTTCTTTTTTTTCCCCCCGCTCTTGTCTCCTAGACTGGAGTGCAGTGATGTGCTCTTGGCTCTTGCCTCAGCCTCTCAAGTAGCTGGGATTATATGCATATGCCACCATGCCTAGCTAATTTTGTATTTTTAGTAGAGATGGGGTTTCTCCATGTTGATCAGGCTGGTCTCCAACTCTGGACCTGAGATGAGGTCTCCCAAAGTGCTAGGATTACAGGCGTAAGCTACGACTGCTCCCGACCTTCAACTATTTACTTATCAAATTTTTTTTCAATTCTTTACTCCTGACTTTAGGCCTAGGCCTCCCAAAGTGCTGGGATTACAGGCGTGAGCCACTGCGCCCGGCCTTCCACTGTTTATTTATTTATCAAATCTTGTTTCAATTTTCATCTACTTCTTTTTCCTTACTGCTACTACACTGGCTCAGATTATCATTTATCATCTGGACTTTTGTGTAAACCTTGTAAATTGACTCTTTGTTTCCAAGCATGCAAACCATTCCTCTCCACCCTGCCTTTTACTCAAGACAGATTGTGTTGGTGTTCTGCAGTCCTTTCGTGAACACCTTCAGATCAAAATCCAAAGTATGTAGTTTTGGGACTAAGGACCTTAGTCCCGGTGCAGTGGCTCACACCTGTAATTGCAGCGCTTTGGGAGGCCAAGGCTGGCAGATCACTTGAGGTTAGGAGTTTGAGACAAGCCTGGCCAACATGGAGAAACCCCATCTCTACTAAAAACACAAAAATTAGCTGGGTATGGTGATGCGTGTCTGTAATCCCAGCTACTCAGGAGGCTGAGGCAGGAGAATTGCCTGAACCCAGGAGGCGGAAGTTGCAAGTGAGCCAAGATCATGCTATTGCACTCCATCCTGGGACACAAGAATGAAACTCTGTCTCGGGAAAAAAAAAATAAGGACCTTAATGATTTGGACGTTGCCCACTTTTTGTTTTCACCTTCTGTTCACATTCTGGACCACTTCCCTCACGTTCTTGTGTTGTGGCAAACTATTTACAATTTCTCAAGAGTGTTAGGTTGTCTTTAAAAGTTCAGGCCTTTATATGCCTAGAATATACCCATCACCTGTTTGACAGACACCCTATAACATGCATTCAGTTGGGTAACTCCTACTCAACTTATGGGACTTACTTCAAACACTACCCTCTTCCCCTCTGGGAAGCCTCATTCTCTATCTCTTTAAAAGACATAAGAGACAATCTTGCTATGTTGCTCAGGCTGATCTCAAATTTCTGGCCTCAAGTGATCCTTCTGCATCAGCGTCCCAAGTAGCTGAGATTACAGGCATGCACTACTGCACCTGGATGGAAGCCCCAGTCTTTCTAGAGTGAGTTAGGTTCTCCTCTTAACCGTCCTCCGCGGTAGTTTATCATAGCCTTTATACTATATTATAATTGCTGTTTGTGTTTTTTCCTCTTTAGACTTGATTGAAAGACTCACTTACTTTTTGTCTGTCAGAGTAGTGTGACCAGTAGAGGCTGCTTCATTATTGAATACTGTGAGTGCAAGTTGAATTACTAGGGGCTGAAAAGAAGGTGGAATGTTACATACTTGAGGTTAGACCAGGTAGGATTGAAAAAGCAAAGATTTGAGTACCTTTTGTGGCTTTACACAATGAACTATAAGCAAAACTTGAGATTTATTTATTGAATTCGTTTATTTAACAAGTTTTTATTCATCACTTTCATATGTGCCAGGTACTCTTCTAGATACTAGGATGTAGCTTTAAACAAATTGAAGTTTCTGGTCTTTAAATACTAATCAAGGGAGTCTGTACTATAACCACGGGTTCTTGCTATGTTGACTAGGCTGGTCTCAAACTCCTGGGTTCAGTGATTCTCCAGCCTTGGCATCCCAGAGTGTTGGGATTACAGGTGTGAGCCACTGCCTCTGGCCAAATCTTTCATTAAAAATAAAATACAGTCAGCTCTCTATATTTACACTTTCTGCACCTGCTGGTTTAACCAATGTCATGTTGAAAATATTCAAAAAGATTAAATAATAAAACAAAAAATACAGTATAGCAACTATTTATATAGCATTTGCATTATATTAGGCATTGTAAATAATCTACAGGTGAGTTAAAGTATATGGAAGGATATGCATGTGTTATGCAGATACTACTATGTCATTTTATGTAGGGGACCTGGGCATCCTTGGATTTTGGCATCTGTGGGTGATCCTGGAACCAATCCCCCTCATATATTGAGAGAGAACTGTATAGGCATTTACAGCTATAAATTATACGTCTCTCTAATCTACATCTCAGAGGTAGTAATCCACATCCTATTCTGACTATATCTCAGAAGTTTTGGTGTATCATGTCTCCATTTTCATTCATTTCAAAATATTTTCTAATTTCCCTGTGATTTCTTTGAGCTGTTGGTTATATAGGAGTGAGTTTTTTCATTTCCACATATTTGTGAAGTTTTTGTATGAGAACATATTTGTATCATTTCAATTCTTCTAAATTTATTGAGGCTTGTTTTGTGGCATAGCATGTGGTCTATCCTGGAGAGTGTTCCATGAGTACTTGAGAAAAATGTTGTTGAGTGGAGTATTCTGTAAATGTCTTTTGGGTCTCATTTGTCAGTTAATGAGGTTCTAGACTTGTATTTCCTTGTTGATCTTTTTCTTAGTTCTATCCATTACTGAAAATGGAGTATTAAAGTCTCCAAATGTTATTGTAACTCAGAATCCCAGCTTTAAAATGCATTTAAAGCCGGGCGCGGTGGCTCAAGCCTGTAATCCCAGCACTTTGGGAGGCCGAGGCGGGTGGATCACGAGGTCAAGAGATCGAGACCATCCTGGTCAACATGGTGAAACCCCGTCTCTACTAAAACTACAAAAAATTAGCTGGGCATGGTGGCGTGTGCCTGTAGTCCCAGCTGCTCAGGAGGCTGAGGCAGGAGAATTGCTTGAACCCAGGAGGCGGAGGTTGCGGTGAGCCGAGATCTCGCCATTGCACTCCAGCCTGGGTAACAAGAGCGAAACTCCGTCTCCAAAAAAAATAAATAAATAAAATGCATTTAAAATTTTTTCCCTTCTTAATCTTTTTATCTTTTTTTTTTTTTTTGAGACTGTCTTCCTTTCTCACCCAGGCTGGAGAACAGTGGCACAATCTTATCTCACTGCAGCCTCAGCCTTCTGGGCTCAAGCAGTCCTCCCACCTCAGCCTCCCAAGTAGCTGTAACCACAGGGGCGCGCCACCTCACCTGGCTAAATTTTTGTATTTTTGGTAGAGATGGGTTTTTACCATGTTGCTCAGGCTGGTCTTGAACTTCTGAGCTCAGGCTATCTGCCTGCGTCAGCGTCCCAAAGTGCTGGGTGTGAGTACAGGTGTGAACCACCACACCAGGCTCCTTAATCTCAGAAAGTAGCCTAACAATTTATCTTATTAAATTAATTAATTGATTGATTAATTTATTTGAGATGGAGTCTTGCTCTGTTGCCAGACTGGAGTGCAGCGGCTTGATCTCAGCTCACTGCAACCTCTGCCTCCCAGGTTCAAGCGGTTCCCCTGCCTCAGCCTCCTAAGTAGCTGGGACTACAGGTGCATGCCACCATGCCTGGTTAATTTTTGTATTTTAGTAAAGATGGGGTTTCACCATGTTGGCCTGCTGGCCTTGAATTCCTGACCTCAGGTGATCCTCCTGCTTCAGCCTCCAAAAGTGCTGAGATTACAGGTGTGAGCCACGTTAGCCACTGTGCCCAGCCTTATTTTATTTTTTGAGACAGTCTCCTCTGTCGCCCAGGCTCCAGTGCAGCAGTGCACTCTCCTCAGTGCAACCTGTGCCTCCTGGGTTCAAATGATTCTTGTGCCTCAGCCTCCTGAGTAGCTGGGACTATAGGCATGTGCCATGGTATGCCTGGCTAAATTTTTTTATTTTTAGTAGAGATGGGGCTTGCCATGTTGGCCAGGTTGGTCTCGAACTCCTGATCCCAAGTGATCTGCTCGCCTCGACCTCCCAAAGTGCTGTGAATACAGGCGTGAACTACCATACCTGGGCCTTACAGTGTATTTAAAACTCTTTATTTTCCTCCCTTTCCCAACTGTGCACAGTACTGACTTACCTAATTGTGTGCTTGCTTAGAAATTCCAGGGGCTATTTTTTTTTTTTTTCCCAAGACGGAGCCTTGCTCTGTCACCCAGGCTGGAGTGCAGTAGTATGATCTCAGCTCACTGCAACCTTTACCTCTTGAGTTCAAGGGATTCTTCCAGGGGCTAATTTTAAAACAAACCAGTCATAGAGACTCAGTTGTAGAATCCTCCTGCCTAGTAGTTACAGATAGTCTACTACCACCAGACTGAAGTCAAGATGATGCCAACTCTACTACTGGATAGGTGATTACTCAAGATAGCCATTGAAACAAGGCATGCAGACCAGGCACGGTGGCTCATACCTATGATCCCAGCACTTTGGGAGGTTGCGGTGGGCAGATGACCTGAGGCCAGGAGTTCGAGACCAGCCTGGCCATCGTGGTGAAACCCCAGCTCTATTAAAAATACGGAAATTAGCCAGGCATGGTGGCACATGCCTGTAATCCCAGCTATTTGGGAGGCTGAGGGACAAGAATCGTTTGAACGGGAGGCAGAGGTTGCAGTGAGCTGAGATGGTGCCGCTGCACTTCAGCCTGGGTGACAGAGCTAGACGTACAAACAAAAATAAAATAAATAAGGCTTGCAGACCCGTACCTTCCTGTACCATGCCTGTATGTTTCTTTTACCAAGTTTTTCTCCTTAAACCCCTTCACTCAGCCCAAAAAACTGAGATGGTTCCTTTGAGGCTTGGGCTAGGCTGTTTTCCCATCTACTGATGTTTAGGTAAAAACTGTGATTTTTTTACCATACCGTACTTTGACTTCTGAGTGGCAAATGGTCAAACTTGAGTTGGCTACATTATTTATTGGGGTGTGGTACCTCTGCTCTTTGAACAAGCTGTTGTGGGCACAATTGAGGCTCACTATTCTTGGCCTGCTGCCTTGTGGTAGAGCTTCTGCCCCAGGAGTGGTACCTGGGTAGAAGAAGAGAGCCCTAGACCTCTAGCTGTGTTTGCCTGGTGTAGAACTTCTGCAGCATATAGCTGGGGTGTATGAGAAATGCTGGCTCGCTGGCTACCAGCATTTCTCATACTGGGGAGAAACTGTAGCCCTCAGCTGGGAGTTAGGGTGAGAGAGAGCCCTGTGTTCTTGACTATATGTCCCTGGATTAGAGCTTCCTCACCCTGTGGGGCAGGGCTGGGTTTGTGGCTCAAAAGCCACAGATTCTACCAAGATTTGGTACTATTTGTTGCATAGATGTTTTTGTGTTTGTTGCATGTGCCTAAGACATTTTCCAGAGACTTTGAGTTTTTTATAATTTTCCCTAGTTAGGGTTGTATCCCTGAGGAGAGGGTCTGTGGAGCTACTCATGTCATTCCAGAAATATTCTTTCTCTTCTAATTTTTTTTTTAGACAGAGTCTTGCTTTGTTGCCCAGGCTGGAGTGTGGTGGCACAATCTCGGCTCACTTCAGCCTCTGCCTCCCGGGTTCAAGTGATTCTTTCATCTCAGCCTCCCGAGTAGCTGGGACTACAGGAACCTGCCACCACGCCTGGCTAATTTTTGTATTTTTAGTAGACATGGGGTTTCACCATATTGGCCTTGTGATCCACTTGCCTTGGCCTCCCAAAGTGCTGGGATTACAGACGTGAGCCACTGTACCCTGCCTCTAATTCTTTTGAACTGGAAGTTAGGTCAAGTCTTGATTAGATTAATGTTGACCATTTTTGATGTTTCAGAGGTGAGGCTATGGGCTGCTTATTTCATCACATCAAGAGGCACTTAAGTTTAAATTGTGTTGCTGTTGTTGATAACTGAATTTGCTCTCTTGGTTAAGCTGGTGACTGACGATGGATTTCTTTATTTTAAAGGTTTGTTTCTTCATTACAATTGGCAGGTAATCTGTGGAGTGATAGTTGGACACACTGGGAACATTCTGTTCCTCAACAACTGTTCTTTCATTTAATAGTTTTAGCCTGGGTTATTTACCCATGCTTGAGTAAATAATTTCACTGTGGGAACCTTTTTATTTTGAAACAGTCTTCTTCAGTTTTTACTCTAATATTGGCATTTTTTTAAAAAAGTCACTCTACTTAATGTGTTGGCATTTAATAGACTTGCGGGGGTTATTGTTTATGTGAAATGCCCTAAAACTAATGACAAACACAGATAATACGAATATTCTACAGAAAATTATTATGTATGGGTGAAATTAAAGTCAATGCACGTCTGAGAAATCTGTTAGTGGCAGGCAAAGGTGCTGAATTTTCTTACGTTTACTTGTTTCTTTTAATGAGCAGTTTTGTGTTTCAAACTATAGGCACATTTGTATACCTTTGGGCTTTGGGTTTTTACCCATTAGATGAACCACTCATATTGGTTCTGTGTGGGAGATATACTGGGTGCCAACTGGTATAGTAGAAACGTACTTTTCACAATTTGTCTTAACAGTAAGAATAGCTTCCTCTGCCTCCCACCCTAGGAGCCCACAGATTGTGGGTAGACAACAGAGACTATTCTGATTCTTGTTCTAACAACTACTGCAGTGTCTGACACAAAATAGGTGCTCCAGAAATGTATGAACTGAGCTCTTCTCCCTGGACTGGATGGGCTTAGCAGCAAGGATCAAAGCAAGGGGAGGACCTGGATGGGTCAGAGTACTGGAAGGAGGTAGGGTTGGGAAACTCTAGCAGATTCCACAAAAACAGGTAAAATGGTGAGGGTAAGTGGGGTATAGGATAAGAGTACATAAACTTAAGGATGGCTTGGCTGTGTGCGTTTAAGTTCTCTGAATAATCTTTGCTTTAGGGGAAAATTGTTTTGAGGGTTGGCAGTAGTCAGTGATTTCTTTTAGTAGTAGCCCAAAGCAAGGCCGTGACTTTTTCTTTCTTTGGTGGAGGGGGTGGGATGAGGATGAGTTGTGGTAGAGCTTTTCTCCATTCATATGTTGATATCAGTATATGTATATTCTTCTTATCCTATGGCTATTTTTATACCTGTATGAAAAGTCTAGACAATTTGTCCCTGCCCTCTTCTCCAACTTCATCTTCTACCACTTTCCCCTCTTCTCACTAAGTGTCAGTCATATTGGCCTTCTTAAGTTTGTTTCTAATCCCAAGACCTTTTTTCTAGTTGTTTTCCCTGTCTGAAGTTCTGTCTTCTGATCTTTGCTTGGTTGGTTTTCTCTTGTCATTCATGTCTCATAAATGTCACTTCTCAGAAGCCTTCCTTGCCTGAATACCCAGTCTAAAGTGACACACTCAATTGCAGTCAGTCTGTTTTTTTGAGACAGGGTTTCATTGTTGCCCAGGCTGGAGTGCAGTGGTGGGATCACAGATCACTGCAGCCTGAACCTCCCTGAGCTCAGGTAATCTTCCCACCTTAGCCTCCTTAGTAGCTGGGACTACAGGTACACACAATCACACGTGGGTAATTTTTGTGTTTTCTTTAGAGACAGGATTTTGCTGTGTTGCCCAGGTGGGTCTTGAAGTCCTGGGCTCAAGTGATCTGTCTGCCTCAGCCTCTCAAGTAGCTGGGATTACAGGCGCCCACCACCATGCCCAGCAAATTTTTGTCTTTTTAGTAGAGACGGAGTTTCACCATGTTGGCTGGGCTGGTCTTGAACTCCTGACCTCGTGATCCACCTGCCTTGCCCTCCCAAAGTGCCGGGATTACAGGCGTGAGCCACCGTGCTTGGCCAGTTATAATTATTTTAACAAAGGTATTAATTTGCTTTGGCTGTATTCTTTATAGGCTAATAACTTTCAGACTTTTACTGTCTGGAACATTCTTCAGTTTTAGAGATAGCTGCTATCACTAAGCTATATCAACACAGTACAAAGCTATTCCCTGTCACCCCCGCACTAAGAACTTTGACTTATTTTCTGTTAAATTTTAGCTTTCAATTTTAATCCTTATATTTTGTACATATATATGGTGAATAACTATATATAACTTGCTAAGTATACAGTTGTATACAATTTTGGGGATGATTAGAAACAGAATCCTAGAGAATTCAACAAATTCAAGAAATTATATATTTGTTGAATGGCTTCAGCTACGTGGTATAGGATTAGATGACCTAAACCTTAAGACCGTTTCTGACTTACGTTTTAGATTTTTGTTTAGTAGGTCAGTCTGATTTTTTTCCCCATAGCAT